>NC_138768.1:39108041-39295541 GCF_965119305.1 Pelophylax lessonae | reverse complement strand
ATCTTCTTTTATACTGAGGGGGTTAATTACTTACCCTGTCCCCCTCTTGGGTGCTGCCCTCTTCTACCTGTAGCTCTTCTACCTGTAGCTCTGGTCTGTGGGCGGTCCCTCGCTGCCATCAAATATAGAATATAGCTTTTAAACCGGCATTGTATGGAGTGGGGAGCGTGCAACCGCAGCCAAGAGCAACAGAGGAGGCAGGGCAGGACTAGTTGCACACTGGAGAGAGTTTACCAGGGCGAGGCATTCCTTATTCCTTATTTCTCTTTATTCTAGTACCCATAGACCCTAACTGCAAGGGATTTTTTCATTTGCTGTGCCTGGATTGGAGCATTACCTAGAACATTATATACTGTATTTTCAGAAAACAGAGGCCCTGAAGAATGAATGGCAGTTGCAATTTTTATGTTGCATTTACGGAGCTGTTTATAAAATTCATATTTAGGAAAACATTTAATAAAATAAATTTTTGTGTGCACAGACACTGTAAAATACCAGATTTTTTGGTAAGATATAAAAGATAGGGTTATATTGAGTAAACAGATAACAAACATGTCAAGACTCAAAATTGCGTACACCAGTGAAATAGCAAAAAATGACCGTACCTAAAAATTTTAATAGGTGTCAGTTTAACCACTTAAGCCCCGGAAGATTTTACCCCCTTCCTGACCAGGGGTTTTTTTGCGATTTTTTACTGCATGATATTAATGGACAATTGCGCGGTCGTGCGACGCTGTACCTAAACGAATTTCACATCCTTTTTTTCCCACAAACAGAGCTTTCTTTTGGTGGTATTTGATCACCTGTGCGATTTTTTGATCATGCACTATAAACAAAAAAAGAGCGTCAATTTTGCAAAAATAACAATATTTTTCCCTTTTTTTTGTATGAAATCCCCCCCCCCCCAAAAAAAAATGTAAAAATCAAAATTTTTTAACATTTTCGGCCAATTTGTTTTATGCTACCTATGTTTGGTAAAAAAAAAAATCGCAAAAAGCGTATTTTGATTGGTTTGCGCAAAAGTTATCGCGTTTACTAACAAAGGGAAAGATTTTTGTCATTTTTGTTTTTTTGTTTTTTTAACGAGTAATGGCGGCGATCTGCGATTTTTTTTGCGGTACTGCGACATTGCGGCGGACAGATCGGACCCTTGACTTACATTTTTGACACTTTTGAGGGTACCAGTGACATTACTACAGTAATCAGTGCTATACATATGCACTGTTACTGTAAAAATGACACTGGCAGGGAAGGGGTTAACTGTATTGGAGAGGGAGGGGTTAAGTGTGTCCTAGGGGCGTGTTTCTAACTGTGATGGGACATGTCTCCCATTGTAAAAACAGAGATCAATGGTTCTACATAGTAGAACCGTCTGATCTCCATTTTTACACAGGGGAGAATGACAGGCGGCTTGTTTACATAAGCCGCCCGCCTTTCTCCCGCTCTACCGACGATCGTAGTGTGACCGGCCGACATTGGGTCCGCCGGTCACACGCCCGGACTCCTCTGTGAACGAGCCGAGGCAGGCGCGCGCTCGCCCGCTATTGGCTCAAAACCCGGTGACAGGCGAGCGACATAGATCTACGTCACTCTGCCTGGCCGGGGCTGACTGCCGCAGTAAATATACTGTGCGCATTCGGCAAGCGGTTAAGGCTCGGTTCACACTGCTGCGACTTGGGGGCCCCAGAGTAGAGTGACATGTAAACTCCCATGTTAGTCAATGACAGCTGTCTTAATTAGCCTTACAGAAGTCGTTCCGACTTTAGAAAAAGGTTCCTATACCACTTCAAGGCGATGTCTATCCAATATCTATCTGTGTATATCTAACATAGTAGTACTCGATTTGCCAAGAAGTCGCCTGGTAATGTGCACTGTAAGTTGTGCAACTTTCAGGTCGCAGTAGTGTGAACCGAGCCTTAAAGCCATACAAGTTATCAGTTTTAACCATGGATCATGGCCCTAGAATTCTCTCACTCCGCCGTTTGCAGTGATACCTCACATGTGTGGTGCAATTTCTGTTTACATACAAGCGCAGGACTTAGATGCACATTTACCTTCACACATACTGTATGAGTGGGGAAGGGTTGCGGGTGCTTTACATTTCCTTTTTAATAATTTGATTTATTTTAATACAATTTTTTAAATTTAACTTTATTGTTATTATGGGGCTAACAAGCTCACAATGTGATAGCATGTCCAAGTGACAAACACTCTTTATGGACACTTCTCACCTTTTATAAAAGTGATCAGGCAGCTGTAAAGCCACTGGATCACTTTTACTAAACAGCTGTTTGCCGTCTTAAAAAAATTACACCAAACTAATTTCCCAGGGCTTGATTTGAAGGGGAGTTTCACCCAAAAGTGGAAGTTCTGCTTATCTGTCTCCTTTCTCCTCCGGTACAACATTTAGCACCTTTCGTGGGGGGGGGGGGGGGTGGGAGTACTTGTTCTTGACAGGTATCTGTCCCTACATCCAACAGACCTTGCGGTGGCAAGGTCCATCAGAAGTTTGGCCCCACTCCTCCTTCCCCACTGCTAGATTATTCAGAAAGTGCAGCATGCTTTGCGCATGCACAGTATGGAATCAGCTGTGAAGCCACAAGGCTTCACTGCCGGTTTCCCTTACAGGCTATGGCAGCACCTGAGAGCCAATCGAAACATCGCCGGGGTTGCTGACATCACTGGATTCCAGGACAGGTAAGTGTCCTGTCACGCCTCGGCCAGGAGTTGATCTGGTGATCAGGGTCATCTCCCTGCTGCCTGAGCCACTGGGTGATTACAAATCTAGGCAAGCTTCTCATTATCAGCTACCTTTTGGTTTGAGACTCTTGCTACACCCAGTGGCCAGTTGTTGTCAGTTACCTGACCCTATGACCCATAAATACCCTCTTCCACTTCCTGCTGGAGCCTTAGTATAGGTTTTGCTTCGTGCTTGTCTGCTGTTTATGTTCTATGTCTTGTTGCTGACCATGGCTTACCCTGATTACTCTTTGGATCACCCTTTTGGATTGTGCCAACTCTGGTTGTCGAACACGGCTTGCTCTTGACCTCTCTTCAGATCACCCTCTTATATTGTACCGACTCTGGGTACGAACTCTGCTTGCTTTGGACCATTCTTCTGGCCTTTGGGTTTTGGTTCCTGACCTGCTCCTAACCATGAGTCCTTTTCTTATTTGTTGTTCCCTTAGTTTACTGGTTGCACTTTCATTTGAGGTCCCGATATTTTAGCTGCATGACCCTATCCGCTCCTCCACCTGATACCGGGATAACAAAACTACTGGTCAGGAAACCAGAGGAGCGGTTGGCGTCTCTGGCAGTCCTAACATGTCCTAATAATAAAAGTCCGCAGCTACAGTATGTATAGCTGCTGACTTTTAATTTGTCTATGGGGGGGCTGGAGCACCTCTTTAACCACTTCAAGTCAAGGACATTTTAAATTGCCTAAGGACCTGAAGTGGTTAAGTACGTGTATAGGCAATGTACATAGCAGCCACATTTCTTTTAGCACCATTCTAAGAGGAAGAGATTCAAAAAATAAAATGCCCCATGCATAAAGTAAATGTTTATCCAGTGAATGAAATCTCAAATAAGACTTAACATAGTAAATCAGTTTCAAATGTCCTTTTCATTATGTTTTCATCTGCAGCTTTCATTTACAGTAAATATGATCATGCAGTTATCCTCAGAACAAATATAGATGGGAAGTGGCTGCAAGTAGGCTTAGAAGATTAAAAGCACTAAGATGCACAAAATATTAAAAATACAGTCACAGTTAAAAAAAAAAAAAAAAGGGAAGCCGACACCGGAAAGCCACCTGGTTCACGGAGAACCAGAAAGGCTTCCACTCTGCCTCCTCCCAAGCCACGCCTTGCTAACGTGTTTCATGAGCTTAGTCGTAGGCTTTCCAGTGTGCACTCCGAGTCCTTTCCTTTAAGAGTCTGCAATCGGGCAACACAGACCCTTGGGAAACTCACATTTAGCAGGGTTGGAATCACTATTGACCTGGATGGAGCTTTAACCGCTTGCCGACTGCCTAACGACGATTTACGTCGGCAGTCAGCCCCTCACAGGCAAAGCGACGTAGGTCTACGTCGCTAGCCTGTGAGGCTCTGGGGAGCGCGCGCGTGCCGCTGGATGCGCACTCCTGCTCAGTCATGGACCCCCCGCGCGTGTGCCCGGCGGACAGCACTCGCGATCGTCCGTTACACCGGGAGAAAGGCAGGCGGCTAATGTAAACACAGCAGCCTGTCATTCTCCCCTGTGTAAGAATGGAGATCACACGGTTCTGCTATGTAGGACCATTGATCACTGTTCTTACACACACAGCCACAACCAATCACAGTTAAAAGCACGCCCCTAGGGACACATTTAACCCCTCCCTCTCAAAAAAAAGTTAACCCCTTCACTGCCAGTGTCATTTTTACAGTAATAGTGCATATGTATAGCACTGATTACTGTAGTAATGTCACTGGTAACCCCAAAAGTGTCAAAAATGTCAGTCAAGGGTCCGATCTGTCCGATGCAATGTCGCAGTCCCGCAAAAAAAATTGCAGATTGCCGCCATTACGCGTTAAAAAAAAAACAACAAAAATGACAAAAATCTTTCCCTTAGTTAGTAAACGCAATAACTTTTGCGCAAACCAATCAAAATACGCATTTTTGCGATTTTTTTTTTTACCAAAAATATGTAGCATAAAACAAATTGGCCTAAAATGTTAAAAAAAATTTGATTTTTACATTTTTTTGGGGAATTTCATATAAAAAAAATGTGAAAAATATTGTTATTTTTGCAAAATTAACGCTCTTTTTTGGTTATAGCGCATGATCAAAAAATTGCACAGGTGATCAAATACCACCAAAAGAAAGCTCTGTTTGTGGGAAAAAAAAGATGTCAAAATTCGTTTAGGTACAGCGTCGCACGACCGCGCAATTGTCTGTTAAATTCATGCAGTGCCGAATCGCAAAATAGGCCCTGGTCAGGAAGGGGGTAAAATCTTCCGGGGCTTAGGTGGTTAATTAGCACTTTGGGTTATTTGGTTCTAAAAGTGGAAACATGAATTTTACTTTGCGTTTGATTATTACACATACTAGAGTACACAGATCAAATATAAAAGGCATTCAGCCAGGCTTTACAGCTACTTTAAAGAGAACTGGAGCTATGGAAGTTGTTCCCAAAAAAAGATAAGTGACTAGCGACTAATGACCAGTATTGCCTGTGGGCTCCATGCAACTGATTGTTTCCCCATTACCTACTTACCATGCAATGTTCCATGCTGTTGAAGATGGCCATCTTGGTAGGTGCACAGTTTGGCTGCTTATGTCAGGGTTTCCATTCTTGATTACTCTGATTACCAGTAGAGCAGAAGAAGGTCCTCGGGTACAACTTCTTCTCAAGAAGGGAGAACAGTGAGTTGCAAAGTAGTCACCAAATCTCACTCTCTGTTGGATAATCTCACATATACAGTAGGTATGATGACAGAAGGCTGTATGCACTGGAGTGCCCAGGCACACTTCCATACCAGGATGACCATTGCTATCTTTCAGAAGGAATTCAAGGCATTCAAGACTGCTTAGGCACACTTATCATTTTTATATGTTTCTGACTTTCCGATAACCTAGCAAGCATTCCCTTTTTGAGTTCAAGTGTACTTTTAGGATGCCGACTCTTCAGTATTTCAGGTGGCTAAGATCAGCCTGAGCTTATGCTTCTGTCACCTAGATTAAAATAATGTTGTTCCCTGTATGTAGCCTCCTAGGATACCCACGTTACACATCCCATTGCTTGCAGCAATCTACAAGAGATGCACGTGCTGCGCATCATCAGGGGGGCAGCTGCAAGAAGATGGAGGAGACCGCCAATCTCTGATGAAGACTACAGGAACAAAACTGAATTCATTGGTTGTGTGAGAGAGTATGTAAATGAGGATAACCCAACGAAAATGGTAATAAGGGTTTGAAATAAAGAAATGACATGCATGGGGGCTGGCGGTAAACTTGATACCCACCAATAACCTGATAACGTCTTCAGACAAAGCTAACAGAATGGAACTGGTCCTTCATGGTAGCTGTACATCGGGGTCTCCTCCTGTAAGCTATAGTACACATGATCTAATAAGCATCAGTATTTAGAAATTACAATGTTAATACCATATTGGAACATATTCCAAAGGCAGAACATTCCTCTGTTGCAAATGACATGGGTATGAGTCCAGTTCTGACATCAGGTTTTTAAACTCATGTAAAGTATATAAAATATACTATGTTACAGCATACCTTTTTGATTTCCGATTTTTAAGTCTCACCAAACAAATGAGCTTGGTTCTAGCCCCTGGATGTTATCATCATGCAGCAGGTGTCAGTCTCCCAGCTGGGCTCTTGTCAACCTCATCCACTTGGTATTCAAAAAAGGCCCCTTTCACACGGGGCAGACTGCGGCTGCCCTCCACGTGTTCAGCAGGCAATCTGTCCACTGATCCCCGCTCAGCAGGTGGATGACAGGTTTGTGTCTGCTCCACCTATGCAGAGCAGACACGGACACAGACCGCTGTACTCTATGGGTGGCTGGATGTAAACGGACCACCTGTCTATTTACACTAGGCTGCCTTTCGATCTACTGAACAGAAGAGGAACAAATCCTCATCCGTTTCTTTTTGGTGTATCAGATTCGATTGGATGTAGGTGGGTATAAATGGACACGTCTTTTTACACCTGCTGCTCCATAAAGAATAATGGAGGTTTAGATCAGGTACACCTGAACAAAGGATTGGCGAACCAATCAGAATGTCTGTGTGAAAGGGGCCAAAGTTAACACTGGAGTCCATACATAATCTGTAGAGTTTATTAGAAAGCAAGTGCCCCAGTATACAGCAGCAATCTATTGCATCTCAGCTTTCCAAGCCTTACTCATAGCTATAAAAATTGACTTTTTTTGAGTTCCAACTTTTTCTGCCCCAATTTCTTTTGCAGCCTTCTCAGCAAAATCTTTCATTGAGAGTCATGTCCAATGGATTTCCGGCTAATGTATGGCTACGTTGGGGAGCTTTCTCTCCATATGTAATCTTTTGGACTGATCTGGTCCCCTGAGGCTCCCGTCTCATCCACGCTCCCTAAATACAGAGCTCAGACAAGTGACTCTGCTGCCCCTGCCTCAGCCTAACAAACATTCTACCAGCTCTGACCCAGGAAGGAAGAGGAGTCACAAACACCCTGGGGACTATTTACTACCACTATAGACACATGCCAATGTGAAGACTTAGGACCCAAACAGAAAACAGATCATTCTGGAGAAACACTGTCCACCGGGATGGCCAGGAGTTAATGGCACTTAAGCATAATGGACACAGGTAAACTGAACACAGTTTGTACCATTAGTGTCTATGAGAACAGCACCCATAAAGACAAAACAGAACCACCTTAAATGCCACCCTTGGAGGGTGCCAGCGGAGACAAAGTTTTCTTTCAACTCCTGTTCCCATTTAATTCCACACTTCTGCAGTTGTCCTACTTTACTTCAAACTCAAAAACATATTAAAAGGAGTGGTTTGCTTCAGAACTATGATATATAACAATACGTTTTTTTTCTTTAAAAATCTATAATAAAACTTTGAAAAATTATATTTGCAAGGCCAGCATGTTTCCTGGCAGAGCAAGCTTTTCAGGCCGCGCAAGTGATGATTCCTATTCTGACAGTAGAAAACTGATTCATACACGCTCAGACAATCTTCATCAATGGCACTCCGTTAGAAGTGCTGAAATCTCTGGAGATAGTCTTGAAATGAGTCCAGTTCTGTTCATCGCTCCCCAGCCACCCAGTGTAAGAAGAGAGGAGATATTGCAGTTTTCATTCTCCCTGCCAGCAGCCAGGATGTATGTGAGCACCATATCATAGACAACAATAACTGCAGGCAGTATACACTAAAATGTATTCGAAGAATTACCACAGTTTTGTTCCCCTCCCCATAGAGTATATCTCCTCAACCTGAACACCCCCCCCCCTGCCCCCGCCCCGCCCCCGCCCTGCCCCCGCCCTCACCCTCGCCCTCATCACCCCAAACATTGAAAACAAGTCCAGTTTTATTGACTAAAATTTTGGTTTCTTCCAGTAAGTCATGATACATAATAGGTCCTTCCTCTTTTCTTTTGGCTATCGGTGATCCTTACTGATGCAGAGAAAGAAGCTCACATAATGATGCATTAGTGCCTTTGTTCTTGTGTACCCTCTAGGTTGAATGACACTGGGCAACCCAGTGGCAGCCAAGCCCAAGAGCAGTGAGTCGGTAAAGAACAGCCCCGTAGAGCGGGTTGTAGGCAGTCGCAGTCTATTTTCTCCAATGCAGGTGGTGCTCATCCACAGCGGCAGATGGGGGAGAAGGTCAAGGAGAGATAGCTATCTAATTGGATGCTGGTACCCCATGTGACTCTGGTGGCCCTCTTGGGCCTGGTAGAGTCCAATTAAGGTTTGGCGTGAAGTGTGGCTAGAGCAGCGACAAGTCACCCTTCTGAAAGGGACAGTATTTAGATCCAGGGAAAGGTTCTGTAGGAGTAGGGAAAGTGAAGGGACATGCCATCCTTCCTGGAAGTCTCTCCATTTCGGTACAGACCAGTCAGACTGCATTCCGTTCCTTGTGGCAGATGCTGTTGGCATCTACGGGTCTCCAGACACGGGTACTCTCTTACTCTCTGTAAGTGGCTCCAGTTTGGCTGCCTCCCTGCAGGGTGTGTTTGTGTTTTGCTGAGCCTTCTACAATATACTATTTTTGCTTAAAGCGGAGTTCCACCCAGTGAACTTTTTTTTTAATAAAAATACCCCCGGGACAGTCAGGGCTAGTGCATTCCACAATGGCTAGCCTCTGATCTGTCCCGGGTTGCACTTACCTTTTAGAAGAAATACTTACCTTGAAAATTTCTTCTCCAGCACTGCCATCTCAGGTGTGGGCAGCTTGAAGCCAGCGCGGT
Organism: Pelophylax lessonae; assembly: GCF_965119305.1. Lineage (NCBI taxonomy): Eukaryota > Metazoa > Chordata > Amphibia > Anura > Ranidae > Pelophylax > Pelophylax lessonae. Next base: position 39,286,586 of record NC_138768.1, on the reverse strand, counting down.
CCTCTTCTGTGTCCTCTTCCGTCTTCTTTGGTCCCACGATGCACTGCAACGGCCCCGCCATCACTTCCGGTGCCGTAGCGTCATCCCTGCACAGCTTCTGGGCATACCCAGAAGCTGTTTTGCAAGGTATGACGGCGCCTGCACCGGCACTGACGTCGGGGCCGGTGCAGACGCATTGATTCCTGGGAGCGATGATGTTCAGCTCCCAGGAATCATTGTAAGACAGGAAGTGACGAATCGCCGCGGCCGCTGAGGAGAGGAAGAAGGAAGTAAGGTAAGTATATTATCTTCTAAACGAGGTAAGTAAAAAAAAAAAAATTGTGATTATCCATTTGTTTTTCAGGTGACCCGGAGCGAGAAGATGGAGGTAAGTATCATTTTAGGGTGGAACTCCACTTTAACTTGGACCCACCGCACCACACTGCACCTACCTACAGGGTGAAAATTTAAGCAAAAGTTGTTTTCATGTTTTCCACTGTTAGGCAATGGTTCAGAAAAAAGCAACTTGGAGTTTTGCCTATTGCCTGAAAGAGATCGTAAGAAAGTCTTACATCAATGGCTGAAGCTAATAACAGTTGCTAAAACTGCATGAGATTAACAATAGAGTCCATATAGTGTTAAAAAAAAAGTCCACAAAACTATGCAATAAAGAATAAAAATAGACTGGAGATCCTGGTGCAAACTCTGTGATATAAGTCACCATCCGTGTTTAAATCACCACTGTGTCCTGTGGGGAGTGATTTTATAATGATTAATCAGCTGTTGCACTTGCAGGGTTCTAATGAGGGAAAGTGACAGAGACTGCATCCCTTTATACCTGGTTTCCATTTTGGAGTATTCAGGGCAGAGACAAGGGGAGGACAGGAGGGGCCACTGTCTAGGGAGCAGTGGGGGTTTTGGGGGGTTTGTGCTAGAATGGATTATTATAGGGGGGGGGGGGTTGTTCTAGGAGAATGGATTTCTGTTAGGAAGGGGCACTTGGGGGGGAGGATTTGTGCTAGTAGGGATGATTTGAGGGATTTTTGTTAGGAGGGGAGATTTGGAGGGAGGAGAAGTGCTAAGAGAGGGAATTTGGGAAGGGGGTTTTGACATATTCGCCCTGGACTCTAGATTGCCTTGTTCTGGCACTGGGAGCATCTCACCAAAAATGACATTCCTGTTGCAGGGGATGCCCAAATCTGACTTGTATCTTAGTGTAGACTTCTGGGAATATCAGTGAGCCAATCATGCAAGCAGGAAATAATATTTCTGGGGGATATTCTGTGTACAGAATGCCTCCAGGTTGCCATATTTCATTCCATTTTACTGAAGATTAAAGCACTGCAGATTAACCACTGAAGGACCAGGCCTATTTCTGACACATGTTGTTTACAGGTTAAAATCAGTATTTTTTGCAGTTCATCCAGAGTGATCATGGGCCTCTTGGCTGCATCTCTGCTCAGTCTTCTCCTTGTATGAGCTGAAAGTTTAGAGGGACGGCCAGGTCTTCGTAGATTTGCAGTGGTCTGATACTCCTTCCATTTCAATATTATCGCTTGCACAGTGCTCCTTGGGATGTTTAAAGCTTGGGAAATCTTTTTGTATCCAAATCCGGCTTTAAACTTCTCCACAACAGTATCTCGGACCTGCCTGGTGTGTTCCTTGTTCCTCATGATGCTCTCTGCGCTTTAAACAGACCTCTGAGACTATCACAGTGCAGGTGCATTTATACGGAGACTTGATTACACACAGGTGGATTCTATTTATCATCATTAGTCATTTAGGTCAACATTGGATCATTCAGAGATCCTCACTGAACTTCTAGAGAGAGTTTGCTGCACTGAAAGTAAAGGGGCTGAATAATTTTGCACGCCCAATTTTTCAGTTTTTTATTTGTTAACAAAGTTTGAAATATCCAATAAATTTCGTTCCACTTCATGATTGTGTCCCACTTGTTGTTGATTCTTCACAAAAAAATTACAGTTTTATATCTTTATGTTTGAAGCCTGAAATGTGGCAAAAGGTCGCAAAGTTCAAGGGGGCTGAATACTTTTGCAAGGCACTGTATATATATATATATATATATAGCACTTTTTTAGACTCTGGAGAATAAAATGGCAGCCGTTTGACAAATTTTGACATGTGATATTTAAGCAGCGGTCTTTCAAACGCAATTATTTTGGAAAAAATAAATTTCACTGCATTTACAAAAAAACTAAACAGTGAAGTTAGCCAATTTTTTTCTATAATGTAAAAGATAATGTTATGCTGAGTAAATAGATACCCAACATGTCATGCTTCAAAATTGTGCACGCTTGTGGAATGGCGACAAACATTGGTACTTAAAAATCTCCATAGGTGAAGCTTTAAAAATTTCTACAGGTTACCAATTTAGAGTTACAGAGGAGTTCTAGTGCTAGAATTATTGCTCTCGCTCTAACGATCGCAGTGATATCTCACGTGTGGTTTGAAACCGTTTACATATGTGGGCGTGACTTGCATATGCGTTCGCTTCTGCATGCGAGCTCGGAGGACGGGGCACTTTTTTTTTCTTATTTATTTTACCTTTTTATTTTTATTTTTTTACACTGTCCCTTTATTTTTTTTTTGTGATCACTTTGAGCCCCCGTTCACACTAAGGCGACCTGTGAGGCGACCTGGTCGCCTCACAGGTCGCCGTAGGTCGCCTCCCATAGGGAAGCTGCGGCCCCTTTCTAATAGGAACGACACAAGTCGCTCCGACTTAGAAAAAGGGTCCGGAGCTTCTTTGGGGCGACCTGGAGGCGACCGCCATAGACTTCAACGTTATGAAGTCTGTGGCGGCCGCTCCGAGGTCGCGGCGCGCTGCTCGCACCGAGACCTCGGAGGTCACGGTGCGAAGTAGTGTCGCTTGCATGTGAATGGGGGCTAATTCCTATTACAAGGAATGTAAACATCTCTTGTAATAGAAATAATGCAGGACAGACCTCTTTAACCACTTCAATACCGGGCACTTTCACCCCCTCCTGCCCAGGCCAATTTTCAGCTTTTAGATTGTCAGTGATTAGCTTTTCAGATTTTGAATGACAATTGCGCAGTCATGCAACACTGTACCTAAACCAAATTTTTGTCATTTTTTTCCCACAAATAGAGCTTTCTTTTGGTGGTATTTGATCACCGCAAGGTGAAAGGGGAAAGTGGAGTTACCCTTTAAATTATGTATGGATATTAAACAGGAGTTCCAGATGTGTAAAAAATAATAAAAGTCAGCAGCTACAAATCCTGTAACTGCTGACTTATATAGAAACTTACCTGTCCAAGGAATCTGTGATGGCAGCACCACAGCCAATTTTTGGATCGACTGCCAGGTGCTGCCGCCGCCATTCACTGTGAGGGAAACTGGCAATGAAGCCTTTCGGCTTTACAGCGGGATCCCTACTGCGCTTGCGCAAAGCGTGCTGCGCATCCTGATTGGCTTGGCGGCGGAAGGAGAAACTGGATGGAACTTCCGAGTGACGGCGCCGCGGCGCTGTCTCCCGGAAGTGGGGAAGGGTACCTGTCAAAAACAGGTACCTGTCCCCCCCCCCCCCGAAAGGTGCCAAATGTGGCACCTGGGGGGATAAAAATGAGTGGAAGTTCCACTTTTGGGTGGAACTCGGCTTGCGTGCCGGTTCACACTATAGTGATGTCAGACATCGCATGTGATTCACACTGCACTCCTCTGCAAATTATATGCAATGCAAATTCAGCCAGACAGATTGTATGGCTGAATTTGCATCGCATTCAGACCAAAGTCACGCAGGACCCTTTTCTTGGTCCGCACCCGAATCGGATCGCATGGGTGTTCACACCTATGCAATCCGATTCCTGTCCGAATTGACAGTTCACACTGTGATATGCAAACTGATCTGGGGGTGTCAGTAACTTTGTATTGACACCCCCAGCAGTTTGTTTATGGCAGTGTGAACTGCCTGGGAGTCGGGCGTGATGTGGGAACCTGCAGTGGATTTGCAGGGTTCCCGCATCGCATATATGTGAACCGACACTTAGTTTGATAAAAAAATTCCCAAGCTTTATTAGGCTTTAGGATTCTCAGTTTTTCCCTTGCACTCTGTTAAACCTTTCATCCACTTATTGTCATTAGTTTTTAAATCTTTATTTTTAGGGCAGGTTTTTGCTTTTCTTTAACCAGTTGTCGACAGCCCCATACAGATATACTGCGGCAGGGCAGCTCGGCTGCGCACTCCCACTGTGATTAGACACAGCGGGAGGTGGGCAGTGGGAGCAGCGGCGGTGACTGCCGCCGGCCTCCCGCAATCATCAAAGAAACTGACAGAAGACCCTCTTGCTTATGTAAACAAAGCAGAGCGGGTCTTCTGTCACACAGGCAGGGAGAGATCAGGAGTTTCAGCTAAGCTACAACCCCTATCTCTCTGTGCCTTCCCCCACACAGTCAGTAAGCATCAACAGGCATACATTAACCCCTTTGATCACCCCCAGTATTAACCCCTTCCCTGCCAGTGTCATTTATACAGTAACAGTGCATATTATTTAGCACTGATTACTGTATTAGTATCACTGGTCCCCAAAAAGTGTCAAAAATTTCAGTTAGGTGTCCGATCTGTCCGCCGTAATGTCGCAGTCCTGCTAACAATTGCTGATTGCCGCCATTACTAATAAAGACAAAAAATAAAAATAAAAAGTCCAAAAATCTATCACATAGTTTGTAAACGCTATAACTTTTACGCAAACCAATTAAAATACACTTTTTGGGATTTTTTTTTTACCAAAAATATGTAGCAGAATACAAATTGGCCTAAACTGATAAAAAAATTTGAAAAAAAGGAACTCCATGATACAAAACAAGTTTGCTCAGAGAGATAGAGATTTAGTGGACTTTAAAGGCACATATTAAGTGGGCAAAAGACTACCATAGGTATAAAAAACATATATTCTTTTATTTAATCAAAGTTTTTTTTAAAAGAACAAAAAGTTCAAAAAACAAAATTATACAATGACATACATATTTTTTTGGAAATAAGAACATTCATCCTATCTATAGGTCAAAATATTAGATATACAGATATTGTAGTAGTTACACTTTGTGAGTATTAGAATAGTGGTCTGAAGAGGTCGACGCGTTTCGCCTTAGCTTCTTCTGGACCTCAGACGCAAATATAATTTATCTCTTTTAGTAGAAACAGAAACATGCAATTAGTACAAAGCATTTTATGTTACATTTTATTTCTTATCTTTTTATCAAATTATTAGTCAAAACAACACACCTCTCAAAATGCAGAAAACCGTGTAATCCGTGGTCATCAGTATCAGTATATCATATTGATCATAGAGTAGTGAAAAATAAGCGGGAAGCGAGGAGGGAGAGCGAGAGCCCAAAAGCTGATGGAATGGGCCACCTATATATATGGGGCAAAGGGGAAACATATGAATCTCAAAAGGGTATCTCCGTATCCTCAAATATTAGTAATGGTTTGTGTTATATTTACCTCAATTCCCACACTGGAATCTATCAAGGATTCAGGTCGGGATCAGAGTTGTGATATGGAGGCTGCTATTGGCTGTATCACATGAAGGTCTAATAAAAGAAGTAGTGTATATATTTATTTATATCCCCATATCTCCGTCTCATCCATTCAATAGAAGTGGAGAGACAAAAACATAAAAATATAAAACCACAAGGTTCTATACATATAATTACATCTCCAAATTGATTCATTTTACCTTTGTATCCTTCTGTCTAATATTAGACCATATTGGGACCCAGTCCCCTCATAGCAGTGGGTATAGGTGTCTTGTAAAGTTAGATGGAAAAATTCCCCCAGTCTTGTAGTATATCCGCTAGGATGTAATCAGATAATAGTGGATTATATTCACATAAAGGGGTATATATCTCGATTTAAGTCCTCTATGTAAATGTATATATTCGTATATACATATATACATGTAGATATTTGTTACTTACATAGTAGAGTATACTCCAGTATAAAGCAATGGTATTATGAATATTACAGCTGAAGTTACTTGTGAATATAGTCCCCAGGGATAGAAAGGGTATAACCGTCTGGTTCAGAAGGGGGCAACCTAAGACGATTTAAATAGAAAAGCATGTCTAAATTAGTTTGACTATATTGCCAAAAATTGGGGTAGATGGTTTTAAAAAGCTCACAAAACTTACTGCGCCAAAAGCCTCCATCATCCTGCTCGTGTCCCGCCATGTCCAAGATGTGTGTGCATGTCGTATATATACCTGATCATTACCTAATGAATTGTGATCTGGTGTTTGTTTGTTGCTCTCCGCGCTCCGGAAGTGCGTCATTTTCCCGCCTTCATCTCTTACCTTAGGACGCGACCGGAAGTGCGTCCTTTGTTTACATCCGGTCATGACGCTCGGCGGAAAAGGCACCCGCCGGAAGCGTCAATGAAGCCAGGAATGATCCGCGGAAGTGACGTGCGCTCACCAACAACCTCCTAAGAGGGTGGGTCATCGCCGCCCTGTCACTAAACGCAGATAGGTCCTTGATGGCTCTGAATGCAAATGAGATCACTGTGACCAGTATAACACCGGCTTCTGCATAAAAGAGAGGGGTCAAATTAACATTATGTCATTCGCATTTGTTATTGCATATTATAATCTATATATCCACTCTATAAGAGAACATTTCATATTTGTTTATCTGAGGCATATATAATACTTTTAGTTATAACTTACATATACATCATATATCAACATTGAAATTAAATTTTTTAAAAAGGTATTTTTATATTGTGAATATGGCTTATATCTAGGACTCTTTACAGGAAGTCAAGGAGAATATTATTGCTACGAATACATCGTATAATATAACAATGAGAGGAAAGGAGAAAAAAGAGAAATAAAAGGAATCAGATAACATCATAATTATTATGTCTCTTATCACACCAAAATCATTCTAGAAAAAGTTGTTTTTTGGTCCTTATTTTATTCTATCTATGAAGGAGAATTATTTCACGTATTAGGGGGGGGGTGTGATTCCTCAGGGGGGCCTTTCCAGGGAAGCCCCTCAAAGAAAAGGTTTGAAACTTAGTGCCTCATTTAGCCCTGGGCTTGTTGTAGCTTTTAACAGATAAATCCAACGTGCTTCGCGCTGTAATATAATTTTATCGAATTCCCCCCCTCTCGGGTTTTCCAATATACGTTCTAGGGCTGCGAATTTCACTACTTTTGTGTTGTTTTTGTGATACACCCCCAGATGTCTTCCAATGGGTGTAGACAAAAGATTATTTTTTCCATATCCTATATGGTCCTTGATACGGCGCCAGAAATTTCGTTTTGTTTTTCCTATATAGTATGCGCCACAATCGCAGAACATAATATATACTATGCCTATTGTTTGACAGTCAACATAGTGTTTTATAGAATGAAGTTGTCCATTGGGTAGGTATAATGATTGGTTTACGTAGATCATACAGAGCCAACTAGTCAGTATATAGATCTAATTCTTAGAGAACATGTTACATCCCTGCCATCATATATAAAAGATACTCCAGACCTTTTCAAACGCTTAGAAGGCCTAGTGGTACCACCGGGCACGATTTTGGTGGCCGTTGATATCGAGGCCTTATATAGTAGCATACCGCATACTAGGGGTCTGTCTGTGATAGGGGAATTTTTACATGAACGTCCCCTCAAACAGAGGGGCTATATTGATTTTATTCTGGAGGCCTTGGCCTTTATTTTGACAGGGAACGTCTTCGTCTTTGATCGCTCCCACTACCTCCAGGTGCAGGGGGTGGCGATGGGGACCTCCTGTGCCCCATCGTATGCCAACCTGTACCTGGGGGGGTGGGAGCGAACCCTTTTCTCAGACGAAGGCCTAGCCCAATTTTTTCCGCATGTCCTCCTCTGGCTCCGCTACATAGATGACGTGTTCATGTTGTGGTCGGGGCCGGAGGAGGACCTGCGGAAATTCCTCAAATCTTTAAACAATAACCAATTCAACTTGAAATTTACCAATCAATGGAGTCAAAAATCTATTCCCTTTCTTGACATCACAATATCCATCACAGAAACAGGAAAAGTAGAGACAACTCTGTATCGCAAACCAACAGCTGGAAACACTGTGCTTCATGCACACAGCTTCCATCCAAAATCACTGGTACAAAGTATACCGTACTCGCAGTACCTGCGACTTCGACGAATATGCTCAAATGATGAGCAGTTCCGTCTAGAAGCAAACAAACTTAGAAGCAGGTTGCGAGCAAGGGGATATACAACCACAACATTACGAAAAGCGTATAACAGGGCATTCCAAAAAACGAGAGAGGAAACTCTCTTTTACAAAAAAGATAAAAATCAAGAGGGAAGGGTACGTATTATCACTCCATATCATCGTCAACATCACTTAGTTCGCAATATCCTACAGCAACATTGGTACCTGCTCAAAAATGATAGCATTTTAAGTAAATATGTGAACGATTATCCAGAGATTACCTTTAAAAAAGTTAAGTCAATCAGGGATAGAGTCATCAGAAGTCACTTTGATGATAAAAGAGAGAAACCAGTTGAGGATATACCAGGTACATGGCGTTGTGGGAATTGCAAATTTTGCGAATGGATCTACGAAAACCAATCATTATACCTACCCAATGGACAACTTCATTCTATAAAACACTATGTTGACTGTCAAACAATAGGCATAGTATATATTATGTTCTGCGATTGTGGCGCATACTATATAGGAAAAACAAAACGAAATTTCTGGCGCCGTATCAAGGACCATATAGGATATGGAAAAAATAATCTTTTGTCTACACCCATTGGAAGACATCTGGGGGTGTATCACAAAAACAACACAAAAGTAGTGAAATTCGCAGCCCTAGAATGTATATTGGAAAACCCGAGAGGGGGGGAATTCGATAAAATTATATTACAGCGCGAAGCACGTTGGATTTATCTGTTAAAAGCTACAACAAGCCCAGGGCTAAATGAGGCACTAAGTTTCAAACCTTTTCTTTGAGGGGCTTCCCTGGAAAGGCCCCCCTGAGGAATCACACCCCCCCTAATACGTGAAATAATTCTCCTTCATAGATAGAATAAAATAAAGACCAAAAAACAACTTTTTCTAGAATGATTTTGGTGTGATAAGAGACATAATAATTATGATGTTATCTGATTCCTTTTATTTCTCTTTTTTCTCCTTTCCTCTCATTGTTATATTACACGATGTATTCGTAGCAATAATATTCTCCTTGACTTCCTGTAAAGAGTCCTAGATATAAGCCATATTCACAATATAAAAATACCTTTTTAAAAAATTTAATTTCAATGTTGATATATGATGTATATGTAAGTTATAACTAAAAGTATTATATATGCCTCAGATAAACAAATATGAAATGTTCTCTTATAGAGTGGATATATAGATTATAATATGCAATAACAAATGCGAATGACATAATGTTAATTTGACCCCTCTCTTTTATGCAGAAGCCGGTGTTATACTGGTCACAGTGATCTCATTTGCATTCAGAGCCATCAAGGACCTATCTGCGTTTAGTGACAGGGCGGCGATGACCCACCCTCTTAGGAGGTTGTTGGTGAGCGCACGTCACTTCCGCGGATCATTCCTGGCTTCATTGACGCTTCCGGCGGGTGCCTTTTCCGCCGAGCGTCATGACCGGATGTAAACAAAGGACGCACTTCCGGTCGCGTCCTAAGGTAAGAGATGAAGGCGGGAAAATGACGCACTTCCGGAGAGCGGAGAGCAACAAACAAACACCAGATCACAATTCATTGGGTAATGATCAGGTATATATACGACATGCACACACATCTTGGACATGGCGGGACACGAGCAGGCTGATGGAAGCTTTTGGCGCAGTAAGTTTTGTGAGCTTTTTAAAACCATCTACCCCAATTTTTGGCAATATAGTCAAACTAATTTAGACATGCTTTTCTATTTAAATCGTCTTAGGTTGCCCCCTTCTGAACCAGACGGTTATACCCTTTCTATCCCTGGGGACTATATTCACAAGTAACTTCAGCTGTAATATTCATAATACCATTGCTTTATACTGGAGTATACTCTACTATGTAAGTAACAAATATCTACATGTATATACGAATATATACATCTACATAGAGGACTTAAATCGAGATATATACCCCTTTATGTGAATATAATCCACTATTATCTGATTACGTCCTAGCGGATATACTACAAGACTGGGGGAATTTTTCCATCTAACTTTACAAGACACCTATACCCACTGCTATGAGGGGACTGGGTCCCAATATGGTCTAATATTAGACAGAAGGATACAAAGGTAAAATGAATCAATTTGGAGATGTAATTATATGTATAGAACCTTGTGGTTTTATATTTTTATGTTTTTGTCTCTCCACTTCTATTGAATGGATGAGACGGAGATATGGGGATATAAATAAATATATACACTACTTCTTTTATTAGACCTTCATGTGATACAGCCAATAGCAGCCTCCATATCACAACTCTGATCCCGACCTGAATCCTTGATAGATTCCAGTGTGGGAATTGAGGTAAATATAACACAAACCATTACTAATATTTGAGGATACGGAGATACCCTTTTGAGATTCATATGTTTCCCCTTTGCCCCATATATATAGGTGGCCCATTCCATCAGCTTTTGGGCTCTCGCTCTCCCTCCTCGCTTCCCGCTTATTTTTCACTACTCTATGATCAATATGATATACTGATACTGATGACCACGGATTACACGGTTTTCTGCATTTTGAGAGGTGTGTTGTTTTGACTAATAATTTGATAAAAAGATAAGAAATAAAATGTAACATAAAATGCTTTGTACTAATTGCATGTTTCTGTTTCTACTAAAAGAGATAAATTATACTTGCGTCTGAGGTCCAGAAGAAGCTAATGGCGAAACGCGTCGACCTCTTCAGACCACTATTCTAATACTCACAAAGTGTAACTACTACAATATCTGTATATCTAATATTTTGACCTATAGATACGATGAATGTTCTTATTTCCAAAAAAATATGTATGTCATTGTATAATTTTGTTTTTTGAACTTTTTGTTCTTTTAAAAAAAACTTTGATTAAATAAAAGAATATATGTTTTTTATACCTATGGTAGTCTTTTGCCCACTTAATATGTGCCTTTAAAGTCCACTAAATCTCTATCTCTCTGAGCAAACTTGTTTTGTATCATGGAGTTCCTTTTTTTCTAATTAATAGGATTATGGCACACAAGGGTTAGCTCAACAAAAAAACCCCCCTCTTTTCTATGATAAAAAAATTTGATTTTTTAAATTTTTTTTACTGTGAATGTTTTGTAGCAGAAAGTAAAAACATATTGTTTTGTTTTTTTTCAAAACGGTCGCTCTTTTTTTGATTATAGCACAAAATAAAAAAATCGCACAGGTGATCAAATGCCACCAAAAGAAAGTTCTCTTTGTGGGGAGAAAAAAGGCAATTGTATTTGGGTACAGCGTCGCACGACTGCGCAAATTTTCGTTAAAATAATGCAGTGCCGAATCGCAAAAAAAATGGCCTGGTCATTAAGGGGGTAAACCTTCCAGTTAAATTACATTGGGGTCATGTGATGCGACCCGTTTGCATGTAAGTGGTACTCTTCTCTCTTCCATTATGTCACAGGAAGAGACTCGGACTATTTTTATCATGTGCCGTAATTTGGAAATGAATATAGCCAGAATAGAAATATGAAGCCCAAACGGTCTGCCTATTTTTCTCCCCCAAGCATCTGGATAATTTCACATTAAGCCCAAACAATGAATAAACATGTGATATTTAGCAGGGTCAGCACAAGAGCAAAGCACGCATTCCATCCCCTTAAGCACAGCCAAGCCATCGCTCTAAGTCCACACATTATTACTCTCTTTAGGTGTAAATAACCTTAAACTTTCTTTTCTTCATTTTTAAAACAATTACTCAGCAAATATTCGCACGTCCCTCGACATGCAGTGTGCTGGATCCGAAAATTAACCAGCAAACTCATTTTCCCAATTGAGGGGTTTTTCGACTTATGCTCAAAGGTTAAATAGACTTTAACCTCTTGCCTACCCACTCACAGTAGATGTGCTGCGAGCAGGTGGAACAGTCAGGTACTGCGACATACGGGTACGCGGTGGACTTTCAGGTTTGGCGCCTCTGCTGACCCATGCTGTGACTGGACATAGAACTAGTTTGTCAGCAGGGTCCAGCCAATGAATAACCACATTAACTCCCCTAGCGGTATTGCCGAGTGTGGCTCGGGGTTCATTTTCAATGCCAAAAGCGGTAACCCCGAGCCACACTCGGGATTACCCCAGAATCACACTCACCTTCCCTGCGTTCCCTCGCTGTCCCTCGCAATTGCCGCCGGGCACCCGCGATCGCTCCCCGCTGAGAGAGAAGGACGGTCAGCTGTTGTAAACACGTTGTTTTCTCTGAGATGATCACAGCGCGCCTGTGATCCTTCTATATAGAATCACAGATCGGTGTGATCATTTCACAAGCCCATCCCCCATACCGTTAGAAAGCACCCCCTAGGCTCACACTTAACCTTTTGATCGCCCCTGGGTTAACCCCTTCCCTGCCAGTGTCATTATTACAGGAACAGAGCATATTTTTAGCACTGATTACTGTAGTGATGTCACTGGTCCCCCAAAAGTGTCAAAAATGTCAGTTAGGTGTCCGATCTGTCCACTGCAATGTCGTAGTTCGGCTAAAAATCGCAGATCGCCGCCATTACTAGTAAAAAATTTAATAAATAAATAAAAATTACATCAATCACATCACACAGTGCGGAGAACAGCTGTCATTCTCCTGCTCAGCGGGGGATCGGCGGATCGATCCCCCGCTGAGAAAAACGGAGTCCGTCCGACGGACGGGCTGTGTGAAAGAGCCCTAAGGCCACTTTCACATGAGCAGACCGATCAGGTCCACCTGTCACTTTATTAGGTGGACCTGATCGGACCACCCATTGCTCTCTGACAGGCTGTTGACATCTGCCGATATCTGATCCTAGCTGCTAAAAACAGACCAATAGGGGTCCACTCCCCATGGGCCTAGGGCAGTGATGGCAAAATTTGTCACCCCAGATGTTTTGGAACTACATTTCCATGAGGCTCAACTACACTGCAGAGTGCATGAGCAGCATGAGAAATGTCGGTTCACCATCACTAGTTTAGGGGAATCGGATGGCTGTTGGGTGTAAATGGACAGGTGGTCTGTTTACATCCGAATGCCCATAGAGGAGAGTGGACTGTGTCTGTGTCTGCTCTGCATAAGCAGAGCAGACACAGACAAGCCAACTGTTCTTGCATGACATACAAGTATGTTGTGGGGGTAACAACAGAGCCACTTGCCAGCATTATAAGTTAGACTACTGGTCAGCAGGTGGTTAAATAGGCCCCCTGCAAGGTTATGCTTTAATATACTAGTATGCATCACATCATTGGCGTAACTGGAACCTTAAGGGCCCAGGTGCATGAAACCATGAAGGACCCTCCTGACACCCTACTGGGGCCCTTCCCTCTGAGCCGGTGGTGGAATGCCAGGACTCGGTTGCAAGTGTGACCTTTGCGACCCTGGTAGTTCTGCCACTAGTGTCAGTATTTATTTATTTTTTTTAGAATATTATTTTTTAATAATTTTTTTACAATGTTTTTTTAGGAGCCCCGTTGGGGGGGGGGGGGGACTTTGGGAAAATATCAGGGGTCTAAACAGACCTCTGATGTTGCACCTTTGAGACAGAGAAAGGAAATTGAGGACACAGAATGAATGGAGTGGAATAGCTCTATACAGGGCTTCCTGTTCATTCACAAACTGAAGCATAGTAATCACAGTTATGAATGGACAGTGTCAGTGATCAGTACGGATCACTGACTCTCTATTCAGACAAGCATTTCCCGCTCTCTATCCTGACAGAATCTCCCACAGCTGCCGGGGGAACCCGGCAGAGCTTCGGGGGACGAGGGGGGCCAGGAGAGAGAACGGGGGGCCAGGAAAGAGCACAGAGGGACCTGGAGAGCACATGGGGGCAGCAGAGAGAAGTTGTAAAGGAGGAACATCGGGGGAACTTCATATAGAGGATCTCTCCATTTTCCTACTGAAGCCACTGAATGCCCGCTTCTCCTCATCTCCCTCCTGCAGGCATATAGCAACTGAATTAGGAAAATGGAGAGGTTGGTTCCCCTATTTGCAGCTACCCCTCCGATCCAGTCCCCTGCAGCATGGAACCTGAGTCGCAATTGTGACCCCTGTAGGTATGCCCCTGCTGTAATATAAAAGGGTCTCTGCTAAGCAGAGCCCCCCATTTACATCAGAGTCTACAGAGAACCCCTTACATCTGAGTCGCTCTTGTACTAGTTTACTCACTAGGAGGCAGTAGAGAGAAAAGATGAGGGGGGGGGGGGGAGACTTCACTCAGTGGATGGATAGAGAGCTCACTCAGGCATCTGCATCCTTCCCCTTCTGGCAGCTGGGCTTCAGACTTTCCCACCCACACTTCCCCTTCTCTGAGGCATAGCACTGCCGGGGGTGTGGGCAGGGCAGACACAGGAGGAGAGCTCTCCCTGCTCTCCTGTCCCTGTGCAGGGAGGAGGGAACTGTCAAAGCTGGCTCTGGGCTGGTATAGAGACACTTGCAGCTCATAACCATGCAGCCACTGGGGAAATACAGTCTGGGCTCTTGGGCCCCCCCACAGTGGCGGAACTCCATGGTCTGGTCACAAGTGTGATGTTTGCTCCCACTGCATCACATAGTACCACATTATTACTGACTTACATTTCAAATAGAGCCCTCCAGCACTGAGCTGTCATCACTTCTGGCACTTCCATCTTTGCCTGGTCTTCCTTCCGGGCAGGGCTGGATTAGGAACATCATGGGCCTGGTGCTGAGGATTTTGGTGGTTCAGGGTTTCAGGTATGAATGAACACAGTCAGCGATCGATAAGGATCAATACCCAGAGAGCAGGGGGAATCTGATGGACAGTCTGGGGTGAACGAGGGGAGGGGCAATTATAAGCACTGATCTCCCACTATGGTTCACGAAGGAAGAAGCTAAAAGCGTGGGAGGGAGAGGAGGAGAAGTGGCTTTCAGCAGCTTCATGGAGAGTCATAGAGGGATATTGGTGCTTGTAATTCCCCCCCCCCACCGCACCGATAACCCCCCGTCATATTTCTCCTGCTGCAGGAGGTGCAGGGAGCCTCTCATATGGCCCCCTACTGGTCCAGAGCCGAATAGTCAGTCTGTCCCTGCTGGGCCTATATTAAGGTGGGAGCCTGGAGCTGCAGCTCCAATAGCCCCTACGTTAATCTGGCCATGCTTCTGGGTTCCAGTGCTTCAAAATGGCTTGGCCCCGAAGACCTCTGTCCTGCACATGTGCGTAAGGAGTCACTGTTGTTGTAGGGGGCTCTCTGCCTTCATGGCACCTTGGATGCAGAGTGCACTGATCATGTGCAGTGATGTCATCGGCAGGAGCTGATGTGAATATATCCTACAAGTTTAGAAGATGTTAATGTTACCTACAGGAAAGACTTATTATAGGCTTACCTGTAGATAAAAGTTAAAACTCAGTTTACCATCACTTTAAAACTTGTTTCATGTTTATGTTTTTGTCTGTGACCCCATTGAGAGGATTTTCCCTCAATTCCTGTCTGTCTGATACCCATGTAGGTGGTGCGGTCCCCACTGGGACAAGAAGGCATGGACAACCAAAACCTCAGAAGCTCAAAGTCTTTGTCATTATACCACACTGCTTATGGGTCTTGAATTTCATTCATATCTTCCCTCCGTAAAGAAAACTCAGACCTTTTTAAATATTCTCAGACTGTAAGCAGTTAATGTTCAAAGATTCCTGTAGGGCCTGAGAATGTAAAACCTGCCCATCCAGCAAAGTGTTGATCTGTTTGTTTCCCTCCCAATCACCGCCAGTATTGTCGTACTAACTGGTGGGATAACCAGAGTCTCCTAATGAGCTTTTAAAGACTTCTGCGAGGTCCATAACCAAACAACATATCTCAGCATTTCGAGATAAAGAGGAAAGTGATGACATATTAGTTAGCCTCTGGGATGTGGAGGCTGCTTCAGGGTCCCCAAAGGTTTGTCTGGCTGCAGATCCTCTCACAGAAAACATCCATCAGCAGTAAGAGGGTTTCTCCCAAAGGGGAGGAGAAAACAAGTTCACAGTTCTGTGTAATCAGGGAAAGACATTAATGAGAATAAAATATAATAGATAATTTAAGAGGATTAAGAACGGAATTTATTGTTTCACTTCTGCCTTCGAGACTCTTCCAATGAACATTAAAAAGCTTTTTGCTATGTGGCGGGACTGATATTCCCAGATAAACACTCAGCTTCGCTGTTATTGTTTAATACTAAAATACTAACTATACAGATGCAAGGTCTTAAAAGGGATATACCGTGTTGGGTAGCACCTGGCTCAAAAGGCTTCAATGTACGTTATATATGCTGTCTCCAACTTACGAGTTATAAGGGGAGAACTGGGCTGCGGGACAGAGAGGAAAGGATTTATGATGATGGGTAGCACCTGGATCAAAAGACTTAAATGCATATCTGCCATTGCCCCACTTAAGAGTTATCGGGTAGGACTGGGCTGGGGGGACAAAGAGGAAGAGATATATGATTATGAGTAGCACTAGCTCAAAAGACTTCGATGCATATGGGCCATTGTCCAACTTATGAGTCATCAGGGGAGGACTGGGCTGGGGGACAAAGAGCAAGGGATATATGATGATGGATAGCACCTGGCTCAAAAGACTTCAGTGCTTATCTACCATTGTTCAACTTATGAGTCAACAGGGAGGACTTCGCTGTGGGGCAGAGAGGAAGGGATATATGATGATTTGTAGCGCCTGGTTCAAAATACTTCAATGCATATCTGCCATCATCCAACTTACAAGTCATCGGGGACAGGGAGGAAGAGGTATATAATGATGGGTAGCGCCTGGCCCTAAAGACTTCACTGCATATCTACCATTGTCCAATGTACAAGTCATTGGGACGGACTGGGCTGTGAAACAAAGAGGAAGGGATATACGATGATGGGTAGTACCTGGCTCAGAAGACTTCAAGACATGTCTGCCATTGTCCAATTATTGAGTTATCGGGGAGGACTGGGCTGGGGGACAGAGAGGAAGGTGTATATAATGATAGGTCACACCTGGCTCAAAAAGACTTCAATGCATATCTACCGTTGTCCAACGTACAAGTCATCAGGGAAGACTTAGCAGACAGAGAAAAGGGGATATATGATGATGAGTAGCACCTGGCTCAAAAGAATTTAAAGCACATTTGCCATTCTCCAACTTATAAGTCATCGGGGGAAGGGGATGGGGGACTAAAGGGAATTTGCTCACCACGGATAGTACTTTTAAGTTATGTTGGGCCTCTGGCCCTGAATGGAAAGTCTTCACCCGTTAGGCAATGTTAAGAGTGGGATGCACAGTTAGTGACACATGGTGGGAGCTTTGGTTACCTACAACCCCTTCAGACCAGAGATTGCAGGATTTTGCAGAGGGAAATATATCGGCACCAACTGCCCTTGGGGCTCTAAGATGTTATGTGATGGACATCAGAGAATAAATATGATGCTGGAAGATTTGAAAGGTATATTACAGTAAACCACGTCCTTTAGGAACAACCACCTTTAAAAGTCATCAGGGAAGGACTGGGCTGGGGGACAGAAGGGAATTCGCCAACCACAGGCCAGTACTTTTAAGTTATGGGAGCTCATGGCCCTGAGTGAAGATTTTTCACCATTTAGACATTGATAAGAGTAGGGTGCACAGTTAGTACCTCATGGTGGGCATTATATAGTTACCTACACTCAATTCAGACCCAAGATCGTAGGATCTGGCAGAGGGAATTCTTACAGCACTAACAGCCCTTGGGTCTCTAGGATGTCATGTGACTGACTACAGAGAAGGAAGATGAGGTAAAAGGTGTGTTATCATAAACAATGTCCTTTAGGAACAACTGCCTATAGATATGCAACGTCTTAAAAGGGATATATCATGCTCGGTAGCACCTGGCTTGAAAATGCTTTAATGCATATCTGCTGTTATATAGTTACCTACACGCCATTTAGACCTGAGATTGCAGGATCTAGAAGAGAGAAGTCTTCCAGCACCAACTGCCATTGGGGCTCTAAGATATCATATGACCAATTGCAGAGAAGGAAGATGATGTTGGAAGATGTAAAAGAATATGTTACAAGGAAATATGTCCTTGGTGGGAGCTTTATATAGTTACCTTGTGACAGCCTTATATAGTTACCTAGATGCCATTCAGACCTGAGATTGTAGGATCTGGCAGAAGGAAGTCTTCTAGCACCAACTGCCCTTGGGGCTCTAAGATGTCATGTGACTGTCTACAGTACAGAAAATGAAAATGATGCCAGATAATGTGAAAGGATGTGTTAAAATAAATCTGGTCCTTTAGGAACAAGTGCCTCTAGAGATGCAATGTCTTAAAAAGGATATATCATGCTGGGTAGCACCTGGCTTGAAAAGGCTTTAATGCATATCTGCCATTCTCCAATTTTCCAGTCATCAGGTAGGACTTGGCTGGGGGACAGAAGGGAATTCACTCACCACAGGCCAGTCCTTTTTGGGATGTTTTGGAATTGTGTCCCTGAGTGGAGTTACTCTACTTCATCATTTAGACATTAATAAGAAAGGGATGTATACTTAGTGATACAAGGTGGGCATTATATAGTTATCTACTCCCCATTTGCTAAGTACATTTTCTTAACACCATAGACATCTGTCCCTATCATCAAAGGCCTCGTTGGCTATGTGCAAATCCCCTACAAGTCAGATACTAGTTCCAAGGTGTTGAACCTATTCTGTTTTGGTAAAGTCAAAGCCCTGAAACCACTATGTTGTCTAAGATGGGGAATAAAAGCAGAAACATCCATCCAAGGCTTGAAAGACCAAAGTTATGCTTTGGGGAAAATTCTCCTTTAAGGGGATTTCCTACCTCCCCCCAAAACAAATCTTTAAAGGATAAGATAGTCCAATGAATAACTATCACAGGGCCCCATAGCAAAATTTTGATTGGGCTCCTATCGGTGGCAGATGATACATTTTTGACCTCTTTACCACTGGGAGTCAACACTGAGAGTTACAGGGGTTCTGCTTATGATTGTTAATACTGCTGACCACTTTACCATTTACAAATTGTAGTAAGGCAATCCAAAATGGTCACTCCACAGTCCACAAGTGCTCAGAAACCCTTTTTCGATAGCTTGAATACCTGTCCTTACCATGAGTGTCAGGCAGGCATTTGACTTATCCAAAAACTGACATGAAGGCTTCCTTGCAACCATTAAGAGTGGGATATATATATATACGGTATATATATATATATATATATATATATATATATATATATATATACGGTATATATATATATATATATATATATATATATATATATATATATATATATTGGACAGGCAAAAGCTGCGGCATTCGTCTAAGTTCACAAACAGCCAAAATATGGTTCAAACCTACTGTAGGTTCAGAATGAACCATCTGCTCATCCCTACTCTCCAAGGAAAAAGCTGCAGGATTTGATTAAAAACTTTCATAGTAACAAGGTCCAGAGAGATTTCCTTGTCATCACAGCTCCTTAAAACCGGCTTGGCAAATCCATTAGACACAAGGGAGTGACCTGTTGATGGGTCGTGGTGATCTTTTGTTGAATATCACTTCAACTGTGTCTGTTCTTCAAAATTATGGGGTACAGTTTCAGTGGGGGGGGGGGGGGTCTCTTTCCAGAAATAATTTTGTGGTTTACCACCTAGTCCTTTATTCAACCAACCAAGGCATTTTTTAAGGAGCACCAGCCAGTGTTTTAAATAAAAGAGCGTATATAAAATGTAGCCAACATCCCAGGATTATCTAGGAAAAGAGAATCCTCATATGTGGGACTTGTAACAGCAATGAGGAGTAGAAAAAAAAAGTATGTCTTAAGGTGCAGTCTAAAATGTAGAAAAAAACTGTATTCACATCATAAAGTATATATAGAACACATTGCACGATGGTTAAAAAGGAGAAAATGTTCTATTCTTAGATATGTGTATGTAGCACCCTCCTATCTGCTAGGAAAACGCATTTGGTGGCTCTTTTCTGCTCATCAGGATAGTCAGATCTGTTAGTTTGGCCTGTCACATGTTTCCAGGTGTGATTCATTGGGTCTAGGGTAGTCTCCCCACTGTATCCAATAAGGGAGCTTGTTGGACAGTGGAGGAAACATAACCAATAGCACACCAGAGTTTATGGCTGCCCCAGTGGGCAGGCATTGCTGCAATGCATCCTGGGATTGGAAATAAATCCTGAGGGAGCATGTGACAGGATGTCTTTTGGCGGGAGCAAAGTCCCAGGAGGAGGTGGACGGCTGTCTCTCCTCCTGTAGGTGTGAGGAAGGTGGTTCAGGCGGTCGGCCTAGTGAACCACGTGTGGAGTTGGGCTGCAAAGGGTCCAGTGTGCTGACCAGTGTAGCTGCTGGCAGAATCATCTTAGGAAAAACAGTATCATGAGTACTGATGGATAATAGTGAAGGTGACAGGTGCGCAAAAAAAAAAATGTAAAAAAGGGGGAAAGCAGCACTAGACAGGTATAAATAATGAAGAATAAACAAATAAATAGTGCGCTAACAGTGCAAATGATAAAATATCAATGTGATAATGAAAAAGAGATAAAAGTTATCTCCCTTAAGGGGTGTCGGTACTGAAGTGTATAGAAACAATAAATATTCCTATTTTACAAGTACTTGTATGAATAGATGAAATAAATCAACATGAAAAAAAATCCAAAATGTAAAAATACATAGAAAATAGTCTCTTAAATGTTGTGAAGCAAATATGACATCAAAAATGAAAAGAGTGAGTCCATGCCAGGGTGACGTGCCAAAATGTGCAGACAATGGTGTTTCACACAAACTTTAGTTCTTAGTGCCAGGGTGGCCTCTTACCGCAAAAAGTCTTCCATAATGACATTCAAGTGATAGAAGTGACAGTGTGGTACAGTGGTAACACTCGGGGGATTCTTACAAAAAATCAGGGAGATATGAGCTTGGACTGCTGGGAAACAGGAGATCCAACTGGGAATCCTGGAAGCCGGTCCACTTCACAGTATTGTGTTTCCAATATCTCAAGATGCAATTTCCACGGAGAAAGTACCCAATATAAAAAAGGGACTAATAGTGTATTACCCTCAATACATTTTATAAAAAAAGAAGGCAACTACTTACGTCAAGTAAATGGAATCAGGCACTTGTGAATAGCTCAAAATAAAATAATCACGGCCGCCTGCAGAACGGTCCGTGACGTATGGTGACGCAGCTAGCCCCCACCGACGCATTTCCACTTAGGAGTCGTCTACTGGGAATGGAGCTGAAAAGCTGCGCCACCATTCTCCCGGTTAAAATATATGATGGAATGGTCACTTCCGGTCCGGCTGCAGGGGGTCCCGGAAGTCTGATGACGTCACTTCCGGTGTTACAATCCACTCAAGCAGTAGATGTAATCCAGGAAATGCAGTTTTTCTTTTTCTCCCACTGTGAAGTGGACCGGCTTCCAGGATTCCCAGTTGGATCTCCTGTTTCCCAGCAGTCCAAGCTCATATCTCCCTGATTTTTTGTAAGAATCCACCTTTACCACTGTACCACACTGTCACTTCTATCACTTGAATGTCATTATGGAAGACTTTTTGTGGTAAGAGGCCACCCTGGCATTAAGAACTAAAGTTTGTGTGAAACACCATTGTCTGCACATTTTGGCACGTCACCCTGGCATGGACTCACTCTTTTCATTTTTGATGTCCTATTTGCTTCACAACATTTGAGAGACTATTTTCTATGTATTTTTACATTTTGGAATTTTTTTCATGTTGATTTATTTAATCTATTCATACAAGTACTTGTAAAATAGGAATATTTATTGTTTCTATACACTTCAGTACCGACACCCCTTAAGGGAGATAACTTTTTTCTCTTTTTCATTATCACATTGATATTTTATCATTTGCACTGTTAGCGCACTATTTATTTGTTATGAGTACTGAGGGATCTGCCTAAGGGTCTGCCTAGGAGAGGGGACCACTCCAGAGAAGTCAGGGGATCAAGGAGCCAGCTCACACAAGGAGTGTATCAGTACGGGGGTGCCGTGTAGTTAACCCTGAAGATTACGGACAAAGGGGGTGCCAGGAAGGGCCCTGAAGTTGTTCAGCAGTACAATCTACCTCAGGATACAGCTTACCTCAGGAGACCATGTGCCTCAGGAAGCTCAATTACTCTTTTTCACAGTCAAGGGCAAAGTGAAACAGCTTTATTCAGCGTTACTCAGCGCTACTCAGCGTTATTCAGCATTATTCAAGTCATCCCAGCCTATTGTGCATAGTTCTATTAAGTTGGAGTATCCCACTTATTCCCTTCTCCTATCCAAGTTCTAAATAAAACATCTAAACCAAAGATACTGGACTGTTTCCTGACTGAGCTAAAACACTTGGGAAGATGTCAAACTGTCATGTCGTTGCTAATGGTAACCAGTGTTGGGGGTAACGAGTTACAAAGTAACGGATTACAGTAACTACATTACTTTTTTTGGTAACGAAGTAATGTAACTAGTTACAATACTAATATTGGTAACTACACTACTTTACTAGGCTATAGGAGGTAACTACACTACTTTACTGGGCTATAGGAGGTAACTACACTACTTTACTAGGCTATAGGAACGCGCTTTCCTGCGTTACCCAAGCCATGCGATACAATCGTTATTTCGAAGAATAGAGAGGGATGAAGTTTATGACTTTTTGTTGCACTTTATGTTTTATTCAGTTTTTTCAGGTTTTGTTCTCATGTTTCCCAAAGCCTGTGTTTATACAATAAACTCTATGCAGAAAGAGTGTCATGTATCTTCTTCTACACGGTCAATTAAGAAAGAGGAGAGTAAAGTAATAAGTAGTGAAGTTACTTTTCAAATGCAGTAACTAGTAAAGTAATCTCGTTACAATTTACAGAAGTAATTAGTAACTAGTTACATTTTTTGAGTAACTACCCCAACACTGATGGTAACCCAGGGGAACCCATAACCAGCAGCTCCCAAGAGAGTAGTTTTACATGTATACATAATATACTCAAATTTCTATTAAAGATCCATGGACAGGGCACTCCAGATGGTAAATAGCCAACATGTTTTGAAATTCAATTTTTATATTCTTCTTTAGGGGTATATAGACATTTGGAAAAGGTAGTTACTTTCTGTCTAAAGATGTTTGGGTATTAGGAAGATAGCCAGCATTAAAAGTAAAAGACATCACATACATATTATCCTCCGAACATCCACCGAGGATTGTAGGGACCAGAGGTCCAATCTATGAGTCACTGGGGTTGACCAGGCCCGAGCAAAGGAGAATTGTGGATTGAGTACTATATTCACATTGTCCATGCAGTGCCAGTAATTTTTGAGCAGTTATATTCAAAAGTAGCAAAAAGTCAATAACTAATGCTCCACTGGGGTAAATATACCACCATCTGACTGGTCCAAATCACATTAGGGCGTAGCAAATTTTTAGGATCAGTTTGAGTTGTTCTAAAGTATGGTGAGAACTAGGGTTGAGCGAACACCTAGATGTCCGTGTTCGACGGGTTCGGCCGAACTTTAAAAAAAAGTCCGGGTCCGTGTCCCGGACTTTTACCGAACTTTTCCCGGACACCGAACCCCATTGAAGTCAATGGGGACCCGAACTTTAAGGCACTAAAATGGCTCTAAAACACCAAAGGAAAGGGCTAGAGTGCTGCAAATGGCAGCAAAACGTAATTAAGAGCATGGCAAGTGCTCTGCAAACAAATGTGGATAGGGAAATAACTTAAAACAACAAAAAAAAAACAGAAAAATAAAACAATGTTCTTCTTCATCTCTGAAGGACGAGGCCCATATGGAGTAGGAGGGAGGTTGAGGTGGTGGTGGATGTGGCGGTGACATAGGCGTGCGCACAGGGTGTGCTGGGTGTGCCTGGGCACACCCTAATCACCTAGGGCACATAGCATTGCCAGTGAGGAGATGGGAAAGATCTCCCTGGGACCTGCTCTGCTCTATTTCTCCTTGCCTACAGGTACATGGCCCCGATACATTACTCTCCCTGCTGGCAAACACATGCATGTGTATTTCAACTTTGGGGTGCACACCTTAATGCAATAGGCTGCGCACACCTATGGGCGGTGTAGGTGGAAGCGGCGGTGGAGGAGGACCAGGGCCGGATTAACAGCATCATGGGCTTGGTGCTGAGGATTTTGAAGGGCCTTAAGGGCCGTGCCTTGCCATGCACCCAGAGGAGGAAGGGTGCAGCCATGCATGCCTAATTCAACATGGGATGCTGTCTCTGAAGCCCATAAACACATCCATGCATCGCCAACTGTCCCTCCTTGTCCGGCCTTCACGCTGTGTGCGGAGGTTCTGAGGGTGCTGCCTGGGGAAGCGAGCATAGAAGCCAGACTTCTGTGTTTTTTCAAGTGACAGAAGAGCGGTAACAGTGAATATGGCCAACCCGGGGCCTATATAAAAGGTAGGGGCCTGGAGCTGCAGCTCCAATAGCCCCTACATTAATCTGGCCCTGAGGAGGAGGACGAGGTAGCCAACACTGCTTCTTTTCAAAAATTTTAAATGAGGGTACACCCCAAAAGAGTGAGAAAGAGCAAAAATGGAACAATGGGTGGGTAAGGTCGGTATCCATTGCTATTCTGCATAAGGTACGGAAAAGTCCCGTGGGATCCATGCCTGGTTCATTTTAATGAACGTGAGCTTGTCCACATTGTCTCTGGACAGGCGGCTGCGCTTGTCTGTTATAACGCCCCCAGCCGTGCTAAATACCCGTTCAGATAATACACTGGCTGCAGGGCACGCCAGCACCTCCAAGGCGTAAAGGGCAAGCTCAGGCCATGTGCCCAATTTGGAGACCCAGAAGTTGAAGGGGGCAGACCCGTCATTCACTACATGTAGGCGTGTGCACACATACTGCTCCACCATGTTGGTAAAATGCTGCCTCCTGCTAAGACGTTCCATCTGAGCTGCTGGTGCTGCTGTTTGTTGTGGCGTGCTGACAAAGCTTTTCCACATTTCGGCCATGCTAACCCTGCCTTCTGCGGTGCTGGCGGTGCCCTGGTTGCGTTGGCGACCTCCTCCTCCTCCTCCTCTGCCTTGTGCTTCCACTGTGGCCCCGCTGTCAGATGGGAATGCCAGCAGCATGGCGTCTACCAGCGTGCGCTTGTACTCGCGCATCTTGCGATCGCGCTCCAGTGAGTGAATTAAGGACGGTACGTTGTCCTTGTAACGGGGATCCAGCAGCGTGGCCACCCAGTAATCAGCACAAGTTAGAATGTGGGCAACTCGGCGGTCGTTGTGGAGACACTGCAGCATGTAATCGCTCATGTGTGCCAGGCTGCCCAGAGGCGACGAAAGGCTGTCCTCTGTGGGAGGTGTATCGTCCGTGTCCTCTGTATCCCCCCAGCCACGCACCAGTGATGGCCATGAGCTGGCCTGGGTGCCACCCTGCTGTGAACATGGTTCCATCTCCTCCTCCAGCTCCTCCTCCTCCTCATCCTCCTCATCCTCCAGAACTGTGCCCCTGCTGGACAATTGCGTCCCTGGCGTTTGCGTGTGCAGGAACCCACCCTCGGAGCCCCTTGCGAATGACTGCCCTGAAAGCCTTGGAAATGTTACCTCTTCATCCTCCTCCTCCTCCTCATCCTGTGCCACATCCTCTTCCATCATCGCCCGAATTGTTTTTTCAAGGAGGCATAGAAGTGGGATAGTTAAGCTGAGAACGGCGTCATTGCCACTGGCCATGTTGGTGGAGTACTTAAAACAGCGCAACAAGGCACACAGGTCTCGCATGGAGGCCCAGTTATTGGTGGTGAAGTGGTGCTGTTCCGCAGAGCGACTCACGCGTGCGTGCTGCAGCTGAAACTCCACTATGGCCTGCTGCTGCTCGCACAGTCTTTCCAGCATGTGCAAGGTGGAGTTCCACCTTGTGGGCACGTCACATATGAGGCGGTGAGCGGGAAGGCCGAAGTTACGCTGCAGCGCTGCCAGGCGAGCAGCAGCAGGGTGAGAACGCCGAAAGTGCGCACAAACGGCCCGCACTTTCTGCAGCAGCTCTGACATATCGGGGTAGTTTTTAAGGAACCTCTGCACCACCAAATTCAGCACATGCGCCAGGCAAGGGATGTGCGTCAAACCGGCTAGGCCCAGAGCTGCTATGAGATTTCGCCCGTTATCACACACCACCAGGCCGGGCTTGAGGCTCGCTGGCAGCAACCACTCATTTGTCTGCTGTTCCATGCTCCTCCACAACTCCTGCGCGGTGTGTGGTTTGTCCCCCAAACAGGCAAGTTGTAAAACTGCCTGCTGTCGTTTACCCCTGGCCGTGCTGAAGTTGGTGGTGAAGGTGTTACGCTGTCCGGATGAGGAGGCGGTAGAGGATGAGGAAGCGGAGTAGGAGGAGTTACGAACAGGAGGCAAACTGAAGCGCCCTGCAATCCTCGGTGGTGGAAGGACATGCGCCAAATTGCTATCCGCCTCAGGCCCATCCGCCACTGCATTTACCCAGTGTGCCGTTAGGGAGATATAACGCCCCTGACCGTGCTTACTGGTCCACGTATCCGTAGTTAGGTGGACCTTGGCACAGATGGCGTTGCGCAGTGCACACCTGATATTTTCCCCCACTTGGTTGTGCAGGGAAGGGATGGCTTGCCTGGAAAAGTAGTGGCGGCTGGGCACGACGTACTGTGGGACAGCCACCGACATAAGGTTTTTAAAACTGTGCGTCTCCACCAGACGGAATGACAGCATTTCAAAGGCCAATAATTTTGAAATGCTGGCATTCAGGGCCAGGGATCGCGGGTGGGTAGGGGGGTACTTCCTCTTCCTCTCAAGTGTTTGGGAGATGGAAAGCTGAACGCTTCCACGGGACATTGTGGAGATGGTTGTTGGTGACCCAGGTGGTGGTGTTGCTGACAGATCGTCTGTTTGCGGGGTGGCAGGTGCCGGTATCACTACAGATGTGGCTGGAGCGGCCGAGACTGCAGCAGAAGAGGAAGCAGGATGAGCCAGAGACGTTTCTTGGTTTTGAAGGTGTGTACTCCACTGCAGCTCGTGCTTTGCACTTAGATGCCTGATCATGCAGGTTGTGCTCAGGTTGAGAAGGTTCATGCCTCGCTTCAAGCTCTGATTGCACAGGGTGCAAACCACTCGTGTCCTGTCATCAGCACATTTTCTAAAGAACTTCCACGCTAGAGAACTCCTTTGAGCTGACTTTGGTGCGCTCGTTCCCTTGCTGCGTTGGGCAGTAGCGGGCGTAGTGTCTAGGGCACGGCCGCTCCGCTTCTGCACCCTGCTCCCTCTTCTGCTGTGCTGGTGGCTCTGTGCGACCACCGCCTCTTCCTCCAAACTACTCAGGTCACCTGCATGACGTTCATTCCATGTGGGGTCGAGGACCTCATCGTCCTCCACATCATCTTCCACCCAGTCTTCACCCCTGCCCTCCTTGTCGGTCTCCACAATGCTGAACGCCGCAGCAGTTGGCACCTGCGTTTCGTCATCATCGGAGACGTGCTGCGATGATCCTTGCATGTACTCATCTTGAGAAATAAGTGGTTGGGCATCGCTGCACTCAATCTCTTCCACTTCTGGGGCAGGGCTAGGTGGATGGCCCTGGGAAACCCTGCTGACAGAGTCCTCAAAAAGAATAAGAGACTGCTGTATGGCTTGGGGCTCAGACTGCTGGCCTGATTTGCAAGGGGGTGAGGTGAAAGACGGTTGGACATTGGCTGCAGGTGCCAACTCTGACCTTTCTGCAGTAGACTGGGTGGGAGACAATGTGAAGGAACTGGAGGCACTGTCAGCAGCAAACCAATCTACTATCGCCTCAACTTGTTCTGGCCTCATCACTTCTAGGGGCGTTTGATGCCCTACCAAATACTGATGCAGGTTCTGTCGCCTACTCACACTTGAGGAAGGTGTTTCACTTGTGCGTGTAGCTGGCACAGATCGACCATGTCCTCTCCTTGCAACAGGAGCTCTACCAGCAGCACCACGACCCAGGCCACGGCCCTTATTTGACGGTCTCCTCATATTTCTGTAATTTAAGATCTTGCCCTAGAAAGGTTTTTATTGAATAGCGGAATAGAAAATATGATCCAAAAAAAGTGTATGTATATCACACGTACACAACCACACTAGGCCCCAATTACTATTGTTTGTACCCCTAAAAGGCTAGATGAGGAGTAGGGGGAGTATGGAACAGGCAGCACCCTCAAACCTTCAGAAGTATGAGATGAACCCCAACAACTTGGAAAGGTGGATCTCTCTCACACGTACCGACACAGACTATCCCGCAATTCAATTGATCCTCAAAGGTTTTTATTGAATAGCGGAATAGGAAATATGATCAAAAAAAGTGTATGTATCTCGCACGTACACAACCACACTAGGCCCCAATTACTATTGTTTGTACCCCTAAAAGGCTAGATGAGGAGTAGGGGGGGTATGGAACAGGCAGCACCCTCAAACCTTCAGAAGTATGAGATGAACCCCAACAACTTGGAAAGGTGGATCTCTCTCACACGTACCGACACAGACTATCCCGCAATTCAATTGATCCTCAAAGGTTTTTATTGAATAGCGGAATAGGAAATATGATCAAAAAAAGTGTATGTATATCACACGTACACAACCACACTAGGCCCCAATTACTATTGTTTGTACCCCTAAAAGGCTAG
This sequence comes from Pelophylax lessonae, assembly GCF_965119305.1. Classification (NCBI taxonomy): domain Eukaryota; kingdom Metazoa; phylum Chordata; class Amphibia; order Anura; family Ranidae; genus Pelophylax; species Pelophylax lessonae. The sequence continues at coordinate 39,257,811 of NC_138768.1, read as the reverse complement.
ATGAGGAGTAGGGGGAGTATGGAACAGGCAGCACCCTCAAACCTTCAGAAGTATGAGATGAACCCCAACAACTTGGAAAGGTGGATCTCTCTCACACGTACCGACACAGACTATCCCGCAATTCAATTGATCCTCAAAGGTTTTTGATTAAATAGCGGAATAGAAAATATGATCCCAAAAAAGTGTATGTATATCACACGTACACAACCACACTAGGCCCCAATTACTATTGTTTGTACCCCTAAAAGGCTAGGAGTAGGGGGAGTATGGAACAGGCAGCACCCTCAAACCTTCAGAAGTATGAGATGAACCCCAACAACTTGGAAAGGTGGATCTCTCTCACACGTACCAACACAGACTATCCCCCAATTTAACTGATCCCCAGAGGTTTTTGATTAAATAGCGGAATAGAAAATATGATCCCAAAAAAGTGTATGTATATCACACGTACACAACCACACTAGGCCCCAATTACTATTGTTTGTACCCCTAAAAGGCTAGGAGTAGGGGGAGTATGGAACAGGCAGCACCCTCAAACCTTCAGAAGTATGAGATGAACCCCAACAACTTGGAAAGGTGGATCTCTCTCACACGTACCAACACAGACTATCCCCCAATTTAACTGATCCCCAAAGGTTTTTGATTAAATAGCGGAATAGAAAATATGATCCCAAAAAAGTGTATGTATATCACACGTACACAACCACACTAGGCCCCAATTACTATTGTTTGTACCCCTAAAAGGCTAGGAGTAGGGGGAGTATGGAACAGGCAGCACCCTCAAACCTTCAGAAGTATGAGATGAACCCCAACAACTTGGAAAGGTGGATCTCTCTCACACGTACCAACACAGACTATCCCCCAATTTAACTGATCCCCAAAGGTTTTTGATTAAATAGCGGAATAGAAAATATGATCCCAAAAAAGTGTATGTATATCACACGTACACAACCACACTAGGCCCCAATTACTATTGTTTGTACCCCTAAAAGGCTAGGAGTAGGGGGAGTATGGAACAGGCAGCACCCTCAAACCTTCAGAAGTATGAGATGAACCCCAACAACTTGGAAAGGTGGATCTCTCTCACACGTACCAACACAGACTATCCCCCAATTTAACTGATCCCCAAAGGTTTTTGATTAAATAGCGGAATAGAAAATATGATCCCAAAAAAGTGTATGTATATCACACGTACACAACCACACTAGGCCCCAATTACTATTGTTTGTACCCCTAAAAGGCTAGGAGTAGGGGGAGTATGGAACAGGCAGCACCCTCAAACCTTCAGAAGTATGAGATGAACCCCAACAACTTGGAAAGGTGGATCTCTCTCACACGTACCAACACAGACTATCCCCCAATTTAACTGATCCCCAAAGGTTTTTGATTAAATAGCGGAATAGAAAATATGATCCCAAAAAAGTGTATGTATATCACACGTACACAACCACACTAGGCCCCAATTACTATTGTTTGTACCCCTAAAAGGCTAGATGAGGAGTAGGGGGAGTATGGAACAGGCAGCACCCTCAAACCTTCAGAAGTATGAGATGAACCCCAACAACTTGGAAAGGTGGATCTCTCTCACACGTACCGACACAGACTATCCCGCAATTCAATTGATCCTCAAAGGTTTTTATTGAATAGCGGAATAGGAAATATGATCAAAAAAAGTGTATGTATCTCGCACGTACACAACCACACTAGGCCCCAATTACTATTGTTTGTACCCCTAAAAGGCTAGATGAGGAGTAGGGGGGGTATGGAACAGGCAGCACCCTCAAACCTTCAGAAGTATGAGATGAACCCCAACAACTTGGAAAGGTGGATCTCTCTCACACGTACCGACACAGACTATCCCGCAATTCAATTGATCCTCAAAGGTTTTTATTGAATAGCGGAATAGGAAATATGATCAAAAAAAGTGTATGTATCTCGCACGTACACAACCACACTAGGCCCCAATTACTATTGTTTGTACCCCTAAAAGGCTAGATGAGGAGTAGGGGGGGTATGGAACAGGCAGCACCCTCAAACCTTCAGAAGTATGAGATGAACCCCAACAACTTGGAAAGGTGGATCTCTCTCACACGTACCGACACAGACTATCCCGCAATTCAATTGATCCTCAAAGGTTTTTATTGAATAGCGGAATAGGAAATATGATCAAAAAAAGTGTATGTATCTCGCACGTACACAACCACACTAGGCCCCAATTACTATTGTTTGTACCCCTAAAAGGCTAGATGAGGAGTAGGGGGGAGTATGGAACAGGCAGCACCCTCAAACCTTCAGAAGTATGAGATGAACCCCAACAACTTGGAAAGGTGGATCTCTCTCACACGTACCAACACAGACTATCCCCCAATTTAACTGATCCCCAAAGGTTTTTGATTAAATAGCGGAATAGAAAATATGATCCAAAAAAAGTGTATGTATATCACACGTACACAACCACACTAGGCCCCAATTACTATTGTTTGTACCCCTAAAAGGCTAGATGAGGAGTAGGGGGAGTATGGAACAGGCAGCACCCTCAAACCTTCAGAAGTATGAGATGAACCCCAACAACTTGGAAAGGTGGATCTCTCTCACACGTACCGACACAGACTATCCCGCAATTCAATTGATCCTCAAAGGTTTTTATTGAATAGCGGAATAGGAAATATGATCAAAAAAAGTGTATGTATCTCGCACGTACACAACCACACTAGGCCCCAATTACTATTGTTTGTACCCCTAAAAGGCTAGATGAGGAGTAGGGGGAGTATGGAACAGGCAGCACCCTCAAACCTTCAGAAGTATGAGATGAACCCCAACAACTTGGAAAGGTGGATCTCTCTCACACGTACCAACACAGACTATCCCCCAATTTAACTGATCCCCAAAGGTTTTTGATTAAATAGCGGAATAGAAAATATGATCCCAAAAAAGTGTATGTATATCACACGTACACAACCACACTAGGCCCCAATTACTATTGTTTGTACCCCTAAAAGGCTAGGAGTAGGGGGAGTATGGAACAGGCAGCACCCTCAAACCTTCAGAAGTATGAGATGAACCCCAACAACTTGGAAAGGTGGATCTCTCTCACACGTACCAACACAGACTATCCCCCAATTTAACTGATCCCCAAAGGTTTTTGATTAAATAGCAGAATAGAAAATATGATCCCAAAAAAGTGTATGTATATCACACGTACACAACCACACTAGGCCCCAATTACTATTGTTTGTACCCCTAAAAGGCTAGGAGTAGGGGGAGTATGGAACAGGCAGCACCCTCAAACCTTCAGAAGTATGAGATGAACCCCAACAACTTGGAAAGGTGGATCTCTCTCACACGTACCAACACAGACTATCCCCCAATTTAACTGATCCCCAGAGGTTTTTGATTAAATAGCGGAATAGAAAATATGATCCCAAAAAAGTGTATGTATATCACACGTACACAACCACACTAGGCCCCAATTACTATTGTTTGTACCCCTAAAAGGCTAGGAGTAGGGGGAGTATGGAACAGGCAGCACCCTCAAACCTTCAGAAGTATGAGATGAACCCCAACAACTTGGAAAGGTGGATCTCTCTCACACGTACCAACACAGACTATCCCCCAATTTAACTGATCCCCAGAGGTTTTTGATTAAGTAGCGGAATAGAAAATATGATCCCAAAAAAGTGTATGTATATCACACGTACACAACCACACTAGGCCCCAATTACTATTGTTTGTACCCCTAAAAGGCTAGGAGTAGGGGGAGTATGGAACAGGCAGCACCCTCAAACCTTCAGAAGTATGAGATGAACCCCAACAACTTGGAAAGGTGGATCTCTCTCACACGTACCAACACAGACTATCCCCCAATTTAACTGATCCCCAAAGGTTTTTGATTAAATAGCGGAATAGAAAATATGATCCCAAAAAAGTGTATGTATATCACACGTACACAACCACACTAGGCCCCAATTACTATTGTTTGTACCCCTAAAAGGCTAGGAGTAGGGGGAGTATGGAACAGGCAGCACCCTCAAACCTTCAGAAGTATGAGATGAACCCCAACAACTTGGAAAGGTGGATCTCTCTCACACGTACCAACACAGACTATCCCCCAATTTAACTGATCCCCAAAGGTTTTTGATTAAATAGCAGAATAGAAAATATGATCCCAAAAAAGTGTATGTATATCACACGTACACAACCACACTAGGCCCCAATTACTATTGTTTGTACCCCTAAAAGGCTAGGAGTAGGGGGAGTATGGAACAGGCAGCACCCTCAAACCTTCAGAAGTATGAGATGAACCCCAACAACTTGGAAAGGTGGATCTCTCTCACACGTACCAACACAGACTATCCCCCAATTTAACTGATCCCCAGAGGTTTTTGATTAAATAGCGGAATAGAAAATATGATCCCAAAAAAGTGTATGTATATCACACGTACACAACCACACTAGGCCCCAATTACTATTGTTTGTACCCCTAAAAGGCTAGGAGTAGGGGGAGTATGGAACAGGCAGCACCCTCAAACCTTCAGAAGTATGAGATGAACCCCAACAACTTGGAAAGGTGGATCTCTCTCACACGTACCAACACAGACTATCCCCCAATTTAACTGATCCCCAAAGGTTTTTGATTAAATAGCGGAATAGAAAATATGATCCCAAAAAAGTGTATGTATATCACACGTACACAACCACACTAGGCCCCAATTACTATTGTTTGTACCCCTAAAAGGCTAGGAGTAGGGGGAGTATGGAACAGGCAGCACCCTCAAACCTTCAGAAGTATGAGATGAACCCCAACAACTTGGAAAGGTGGATCTCTCTCACACGTACCAACACAGACTATCCCCCAATTTAACTGATCCCCAAAGGTTTTTGATTAAATAGCGGAATAGAAAATATGATCCCAAAAAAGTGTATGTATATCACACGTACACAACCACACTAGGCCCCAATTACTATTGTTTGTACCCCTAAAAGGCTAGGAGTAGGGGGAGTATGGAACAGGCAGCACCCTCAAACCTTCAGAAGTATGAGATGAACCCCAACAACTTGGAAAGGTGGATCTCTCTCACACGTACCAACACAGACTATCCCCCAATTTAACTGATCCCCAAAGGTTTTTGATTAAATAGCGGAATAGAAAATATGATCCCAAAAAAGTGTATGTATATCACACGTACACAACCACACTAGGCCCCAATTACTATTGTTTGTACCCCTAAAAGGCTAGGAGTAGGGGGAGTATGGAACAGGCAGCACCCTCAAACCTTCAGAAGTATGAGATGAACCCCAACAACTTGGAAAGGTGGATCTCTCTCACACGTACCAACACAGACTATCCCCCAATTTAACTGATCCCCAAAGGTTTTTGATTAAATAGCGGAATAGAAAATATGATCCCAAAAAAGTGTATGTATATCACACGTACACAACCACACTAGGCCCCAATTACTATTGTTTGTACCCCTAAAAGGCTAGGAGTAGGGGGAGTATGGAACAGGCAGCACCCTCAAACCTTCAGAAGTATGAGATGAACCCCAACAACTTGGAAAGGTGGATCTCTCTCACACGTACCAACACAGACTATCCCCCAATTTAACTGATCCCCAAAGGTTTTTGATTAAATAGCGGAATAGAAAATATGATCCCAAAAAAGTGTATGTATATCACACGTACACAACCACACTAGGCCCCAATTACTATTGTTTGTACCCCTAAAAGGCTAGGAGTAGGGGGAGTATGGAACAGGCAGCACCCTCAAACCTTCAGAAGTATGAGATTGTGTTCACTGTACCCCACAAAGATTGAGTTCACTGCACCCCACAATGATTGTGTTCACTGCACCCCACAAAGATTGTGTTCACTGCACCTCACAAAGATTGTGTTCACTGTACCCCCCAAAGATTGTGTTCACTGCACCCCACAAAGATTCTGTTCACTGTACCCCACAAAGATTGTGTTCACTGCACCCCAAAAAGATTGTGTTCACTGCACCCCAAAAAGGATGTTGTTCACTGCACCCCAAAAAGGATGTTGTTCACTCCACCCCAAAAAGATTGTGTTCACTGCACCCCACAAAGATTGTGTTCACTGCACCCCAAAAAGATTGTGTTCACTGCACCCCAAAAATGATTTTGTTCACTGCACCCCAAAAAGGATTTTGTTCACTGCACCCCAAAAAGGATGTTGTTCACTCCACCCCAAAAAGATTGTGTTCACTGCACCCCAAAAAGATTGTGTTCACTGCACCCCACAAAGGATTTTGTTCACTGCACCCCAAAAAGATTGTGTTCACTGCACCCCAAAAAGGATGTTGTTCACTGCACCCCAAAAAGGATTTTGTTCACTGCACCCCAAAAAGATTGTGTTCACTGCACCCCACAAAGGATTTTGTTCACTGCACCCCACAAAGATTGTGTTCACTGCACACCAAAAAGGATTGTGTTCACTGCACCCCAAAAAGATTTTGTTCACTGCACCCCAAAAAGATTGTGTTCACTGCAGCCCAAAAAGATTGTGTTCACTGCAGCCCAAAAAGATTGTGTTCACTGCAGCCCAAAAAGATTGTGTTCACTGCAGCTCACACACAGAAAAATGGATGTGGATCACTGACACCTGCCTATCTCCAATCCCACACCACACAGCAATATCGATTGTAGTTTGTAGAACACAGTTTCCCTAAAATTCAGCAGACTCTGTCCCTAACAGGATTGAGAAGAGATCGTAGATCAGGATTGAGTGCAGACCCCACCCCCCACACAGCAATATCGATTGTAGTTTGTAGAAGACACTGACCCTATAATTCAGCAGACTCTATCCCTAAAATGCCTACAACTCGCCCTGCCTAAACACTCCGACCTGTCCCTCAATTCTATCTGGACACAAATGGTTTTTTCCTGCCTATCTTTCCCTAATCAGCAGCCAGCACGTTGATGTGTGCTCTGTCCCTGAATCTAAGCAGCATAATGACGCCGCTGCGGCTGCCTCGAACTTATAAAGACTTGGTCACATGCTTCAGACGGCCAATCACAGCTACTGAGACATTTGCAGGCATGGCTGGGATGGCTTAAGGCACACCAGTTAAACGATTGTTGATTGGCTGTTGAAAGCCCGCCATGAAAAGAGCGCCAAAGCATGCAAAACCCGGAAATAAAACGACCGAACACGGATTTTTACCCGAACATACAGTAAAGTGTCCGTGTCCGTGTTCGGGTACAAAAAATCCAATTATTCGGTACGAACACGAATAATACAGTCCGTGTTCGCTCAACACTAGTGAGAACCAATCAGACAGAATAATTGTAAAGAGATCTTCACTTCCTGAAATGCAGGAAGTGTACATCGCACTGTTGCTGGTTGTCAGGAAGGTCCTGCCAGAAGACAAGTTGGCAACCGCAGGCAAGGTCCTGCCCCTCAAATCTCCCAAAGAAGAGGTGTACTTAGCAAATGCCAACGCGTTAGCGCGCGCTAATTGGTGCATTGGCGAACGCAGAAACGCCGGGATGCGAATATGAGTGCGCATGCGCATGCTAATGTGTGCGGCACACCTCATGACAGTTTAGGCGCCAACAGGGCTATTTAAGCTGGATCTGCTCCCAGGATCAGTGCAGCCTCGTCTACAGTGTTCCGTGCCAGTCCTGCTTCCTGTTACCTGTGTTTGTTCATGAAATCTTGACCCGGCTTGCCTCTGACTACTCCAGTTCTCTGCCTGCACCGACCCCAGCCTGTTCTTTGACCATTCTCCAGTCTCTCCACTTGTACCTAATCAGACCTCTCTGTGTATGACCCGGCTTGTCTGTCTCTGTTTATCTTCCAGTATTCCCAGAGGTTTCCAAGTTGCTACATTGGTCCAACTACTCCCAGGACACCTGCCTCCTTCTAGAACTCTACATCCACCTGCACTCATGCGACTCTGCACTCTGTGCCTCCTGTTTACTCTATCAGGGGCTCTGAGTCAGAGGTGTAAGAGAGGCCTTCCTCCGCACATTCAGGCTCTACCTACCAGGTGCGTGTCACTGGTACAATGATCAGAGGGCAAATGGTCATTAGATGGCATTACACCGGCAGCATGGGGCATCATGGGGCATCATGGGCACTATGTGCAGTGGAATCCAGAGGGGTGGACAGGATATCTGGAGTTTGTACACATTTTCTTTTTTTCATAAAAGGGTGAACATAGCCTTTAAGAAAAAAATTTAAATTCTCAAGCCTCATAACATCATGACACTTCCTTGTCGGTGAGTATTGAATCACGAATAATAATTGTTTTCCCTTAACATCACGCAAAGCAACAAAGGAAAAAAAATCCTGGAATGCTCCAAAATGTCAGCTGCTGAAGAACATGGCTTTTACAAATATTTCAATAAACCTTTTGTACTCATTTCAGTGGAAAACTGAAAATTGCTTTCGAACCCGTGGTAATCAGGACAAAATTGCTAGCTATTCCTAATAAATAATTTTGTATCTTCCATAAACTCCTTAAATTGTCTTGTCAGAGGCATTCGTATGGCCTCCTATTTCCGTGCCGTTCACACATTCAAGTCATATCTGGAGGCAGATATTAAAGACCGGAGAAGCGGCTAACAAAAAATGGCATTTATAGACATTGATAAATCACTTCTTTTGTGTCTTAATTGCAGCAATATTGTTATTCAATTTATCCGATCGCGTTATCCAGCCCGCGTGTCATTCTTACTGGAGGTAATGTGTTGATCATCAAAACTTAAGTCCCATTCGTTTTCCGCCTCCTGCTGGGATTTTGCGTTTTGCATTATTTTAATTTATATTTTTGTTGCTGTCTGGATTAGCTTGTCAGAATGGAAATGCATCAGTGGATGTACAACTGAATAAGACTTGCAACATATCACAGATGAATTCAGATCCCTTTTAAAAGGCAAAGCAGTGTTCTTTGTTAAAGCCAAGCCTTAAGGTGGATCTGATCCCATTCATTAACCACTTAAGCCCCGGAGGATTTTCCTGCTAAACGACCAGGGGGTATTTTGCGATTCGGCACTGCGTGACTTTAACAGACAATTGCGCGGTCGTGCGACACTGTATCTAAACGAATTTGGCGTCCTTTTTTTCCCACAAACAGAGCTTTCTTTTGGTGGTATTTGATCACCCGTGCGATTTTTACTTTTTGCGCTATAAACAAAAAAAGAGCTTACATTTTGCAAAAATAACAATATTTTTCACATTTTTTTATATGAAATTCCCCCAAAAAAAATGTAAAAATCTAAATTTTTTAAAATTTTCGGCCAATTTGTTTTATGCTACCTATGTTTGGTAAAAAAAAATCGCAAAAAGCGTATTTTGATTGGTTTGCGCAAAAGTTATCGCGTTTACTAACTAAGGGAAAGATTTCTGTCATTTTTGGTGTTTTTTTTTTTAACGTGTAATGGCGGCGATCTGCGATTTTTTTTGCGGTACTGCGACATTGGGGCGGACAGATCGGACCCTTGACTGACATTTTTGACACTTTTGGGGTTACCAGTGACATTTCTACAGTAATCAGTGCTATATATATGCACTGTTACTGTAAAAATACACTGGTAGTGAAGGGGTTAACTTTATTTTGGAGGGAGGGGCTGTGTGTGTCCCTAGGGGCGTGCTTTCTACTGTGATTGGCTGTGGCTTGAGCTGTAAGGACACTGATCAACGGATCTACATAGTAGATCCATGTGATCAGTGTTTTTACAGCGAGGAGAATGACAGGTGGCTTGTTTACACAAGCTGCCTGACATTCTCCCTCTCCCCCGCCGATCGCCGAGTGACCGGCGGACATCGGGTCCGCTGGTCACACGCGCGGGGGGGTCCGTGACCGTGCGGGAGCGGGAGCGCGCCTCCGCGGGCGCGCGCTCGCTCCCCAGAGCCTCACAGGCGAGCGACGTAGACCTACGTCACTCTGCCTGTGAGGGGCTGACTGCCGCAGTAAATATACTGTGAGCAGTCGGCAAGCGGTTAAAATCTTGCATAATCTTTTAAGCCCAACTCCAAACTCCAGGATCCCTACACCAAATCATTATCTCGCCCCATGTGGCCCCTACCTGCAGAAATGTATGCATTTTTTTTTTGAGTTACCACCTTTTCTAAAGTTTTCAGTTTGGTCATGAAACGCTTGTATGAGTGGGTGTGGGTGGAGTCCAGGTATTGGAGCAGGAAGTGGAAAGTCGGCCCGTATGGGAAACATGGGGCCTTTCTGGGCAAGATGAATTGGTAAAAAAGGGAGATAAAGTAAGTAAAAAATAAATAAAATATGGAGCAGCAGCTTCAAGTGTGACAACACCCAAGATATTAATAAATAAACAAGCTGCGCTGCTAAAGTGAAACAGTGCTATAACCACACGTGTATCAAAAAACATATGTAAATTAAATTAATAAAAGAGTCCATATAAGTCTCTTATTCAAAAAATATTTCCAATGTGATATATCCAATATTCGCAGGAATCACTAGGTGTAATGAGATCTCCACTAGTAGTACAGGCTGCTTACCAGAATAAATTAAATAATGCGCCAATTAGGGAATTGCACACCCAAGATCTCCAAAGGATATCCCACTTCAAGGACAAGTACTCCACTGTGTTCCCAAACTTGGACCATAGGTAGGCTCAGCCGGCATCATACCACGTACATATAAAAAAAGATATTGTATCCCATAGCGTAAAACTGATATATATATTGTATAAAAGTGAATGGAGGAAAACTTACAAGTGTAAAAAATGTCTCGCGTGAAAGCGAATCACACAAAATTGTGAAGAATCCGGAGAGTGGAAGATATTCCAAATGAACCAGACTCCCCCAACAGTGTATTACCACCACCAGACGTACAAACTGCTTACCAGATGAGGTGAATCTCATCTTTTTGAGATTTGAATGAAAATTTATCAGCTGTAGCTGTGGGAAGATTCTATGGGCAAAATTCCCAGGATGTATCCATTCAAATATGGTCGATGAAGTGGATCCCGGGAGTCACAATGGGTGGATCCTCGCTTTGTTTGTATATAAGCGGTGTCGTCAGCATGCCGCCCGTACCTTGAAAACGTCATATACATATCATATACATACTGTATTTTCTGGTGTATAAGACTACTTTTGAACCTCAAAAAAATCCCCCAAAAATGGGGGGCTGTCTTATACGCCGAGTATAATATCTCCAAGGTAACCTAAGTATAAGTATTACCGGTAGATGTAATCTCTCAAGACGCTGGCTGTGTGGGAATCCTGTACCGGTATACCGTATGTACCGTAGCTTCGGCTACATACAGTATACCGCGCTGAGCCAATCAGGGAGAGCGATGTATTCTATTATTGAATGCAAAGCCTGCTCGGATTGGCGGTGTAACATCAGCCCGCCTCTCTGACTCTGCCAATCCGAGCAGGCTTTGCATTTAATAATAGAATACATCGCTCACTGTGATTGGATCAGCGTGGTATACTGTATGTAGCCGAAGCTATGGTACATACGGTATACCGGTACAGGATTCCCGCACAGCCAGCGTCTTGAGATTACATCTACTGGTAATACTTAGGGTACCTTGGAGATATTACGAGAGATTACATGTATTACAGTACTTGGGGTACATTGAAGATCTATGAGAAATCTGATGTTTTTCAATGGTGTTGCCTTGCTTCGGAAGGAGGGTAGTCTTATACGGCGAGTATAGCCCAAAACCTATGTTTTAACTTGAAAATTAGGGGGGTCATCTTATACACCCAGTCGTCTTATACGCCGGAAAATACGGTATATACTATATATATATATATATATATATATATATATACATACATATACATACATATATATATATATATATATATATATATATATATATATATATATATATATATATATATATAATCTATCATTCATTATAATATAAATGTTATTATTAATTTTTTTAGGGATTACATTTTCTGCACATAACACTACATTTTCAGCAGTTTAACTTGTGAATTATTAATAGAATAATAATAATAATAATAATCATAATTAATGAAATTATTATTTTCATTGTAATATTTATTACATTAATTAATACAGATTTATAATTAATATACAGTATATATACAAATATACATATATATATATATATATATATATATATATATATATAATTCATTATAATATACATTTAATTATTTATTTTTTAGGGATTGCACCCCCCCCCCTCCTCTGTCAATTACCCCCCGTGATGGAAAGCTGGAGTGCAGCGTCCAAGGGGCCTCTGAAGGTACCTCCCATCAGTGGATGCAGTCTCTCACTGCTGACGTCAGTTCCTGTATTGGCGTCGCTATTTGTGTTCTAGGCTGGCTCTGCCATGGCCGACGGCCTCCCCTACCCTGCCCCCAGAATCGCCAATATTCGGGATGGAGATCGCAAAGGGGAACAAATGTAAGAAGGGACAGTGGGACGCCACCCCATGAGGGGGAACCAGCCCCCACTGTACCTCTAGACAAAAAAAAAAAGGGATGGTAAGGAGACTGTCACAGCCAAAAGACCAAAAGGGGAAGAGGGGGGGGGGGAAGGGAGGGGAAGAGGAAATGGGGAGGGGGGGAGGGAAAGGGGAAGGAGGGGCCCCCACAACACCTAGGAGACTGTGTATAGCCATCTGCATCACAATACATCCATAGCACATCTTGCTATAAGAAATAGCCATAAAAAAGGCTTGCAAAAGTAAATCCATGTATAATTGGACATGGTTAATCCAAATTGCCCTAGACAATTCTACCCGATAAGAATAAATGCCCACCAGGGGTGAAGACGGGAGGGGAAAGGAAGTATATACCACCCCACTTACCCAGTGAGTAACACTGAATCCCCACTGCTTCCGTCTTGAAAATCCCGTTTGGGGGTGTAAACCCCGTGCCCAGATGAGTCTTGATGGAGGAAAAACAAAGGTTCCCCCCCCTTTTCGCAAAGGGGGTTGAATCGAGATCGCGATCCTAAACCGATTAATTGTGCAGCTCTACTACATACAGTATGATGTACAAGAGAAGCATCATTTAGAAAATTGGTGTGACCACAATGGTTGAATGGCATACAGTGAGGAACTGTATAGCAATAAAAAGAACACGCTAAGAAGTAAAGCAATACGATGGTATAAGATTGGTTAAATGAATACCAGAAATAGGTGGATGGATGAATAAATAAATCTGCCATCCATTGTTGCTGCTCTTCTATGGTGTCATTAGGACCATCCAGGTGTTGTGCTTTCAGAGTGAAAATCGAGTAAGACTCTCAAGTTTTCAATCTTCTAAACTTGTCAAATTCCATAACATTTGGTATTTGGTCTAATGGTGTATCTTTTAGGTTATCAACAGGAGTGTGTAGTGCTTAGATACACTAAGTGGAGATATTCTAAAAATTGAGCACTTAGAATCTGGTGCAGCTGTGCATGGTAGCCAATCAGCTTCTCACTTCAGCTTGTTCAGTTAAGCTTTGACAATAAAACCTGGAAGCTGATTGGTTATTGTGCAGAGTTGCCCCAAAATTTAGTTCACTTCAAGTTCCTCAAAGTTTCTTCAAGTTCCTTTGTAGTCATATCTGGGTCACAGTCTTACAGACTTTCTGGAAGACCACCGATAACCACATCCCTTCCATGCAAATAATATGTCAGTCTAAGATGAAGTAATTCTTTGGTGGGTCTTTGTTCTCTTCAAAGGTTGTGATTGTCAGTGAATATTTTCTCTTTTTTAATATACAATCCTTTGTAGAAATGGCCAAGTTATTTGCATAGATGTAAAACTTTCCCTCAAAGGAGTTTCCCGATTCATACTTGAATGGCTTTTGAAGTAGCAGGTTTGATATGTCAGTTAACTCTTCCTTAACCCCCCCCCCCCCAATACCATTAATTTAATGCACACACCATACATACTGTGTGTGTGTGTATATATATATATACACTCACCGGCCACTTTATCAGGTACACCTTGCTAGTACCAAGTTGGACCCCATTTTGCCTTTAGCACTGCCTTAATTCTTCATTGAATAGATTCAACAAGGAGTTGGAAACATTCATCAGAGGTTTTGGTCCATAGTGACATGATAGCATTACACAGTTGCTGCAGATTTGTCGGCTGCACATCTATGATGCAAATCTCCTGTTCCATCACATCCCAAAGGTGCTCTATTGGATTAAAATCTGGTGATTGTGGAGGCCATTGGAGTATAGTGACCAGATCTGGTGAGTGTGGAGGCCATTGAAGTACAGTGACCAGATCTGGTGAGTGTGGAGGCCATTGGAGTACAGTGACCAGATCTGGTGAGTGTGGAGGCCATTGAGGTACAGTGACCGGATCTGGTGAGTGTGGAGGCCATTGGAGTACAGTGACCGGATCTGGTGAGTGTTGAGGCCATTGGAGTACAGTGACCGGATCTGGTGAGTGTGGAGGCCATTGGAGTACAGTGACCTCATTGTCATGTTCAGGAAACCAGTGGTGAAATGATTTGAGCTTTGTGACATGGTGCATTATCCTGCTGGAAGGAGCCATCAGAAGATGGGGACACTGTAGTCATAAAGGGATGGACATGGTCATCAACAATACTCAGGTAGGCCATGGGGTTTAAATGATGTTCAATTGGTACTAAGGGGCCCAAAGTGTGCCAAGAAAATATCCCCCACACCATTACCCACCACCACCAGCCTGAACCGGTGATACAAGGCAGGATGGATCTATGCTTTCATGTTGTTTATGCCAAATTCTGATCCTACCATCTGAATGTCGCAGCTGAAATCGAGGCTCATCAGACCAGCCAACATTTTTCAAATCTTCTGTTGTCCAATTTTGGTGATCCTGTGAGAATTGTAGCATCAATTTCCTATTCTTAGCTGACAGGAGTGGCACCTGGGGTGGTCTTCTGTTGCAGTAGCCCATCTATTTTAAGGTTCAATGTTTTGTGCATTCGGAGATGGTATTCTGCATTCCTTGGTTATATAGAGTGGTTATTTGAGTTACTGTTGCCTTTCTATCATCTCAAACCAGTCTGCACATTCTCCTCTGACCTCTGACATCAACAAGGCATTTTCATCAACATATCTGCCGCTCACTGGATATTTTCTCTTTTTCGAACCACATATTTTCTTGTGTGTGAAAATCCCAGTAGATCAGCAGTTTTTGAAATACTAAAACCAGTCTGTCTGGCACAGCCTAAAACTATGCCAAGTTCAAAGACACTTAAATCCCATTTCTTCCACATATCTGATGCTTGGTTTAAACTTCAGCAAGTTGTCTTCACCACCTCTAAATGCCTAAATGCATTCAGTTGCTGCCATGTGATTGGCTGATTAGCAATTTTTGTTACCAAGCAATTGAACAAGAGTGCCATACAAACCCAAATCCAAAAAAGTTGGGACACTGTACAAATTGTGAGTAAAGAAGGAATGAACTAAATTAAAAATCTCATAAACGTATATTTTATTCACAATATAATATAGATAACATAACAAATGTTGAAAGTGAGACATTTTGAAATGTCATGCCAAATATTGGCTCATTTTGGATTTCATGAGAGCTACACATTCCAAAAAAGTTGGGACAGGTAGCAATAAGAGGCCGGAAAAGTTAAATGTATATATAAGGAACAGCTGGAGGACCAATATGCAACTTATTTGGTCATTTGGCAACATGATTGGGTATAAAAAGAGCCTCTCAGAGTGGTAGTATCTCTCAGAAGTCAAGATGGGCAGAGGATCACCAATTCCCCCAATGCTGCGGTGAAAATTAGTGGAGCAATATCAGAAAGGAGTTTCTCAGAGAACGATTGCAAAGAGTTTGAAGTTATCATCATCTACAGTACATAATATCATCCAAAGATTCAGAGAATCTGGAACAATCTCTGTGTGTAAGGGTCAAGGCCGGAAAACCATACTGGATGGCGGTGATCTTCGGGCCCTTAGACGGCACTGCATCTCATACAGGAATGCTACTGTAATGGCAATCACATCATGGGCTCAGGAATACTTCCAGAAAACATTGTCGGTGAACAAAATCCACCGTGTCATTCGCTGTTACCGGCTAAAACTCTATATGCCAAAAAAGAAGCCAAATCTAAACATGATCCAGAAGCGCAGGCGTTTTCTCTGGGCCAAGGCTCATTTATAATGGACTGTGGCAAAGTGGAAAACTGTTCTGTGGTCAGACGAATCAAAATTTGAAGTTTTTTTTTGGAAAACTGGGACGCCATGTCATCCGGACTAAAGAGGACAAGGACAACCCAAGTTGTTATCAGCGCTCAGTTCAGAAGCCTGCATCTCTGATGGTATGGGGGTTGCATGAGTGTGTGTGGCATGGGCAGCTTACACATCTGGAAAGGCACCATCAATGCTGAAAGGTATATCCAAGTTCTAGAACAACATATGCTCCCATCCAGATGTCGTCTCTTTCAGGGAAGACCTTGCATTTTCCAACATGACAATGCCAGACCACATACTGCATCAATTACAACATCATGGCTGCGTAGAAGAAGGATCCGGGTACTGAAATGGCCAGCCTGCAGTCCAGATCTTTCACCCATAGAAAATATTTGGCACATCATAAAGAGGAAGATGCGACAAAGAAGACCTAAGACAGTTGAGCAACTAGAAGCCTGTATTAGACAAGAATGGGACAACATTCCTATTCCTAAACTTCAGCAACTTGTCTCCTCAGTCCCTAGACGTTTGCAGACTGTTATAAAAAGAAGAGGGGAGGCCACACAGTGGTAAACATGACCTTGTCCCAACTTTTTTGAGATGTGTTGATGCCATGACATTTAAAATGAACTTATTTTTCCCTTATAATGATACATTTTCTCAGTTTAAACATTTGATATGTCATCTATGTTGTATTCTGAATAAAATATTGAAATTTGAAACTTCCACATCATTGCATTCTGTTTTTATTCACAATTTGTACAGTGTCCCAATTTTTTTGGAATCGGGTTTGTATATATACACACTTACTCATTACCTAGCATGCTTGCACTTATCATAAAATAGATTTTGGAGTTCAGCTTCACTGGCCACCGAAAAAAGAAGACTGATGAGCTCATCGCTCTGTTACTCTGCTCTCTCCTCCTATCAGTATGTTTCCTGCAGTGCTGATTGGCTCCTTGTACTGCTCCCCCCCCCCCCCAGTCTGAGCTTTGCTGTACAGAAGGTTGCAGGGGGCTAATACCAGGCTTGGCTAAGGTACTTACACAGCTTGCTTGGGAAATATATTTAAAGGGATTGTAAAGGCAGAAGGTTTTTCTTATCTCAATGCATTCTATGCACTGAGATTAAAAACCTTATGTGTGCAGCATCCCCCCCCCCCAACAATCCTAATACTTACTGATCCAAGGATGTTGCAGGAGAGCCTCAGCTGTCCAGGAATCTTCCTCCTCATTGGCTGAGACACAGCAGCGGGCTCCCACTGTTGTCAATCAAAGACCTCTGACATCAACAAGGCATTTTCATCTACATATCTGCCGCTCACTGGATATTTTCTCTTTTTCGAACCATTGTTTATAAACCCAAGAGATGACTGTCTGTGAAAATCCCAGTAGATCAGCAGTTTTTGAAATACTAAAACCAGTCTGTCTGGAACAGCCTACAACTATGCCAAGTTCAAAGACACTTAAAGCGGAGTTCCACCCAAAAGTGGAACTTCTGCTTTAGGGAGTCCTGACCCCCCGACATGCCACATTTGGCATGTCATTTTTTGGGGGGGGGAGCGGGTACCTATTTTTGACAGGTACCTGCTCCCACTTCCGCTCGGAGCGCCGCGGCGCCCTGAGCGGAAGTTCTCCTCTCCCCCTCCCTCCCTGCAATCTGACGTGTCCCAGAAGATTGCCGGCCAATCACGGCACGCAGCGCGACTCGCGCATGCGCAGTGGGTACCCGGCTGTGAAGCCGCAAACTGTAACAGCCGGGTGCCCACAGCAGTGATGCCGGCGCCGAGGGAGAGGATCGAGGCTTCCGGCGGCCGCATCGCTGGACCGTTGGACAGGTGAGTAAATGGCTGGAACTCCGCTTTAAATCCCCTTTCTTCTACATTTCTTATGCTTGGTTTAAACTTCAGCAAGTTGTCTTCACCACCTCTAGATACATACCTGAGCCCATCTCGATCCAAGAATGTTGCAGGAGAGCCTCGGCTGTCCAGGACTCTTCCTCCTCTTTGGCTGAGACACAGCAACGGGCTCCCACTGTTGTCAATCAAAGTCAGTGAGCCAATGAGGCGAGAGAGGGGGCAGGGCCGAGCCACAGCTCTGTGCCTGAATGGACACACAGAGCAGCGGCTCGAGTTGGGTGCCCCCATAGCAAGCTGCTTGCTATGGGGGATCTCAGCAGAAGGGAGGGGCTAAGAGAGCCAGCGAGGGACCCGAGAAGAGGAGGATCAGGGCTGCCCTGTGCGAAACCACTGCACAGAGCAGGTAAGTATAACATGTTTGTTATTTTTTAAACACAAAAAAAAAACGAGACTTTAATATCACGTTAATAACCTAATAATGAATACAGAGGAGCATTAGTTGGTAGATTTCATATCTCTCTGGAATCAAGAAAAAAAGATAATTCAATTTAACTCCTGCCCATTGACCATGATATATTTATATGGATCTTGACCCTTATTAGGAAATCGTTATCATTTTCTCGATGGTTGTTTCTTTGGCGGACATGGCTCTTTTGGAATTTTGTTTGGGGATTTTGCTTCTTCTGTCTCTAGAACTTGATGAGTTCATTATAGTCAATGATGCAATTTAAAATTGGAAGGAAAGAATGAAAATAGGTTCTGGTCGTCATATGGTACAACAGCTGGAAGATGCGATTATTTGGAATGCAAGGTAAAAAAAAAAAATTGGGGAAATGTTTAGAATAAGCACATTATGGAAAGCTATTACTCTCGTGTCATGCTGTGCTCGGCCTTATGTAGGAGAGAAGTTGTAAATCAAGAAATAATAGTTTATTTTTGTAAGGAGCTGAGTGTGTATATGTCTAGAGCAGGGGTCCCCAAACTTTTCAGTACAAGGGCCACATTGTATAATTTACACCTTTTTGTTGGCAAAAAAAAAGTTTTATAAATGAATACAAAGAATTTTAATAAATGAATAAACATGCTCCAAGAAAATAACGTCATATCAGAACCTCACCCCCCCCCCCCCATTACAGCAGAAGTCCCACCGTCACACCAAAAGTCCCCCTTCAGGCATTTTTTTGTATCCTTTTCCTCTCCTGGCTATGGGATCTAATCACAGCCTCCCTACACTATATATAGGTTAGTTTTGCAAAACCATATATTCGTTTTGTAATTATATATATACAAAACATTTTTATAGAAAATTATTTGGATGGCTAGCTGAAGCACTAGCATTCCCTCATGGACATTGGCACTCTTTACTGCAGTCCTTATATGCCATACCAACGTGCGCAGACATTGCTCCCACAGTTCCCGGTATAGATTTTTCCAGAAGACCCTTGATCCCTAACCCCATGTGGCAATAATTTGAATTGATCTGTAAGTATATTTTGTGATAGGCATGGCTTTAAATGTATGTCTTAATTGAGATATATTGCTATTCTCATATACATTTTTTGTACATATATGAATTGCACCTGCTCCTGAAGAAGTGAATCTCACGAAACGCGTAGAGAACAATGGATGCAATTTTTATGGTTTTTATTATGATATTCAGATTCTTGTATATATTGTGAGGGATAAGCTCGGTGGCGGGTGTGGATGACCCCTTTTGGGGTTCGTTACACAGGGAGATAGCCGAGATGTGGTTGCAAACAACAGTGTATGAGTTTTATTCTTGCAATTTTTCTTCACACAAGTGCAAGCATCAAAACATCAAAAATAAAATAAAAGACAAAATAAATCCTTGCCACTGTGGGCGGCTACCTTCAGACACACAGGAACCTACCTAAAGAGTCTGTCCCCAACCTACTGTTGGGCAGACTTTGCTGATCCTACAGCAGACCATCAATAGTCCATTCATTTTCTTTTCACATAGAAATAGTTCATTGACCTCTTCACATAGAGAACATTCCTTTGTTTTCTCTTCACATAGAAAAACAATCCATGTCCTCACCTTGAGAAGTCTTCAGTCTTTTTACCCTCCTCAGCGCATGTCGCTCCAGGAGGCATACATCTGACTGCTCTCCTATCCCCAGCTCACACAGCTTCAGGAGGCAGCCCTCAATAGACTTTCTCTGGACAAATTATAGAGGCCTTGATTTCTTCATTCTGAATAGCTGGAGGTTTTTCAACTTCCTCCAACCTCCCTGGCTACCTTTGCAGCCGACACCCTATAGTAATTGGTGAATTGTCTAAACCAAGCAACAGTGTATCTCCCATCTGTGACAACACTCACAGATTTACCTGACTTCCTGTCACAATATATATCAACGTGTGCCTATCTTATATATTTATTATTATGATTGTATAGCAGACCTATCTGTACAGCATCTCTAGTGTGCCATGGCTCTATTATATCATCCATGTATGTAGATCATCTCATGAATTGTTCCTATTAGGATATATTATTGTTACAATTTAATAAATAGATTCAAATAAATACCTGGTTATATGACATATTCAATCTATTATATATATATATATATATATATATATATACAGTATATATATATATATATATATATATATATATATATATATACATATATAAGTCCCAAACTCCTTCTTTGTTGTTCCCCTTTACATCAGAGTTGCCCCCTCACATTAGAGCCTCCCCTTCACATCAGTTTCCCTTTCACAAAAGAAGCCTCCAATCGGCTCAGAGCCCCCCCCCCCCCCCTTAAATGTCAGAGTCCTCCCTTACATCAAGGTCTCTATCAGAGTTCGCCCCTACATCAGGGTCCCCAGCAGAAGCGGAAGATCAATTTATCTAAATCTTCTGGCTGGGCAGTAGTTTGGAGACCCCTGATTTATACGTAAGTGAGTAATGGAATTAGTGGTGGAGCAGACTCAATTATTTATTCTTTTCAGAGAACAACCATGCCCAGGTATAAACTGGTAAAAAAAAAAGGGACCAGTTACCAGTTCATTACAACACAGAGTGTCTGTCAGAGAATGATTACCAGATGTTTGGCTAACGGAAATGCGCATGCTCGCAGAATTCTCAGCAGAATGGTGACTAGGCGCACGCATGCGCACAGAAATGTGCATAGGTGCGCGCATGAGCCTAGGCGCGCGCTCACGAGCAAGCACCTAATGCATGTTGACGCCAGATGGAATATTTAAGAGGGCTCCTTCTCATGCTCCAGTGCTGACTGGTATTTCAGCTGTTCCCTGTTCTCTTGCATTTGACCTGCACTTAGATCCTGCTTCTGCTCTGTCGCCAGTTCCTGACCTCGGCTTCATTCATCACAACGTCTCTGTCTTACATCTCGGTACCTTACTGCCCACCTGTTACTGACCTCGGCTATCCCTGTGATCATGCTGCTGTTCCCAGCTCTGCTCTCACATCTGGTTCATGTGCCTATCCAACTGTCATCTGTATCAGCTCTGCTGATCACAGTGATTTCCTGTCTCAAGCTTGCTGGGAGCTTTGACTCGCATCTGGAACCCACATCTGGAACCCTTGTGTGGAGTGCCCCTTTAAACTTCAACTGGATCTCATGCACAGATACTGTTTCTGACCTGATGTTCTGCCAGCCTGCCAGGGTCTGCATCTCCTGCTGCAAGCACTTCTATCTCCACCTGCCAACACTCGTGTTCCTCCCGTCCCTTGGTACCCTCTGCTCCACTTTCAGAGGGATCTGGGTTGGAGATACAAGAGAGACCAACCTCTTCATTTTAGTCTCTGATCAGGTACGTGACGAGGACTGGGCCAGGGGGCAGAGGGGCAATTGCCCCCGGTCCACTCTGATGCTCTGTAAAAAAGGCTGCACCGCTTCTGCCACAGACATGCCTAAAGGATTCCTGGTGAATAGAAGTAAAAAGTCCCCACCACTGACCTACTGAGTGCAGAATGAAGACAAGGACAGAGCACCGACCTCCGCCCCAGCATGGGTGGTGTAAACTGTGTCTGAGCAGAGGCTGTTTCCGTGCCCCACTTGAGATTCTCTTCCCCCAGGCAGCCCCGACAGAGCTGTCCTAGCTCCCCCCAACTGCCCCCTGCTGACCAGGTTGGGAACCCAGATTTGGCCAGTGAGTAGAGAGTACCTGGAGCAAAGCTTCAGCGTGAAATGGGGGTCGGGAGGAGGCCGGGAAGAGGGAGAGTGGGAGGGAGGCCGAGTCACTGCACCATGGGCCTCTGGTTTGTACTTGCCCCCTTGGCCTAAATTTGCCAGTCAGCCCCTAGTGAACTGCCCCTTACCCTCTTCCAACAAAGCTGTAGACTGAGATGGCTGTGCAACTGCCTGCAGAAGACTGATGACATCATCTCATCCTGGGTAAAATCATTGGACTGAAGCTTAGGGCATCTTGCATTTTTTTTTTTTTTTGTCTGCTTACATAGTTATTTACAGGCATTTAGAGGCAGAAAAGAAAAATCAACTGCCAGAGCATTCAGGAGCAGCAGCGTCTTGGAAGAATA
This sequence comes from Pelophylax lessonae, assembly GCF_965119305.1. Lineage (NCBI taxonomy): Eukaryota > Metazoa > Chordata > Amphibia > Anura > Ranidae > Pelophylax > Pelophylax lessonae. Next base: position 39,235,289 of record NC_138768.1, on the reverse strand, counting down.
AAACACCTGGCGTGCCTAAACACGTTCATCAGTGCCTAAAGGAGATGTACAGATGAAGCTTGTTTGTCTGCACATCTCCTATGGATCACAGGAGTGAAGTTCGTTCTGTACTCCTGGGACCCGTTTTCAGCAGCGGGGAGACAGGTGGCACCAATTGCCGCCGGACACCCGCGATTGCTCCCCGGTGAGAGAGAACCCCCGGTCAACTGTTGTAAACACAGCTGACCGTTCTTCTCTCTGGAATGATCACAGAGCGCCTGTGATCCTCCTATATAGGAACACAGGTCTCTATAAACATTTCACAAGTCCCTCCCCCCACAGTTAGAAAACACTCCCCTAGGCTCACAATTAACCCTTTGGTTAACCCCTAGGTTAACCCCTTCCCTGCCAGTGTCATTATTACAGTAACAGTGCATATTTTTAGCACTGATTACTGTAGTAATGTCACTGGTCCCCCCAAAAGTGTCAAAAATGTCAGTTAGGGGTCCGATCTGTCCGCCGCAATGTCGCAGTCCCGATAAAAAAATCGCAGATCGCCGCCATTACTAGTAAAAAAAAAACCCCATAAAATTACATAAATCTTTCCCGTAGCTAGTAGATGCGATAACTTTTGCGCAAAATCAATCAAAATACGCTAATTGCGATTTTTTTTTTACCAAAAATATGTAGCAGAAGACAAATTGGCCTAAAATGTTAAAAAATTTAGATTTTTTTTTTTTTTGGGTGGGGGGGGGGGGGGGGGGATGTTATAGCAGAATGTGAAAAATATAGTTTTTTTTTTTCAGAATTGTTGCTCTTTTTTTGTATATAGCGCAAAAAATAAAAATCGCACAGGTGATCAAACACCACCAAAAGAAAGCTCTGTTTATGGGGAAAAAAGGACATCAATTTTATTTAGGTACCTCGTCGCACGACCGCGCAATTGAATATATGTTCAAGTAATGCAGTGCCAAATCACAAAATATGGCCTGGTCATTAAGGGGGGCAAATCCTTCCGGTCCAGAGGTGGTTAAAATCCTTGTATTGTACAGAGATCACCCAGAGGGGGATGTTTTTTTTTTCTCAACAAAAGTGGAGTTACATTTTAAGGGGAGGTGGTTGGGGGGGGGGGGGTGACACTAAAAACATGGCTCAACTGTGCATTTCCAATGCCCCCCAACTGCAACTCTAGATAAACCCTAAAGGTGGAGGGTGCCCTAATGTAAAGAGTGGACCTTTTATTTCTAGTGCATGGTCCACTTTAAGTGTATAAGAACATAAAAAGAAATGCTAGCTAGAAAAGAAAAAAACAGTCATCCAACTTTCTCAGGCTGTATTTATTTCAGTTAGCATAAAAAGAAAAAAAATATATATTTCATTCGGAATGTAGGCAGCTGTATCCTGGCTGTGAGGATGAAAATGACGAACAGCCTCAACATTTACATATGGTGCAGTTATTTGTCCGCATAATTTGTATTAATTTTATCTGCGGATTGCCTAATTTAAATTTGTCCCAACACTGCTAAATAAAAATGATAACACCGGGGTTTGGGAAATTATTCATACATATGCTCAAATCTATTACTTTGTTTTCCATTTTCATATCCTAACTGCGCTAATTTCACCGGCGGATGGAAGCGGCTGCATGCGAGGTTGTAAATTACAGAGCATGAGGCTTTACGATGCTACACACCTGCTTTATTTATCTATATCAAAGACAAATATGTACTTCAATTTTGCAATGGGGGAGACTAAATGGAAAAATTAAATCGGCATGTCTAGTTGTACGTGAAACATGTTTTTTTTAAGCAAGAGGCAAAGACGGAGCTGTAGTCTATGGCTTTATATTCAGCTTAATGTGCCGTGCTAAAAGGAACTGGCTTGTCTAATCAAACACCCCTAGATTTCCAGGTCCTCGCTGTTAAGTAGATATTTTGCCGCAGCTTAAGCTGGACGACCAATCCTGAACTAAAAGTGCTTACGAATATTTAGCCAGCCGCACGTCATGAACTCTCCCTGACCCTCGGCGATGCTCATGGCCCATTGCAAATGAAAGACAACCTGTGCTGGAAGAAATGTGTTGGCTGGAATTGTAGTTTTCTTTCTGAAAATGCTAGTTTTCTGCCTCCCAGAGCAAGCAGCCAGTGACTTCAGAACTCTTAAATCTGAACTCAGTGAAAATAAAACCTTGAACCTTGCAGTGGTTCCCTCTCCCAGTTTCAAGGGTTACCTCAGAGGTGTAACTAGAATCTTCTGGGTTACTTCAGAGGTGTAACTAGAAACTTCAGGGCTCCACTGCAAAAAACCATGAAGGGCCCCCCTGACCACTGGGGCCCTATCCATTGGTCCTGGAGCTGTTTCCATCAGGGGTGACCCGTCCATTGGGGGTGAAGGGGCGCCACCCCCCCCCCCATCCATGCATCTGCCACCCTAATCTACATGCAGGGCGCCGGACGCATGGATTTCAATAGGGCAGTGATGGCGAACCTTGGCACCCCAGATGTTTTGGAACTACATTTCCCATAATGCTCAATTACACTGCAGAGTGCATGAGCATCGTGGGAAATGTAGTTCCAAAACATCTGGGGTGCCAAGGTTCGCCATCACTGCAATACGGGATTTTTTTTTTCTGAAGCACGTGATTAGAGCCAGAGGCTCTAATAGGCTTCAAAAAAGGGTGGGCTCAGGGCGCAGAGCACTGCGCCCCGAGCCCACCCAGTTCTGTGACAATAGCGAATGAATATTCACTATTGTCACACTGACTCTCCTCCCAGCCAATCAGGAAAAGGGTTGTGAGACCCCTTTCCCAATTGGCCAAAGGGAGAAGCGATCTTACTGGCCAGTGACCAGGAAGAGGCAGAAGAGATACGGCTGGAGGAGGACAGCGGCTCAGCCAACCAGCACTCCCTGGCTCGGACAGGAGGAAGGAGGAGGTAAGGAGGCAGACAGGGGGGGGGAGGAATGTGTCGCCTGACTGACTGACTGACTTGCCCGACCGACCAACCGACTGATGACGGTGGGGGGTGCACATTAGTTTGCCACCCCCCGATATTACCGAGCACCAGCCGCCACTGGTTTCCATCATTCCTGGGACTCTTTCCTCTGGTCCCCAGGCCTTCTTTCCTGAGCCTGGGGCCCTTCATTTCAATGGGTGTCATCTTTATCAATGCTACTCAAGTCGCAGCAACAAAAAAAAAAAAGGTTCCTGCACTACTTTTCTGTGTCTTTTGTGTGATTTGAGTGCCAAGTCACAAAGAAGTCACAATGAAATTGCAAGCAAGTCACATGACTTTGGGGTTGCAGCAGTGTGAACCGAGCCTTAGGGTCACGCAGCGCCCCCTCCATAGTGGCAGAACACCAGGGCCTAGACGCAAGTGCGACCTTTGCAACCCTTGTAGTTCTGCTACTAGATTATCTGCTCATTCTCCCTCGAAAGTTTAGCGCTTTTATCTGCTGTTGGAACAGATGGTAAGGTAGCCATTTTGGGCACGCTGGGTAAAATACTAGGGACAATTTTAAACGGGAGCCAGTTAACCTACCAGCATATCTTTGGAGATTGCAGCAGTGTGAACCGAGCCTTAGGGTCCCACAGCACATCCCCCCCCCCCTCCTCCATAGTGGTGGAACACCAGGGCCTAGCATATCTTTGGAGTGTAGAAGGAAACCGAAGTGAGAACATACAAATTCCATAAAGATAATGTTCTAACCACTAAGTCACTGTGCTACCCTAGTGGATGATAAATAAGTGGATATACCTACTTTATTCTTTGCTCCTGCAGTTTTCTCTCTCATTCGTCCTTCTACTCAAAGCATCTTTCTTTCGATTCCTAACCATTCACAGCTTTCAAATATCATTATGTGCAATGCAAGTGCAGCAGTCTTGCATTGTACAAAAGGATGCCAAGGGCCCTCCCATATTTCAAAGCACTGGACATCGGAGGAGAGCACCAACTTCCAGGGGGGTGTGAGAAATAAGGTAAATATATCTCCTTATTGATCATCCCATATAAAAAAAGAGCAGATCCTCCTTCCAGTGGGAAGGGGAGCCCACTGCAACGGTACATTTTTTCCCCCTCAAAATTCAGCTTTAATAGGCATACTTACTCTGGGTTGATGGCTTACAAAAGTAATGATGCGGTTGAATCAGCATAACAGCCAGGAAACTGGCAATATTCAAAGCCAAGCTTGCAATGGTAGCCCAGTTTTCTCAGTGCATTTTCATAAAAGCCCAACTCCAGACTCAGGTCCACTCTTCTGGAGCCAATACAGCACCATAAAAAGAAGGAGAATATCGAAAAAAAATGTTTTTATTTTTTAGCGATCTTGTGTCAGCTCCTCTTCACCTTCTTCTTTCTCCAGTTGTGGGCAGATACTGAATCCTGTAAAGAGCACGCAATGTAATATTGCTTCTCCTGTGGGTGGTAAATCTGTGGTGGACAGTGCTAGAGATAGGGTGAGAATAGCAGAATAGCCAAAATGTATTTTTCATTTTATAGAGTTGCCAGGGAATCTGCATTTGTTGCCCAAATTGGAATTGGGTTTATAAGACCCAAAAAATGATATAATGTTGGGATGAGAGAATCCATTTGAACAAGATAGATCTCACCGGGAATCCAGTTGGGGCTTGGTACACCTTGCCAACAAGATTAATTTCTTTTTAATGAGCTGATAAATTGGTTATTGACCAATTAATTTCCAAAAAGGGAGGCAGTGCTCTACCTTAGCATTGGTTTTAGTTATCAGTAGTCAGCAGGATAAAAAATACATCACTGCATGGGGCTTATGGAAAGAAAATAGAGTTTGCTAAAGAGAACAACATCATCAGCAGTAATCAGCATGGGTTTACGAATGGGCGTTCTTGTCAAACCAATCTGTTAACATTCTACGAGGAGGTGAGCTGTGAGCTAGATAGGGGGAGACCTGTGGATGTGGTGTACCTGGAGTTTGCTTAGGCGTTTGATACAGTTCCCCACAAACGCTTAATTTATAAAATGAGGTGTGTAGGCATCGACCGCAGGGTTTGCTCTTGGATACAAAACTGGTTAAAGGGGCGTGTCCAAAGGTTGGTAATAAATAGCGCATACTCAGACTGGTCTAGGGTGGTAAGTGGGGTCCCCCAAGGCTCAGTCCTGGGACCAATTTTGTTCAATTTATTCATAAATAGCATTGAGGACGGGATCAGTAGTTCTATATCAGTTTTTGCAGATGCCACAAAATTGAGCAGGGCAATAACTGCACAGCATGAAGCAGATATCCTACAGTATGACCTGGACAAAATAACGGAGTGGGCAACGATGTGGCAAATTTAATGTGGAGAAGTGTAAGGTGTTGCATTTGGGGACTAAAAACATAAACACCCAATACACTTTGGGGGGGGGGGACCTCTGGGGGATTCAAAAATGGAGAAAGATCTGGGAGTTTTAGTGGAAGATAGACTTAGCAATCGCATGCACTGTCAAGCTGCAGCTGCCAAAGCCGACAGAATATTAGCATGCATAAGGAAGGGGATATATTCCAGAGATAAAACTGTAATCCTGCCACTTTTTAAAACTCTGGTCCGACCACATCTGGAGTATTCTGTCCAGTTCTGGTCCACAGTCCTCAGGAGAGATGTGTTGGAGCTGGAGAGAGTCCAGAGGAGAGAAGCTAAACTGATTAGGGGATTGGAGGACCTTATTTATGAAGAGCGCTTATAAGCGCTTGATTTATTCTCCCTGGAGAAGAGACCTCTGAGAGGGGACATGATAGCAATTTACAAATACCTCAACGGTGATCTAAGCATAGAAAAAAACGGTTCAGTCGCAACGAATGCATGAGGACATGAGACCATACAATGCGATTAGGGGAGATGAGATTTTACCCTAGGCTACGCAGGGGATTTTTCTCAGTAAGGGCTACAAGATTGTGGAACTTTCTACCAGAAATGGTAGTAACTGCAGGGAGTATGGCTACTTTTAAAAGACTCTTGGATGTACATCTCAAGGATCAAAACATTCAGGGGTATGAGAAATTAGTACGTCCACACACACCCACACAGTTTGAACTGGATGGACCATTGTCTTTATTCAACCTCAACTACTATGCAACTATGTAAAAATCCCCACTACAAAAGAGTCTTAATAGAAAAGCAACACAACTATTTTAGCCCCATTATTGCTCCTCCATGGTATCCCTAGATTCACTTGTCCAAAGACAGTCCTCTTCTTCTTCTCGTCTTCATCGATCTTCACTGCCAGGTGCTATAAAAGATAAAATCCATGCTGCAGCACTCTCATGTAGTCACAGGAGATCACAAAGTGCTGGAAGCCGACTGCCATTACATGAGTTTAACTACTTTTTTTTTTGACTACCTATTTTCTTGACCTGGTATCTAGCTATGAATCTCGAGCATTGACACAGCATATAATCAGGAGACAGTTCTCCTGATCAGTGCTACCTTAAATTATAAAGTGATATGCAGGGCTGCTATTAGAAATCATGGGGCCCCATACATCCTGTCTAATGGGGCCCTTCCCCCTCGGGGCGCAGCGGAACAGGGGAACTGATTTTATCCACCGACACAGAAAAAAAGTTCCTCCTCTGCTCGCACCTCCTAAGCCCCTCTGTTGATGTGATGGGGCCCAGGGAAATGTAATTTAAGCCCTGGTAAGCAAGTAGGAGCAGGGGTATGGCCAAGTAAAACCAATGTATCTGTTTAGGTGGAAATGAACAATAAAGTTGCCCCGGGCCCCCTTGTTTAGGCAATGAGGCCTGGGCCCAGTACGACAGGACCAGTTGTACTGCCTTTATCAGCGGTCCTGGTGACATGTGGCTCAGCATTCCAGCAATGTGTTTATATACTTTAAGCCAAGATCCCATTTTGCTGTTCCTTATCTGTATCCTCATGACTTTTGTGTCCTCTGTGTCAGCCTCTGAAATATCCATGACTCCTAGTTCATTTACCCTATGACTCCAGTACACTCCAGAGTATCCTGTGTTACATAGTGACCCCAAGGGTGCCCCTTTGAACCTCGTAACTTCTGCACACCCCAGAATATCCTATGTTATTTAGTGACCCCAGTATGCCTTGTGACTTTAAGTGCATCTCAGAGAATACTATATCATCAAGTGACTCCAGTGCACCACTTTGCATCCCTATGACTCCAGTGACCCCAGAGTTGTCATTTATTGCCTCCAAGTACACCCCAGACCATCCTGTGTTATCTAGTGACTCCAGTGTACCCTAGTGACTCCAAGTGCACCCAAGAGCATCCTGTGTAATCTAGTGACACTATTGTGCCCCATTGCTCCATTGCACCCCAGAGCACCCTATGTCATCTAGTGACTCCAGTTGCCCCTGAGCACTCCTATTACTCCAGTGCAACCCAGAGGTGTATTCTAGTTTCCATGTGTGCCCCTATGGGCACTTGTGACTCCAAATTCATCCCAGACCATGCTGCATCATCTAGTGATTCCACTGCAACCCTGTGACTCCAAGAGCACCCCAGAGCATCATGTGTTATCTAGTGACTCCTTATATGCCCTGTATGCCTCTTGGACATGTGTGTCTCCACACAGCCTCCAATACACTTCTGCATCATCTGGACAGTCCTTCTCTCTGGGAAATACAACCTTTGTCCATGGCAACATGTATCCAACAAGGAGTAAGAACAAACACAACATCAGAGATTCCTATACTGTAGATGTACTGCCTAATTGTACATGGGCAGATGGATGGGGCTTACCTCAACTCAAGTAGTAGCTGCCTTCTAGCAATTTGCTATTTCCAATTACAGAATAAAGGCCATATAAGTGTGTTGCTTCAGAAAAAAAACATCTATTTAGGCCCCCTTAGCAGTGAAGATGTTGAATCAGACTTGTATGAGAAGCAATTACAGCATGGCCACAGACGTGCTGAATAAAGACAATGTAATATTTACACTATCCAGGGCTTGTGCTGCTGCTTTTCAAATCATAGACAAGGAAAATGTAGAGATATGAGGAATTATTTGAAAACCTGTTAGGATTTCCCGGATATATCAAAATGCTAATGTATTTTAAATGTACAAATGTGCAGCTATCCTTTAAAGCAAGAGTAAACTAAATAAAAAAAATAAAAAAATAGCTGCCCCCCCCCCCCCCCCGCAAATTAATGGCGTAATGAAAGACTTACTTTTTAAATGGAGTCCTCCAGTGGTGTGCTGTCACCACTGCAGTTGCTTCCACCTTCCCCTGGTCTTCCTTCTTGGTTTGTGCTCTTTGGCCATTTAAATGGCCGGGCTGCAATGATGTCACTCCTGTACACTCACACAGGAGTAATGATTGCGACACAGCCCTTTCTGCATTGACGGCACACTGAGTAAGCCCCTAAAGCAAAGTGCACTGCACATGTGCATGCGATGTTATAAATATCTCCTTACCGACACATTGCGGAGATATTCACTGTACCTACAGGGAGTCCTCCTTATCATTAGCTTACCTGTAGGCACAAGTTAAAAAAAATGACTTTACTACTGCCTAAATGCAAAACAAAAGGAAATCTGAATTGTCTGATATTAGCTCTCAAAGGAGATGAACAGAAATACATATATTTTTAAGTGGTTACATTGGTCCAGCTTGTGCCATACCTGTGGTATCCCTCTAAAAGCTGGAAATTTTGTAGATAGCGCTACACAGTGACCTCCACTAGCTTCTGAATCCTGTGCTGAGCGGCTGCCCTGCTGCTCACTGAACACAATTGTCACGCAATTGGCACGGGCACCATTCGAAGAAGGGCTTGCATTTTCTCAATGGATGCAAAGTAGGGATAGACCGATATGTTTTTTTCAGGGCCGATAAACATGCCGATATTTTGGTTACAATGTATCGGTATTGGCTGATATGGGCCGATATTTTGTACAAGTTTTGAAAAATAAAGACAATTTTTGACACAAATCTGGTACTGAACATGTTCATTTTTGTTTAATGCTTAATGGCTGGCTTGCTGGCACCCTGTGGTGGGTGGCTGGCTGGCTGGCACCCTGTGGTGGGTGGCTGGTTGGCTGGCACCCTGTGGTGGGTGGCTGGTTGGCTCCCTGTGGTGGGTGGCTGGCTTGCTGGGACCCTGTGGTGGATGGCTGGCTGGCACCCCGTGGTGGGTGGCTGGCTGGCTGGCACATTATGGTGGGTGGGTGGGTGGCTGTCTGGTCTGGCACATTGTGGTGGCACAGGGGCTGTGGGTGGCTGGCTGGTACAGGGCCTGTGGGCGGCTGGCTGGTACAGTGCCTATGGCTGGCTGGTACAGCGCCTGTGGGTGACTGGCTGTCTGGCACCCTGTCTGTGGGTGGCTGGCTGTCTGGCACCCTGTGGTGGGTGGCTGGCTGTCTGGCACCCTGTGGTGGGTGGCTGGCTGTCTGGAACCCTGTGGTGGGTGGCTGGCACAGAGGCTGTGGGTGGCTGGATGGTACAGGGCCTGTGGGTGGCTAGCTGGCTTGTACAGTGCCTGTGGCTGGCTGGTACAGGGCCTGTGGGTGGCTGGCTGGTACAGAGCCTGTGGGTTGTTGGCTCGCTTGTACAGTGCCTGTGGCTGGCTGGTACAGGGCCTGTGGATGTGGGTGGCTGGCTGGCACCAGGCTGCTGTGGGTGGGTGTATGGCTGTGATACACTCCCGCGAGACTAGTCCCAACTCCAGATGAGGCTCTCCAAGGTGAGGGAGGTGGCCTAAGAAGGCAGAATGATGTTACAAAAAAATCAGCAATATCGGCCAGTTCCGGGGCCGATACCGATATATCGGGGAAAGCACATATCGACCGCCGATATATCGGCCTTGCTGATAATCGGTCTATCCCTAATGCAAAGTGTTCTCTGATTAGATAAGGAGAAGAGAGGGATGTGACTTCCCCCACCTCTTAATCTCAGTCAATCAGAAGACACTCAACATTAATAGAGAAAATGCAAGTAATCTCTGAATGACACCGGTACCGAGTGGGTTACCTCCTTGTCAGGGCTGGGCTCGCAGCAGCTCTCTTGCTCAGACTTCTCAGCTGTCCGATAATTGTCAGCATTTGTTTTCTCAGTGGCTCCCCTGGCTATCATCATCTGCTCGTCAGTCCCGCCTACAGTCAGCCCCTTCTAGCTATTTAAACTGCCTTGTTTATTCCTTTCCTGCCTTTGCCTTGTCAAGATATCCTGCATTTCTCTGCTGTGTTCCTGTTTAAAACTTTGCCCAGCTGACGTCCCTTCTGGTTCTTGATCTTGACCTTCTGCTTTCGACTATGCTGATTTTTGGTTCCCTGATCACTGGCTTGTCTGATTTCCCATTTTGGCTTTCTGAACCCTGGCTTTTCTTTTGACTACCATCCTGATATTTACTATTTTTACTATTATATTAAAGGTGTGATTTTTATTGCACTTTCTCTCCCAGTCTGATGGTTCCTGACACTCCTGGGTTTACAATGTAGCATGACAGCCACTTGATGCAGGACCTGGAAGCTGGTAGAGATCACTAGAGTAGCAGTGTCTACTACAGTCATTTCCAGCCACCTACAGGTATGGTATATGCATAGTTGAACCCTTCTGAATTAACAGGTTTTCTGTAGTATTTTGACACAAAATGTGATCTGATCCTCCTAAGCCACAACAATATATAACACAAAAAAATGTAATTTCTTATGTCTTTATTGAACACACTTATTTAACATTCACAATGTATAGGATACAATCAGTGCTACCTTTCATTACCCAATACTGAGTCAATATTTCAATATACTCATTAATCATATTAAGTTGCTGCTGTACACTCCTAGTGATTCAACCACACTAGAAATTACAAATAAATACTCTTACAGTGCAGCGCAACCTTTAAATCGCTATAGAAAAGTAATAAAATAAATGTGTCTTCAATCATAGTCACAATACATAACATTCCCCCCAAAAAAACCAAAGTCCCTGTGTAAAAATAAGATGAGATGTAAAAATTGATCCACTGCAGGGTTTTTCAATCACTAAAAAGTGCACGCCAACACCGGCTGGAAAACCTGCTCACCTCACAGATGGGATCAATCAGCTTTGTATATTAACACTCCGGCAATCTTCTGCTACGGACTCACCTCCAGGCATCCGGCTCTTTAAGCTCTTCTTACTGCTCTGCGAACCTCATGCAAGTACAAAGGCAGACTACATAGTGCTCCCCATTTGAACAAAGTTTATTAAAAGCCCCCATAAAATGCACTTACAGAATAAAAAATCAAAAAGTGCTTTGAGTCACAATCACATTCATCTGCTCACCACTCCCCACGGATCGTGGTGGCTGTGTGACGTCATGCTCGGCTCCTCCCTCCTATATAGTTGACTGTAGGACAAAATGTCTATTAAAGCGGAGTTCCGCTTTGTTCCCCTTCACCTGAAAAGGAATTGGGTAGTTAGGTTTTTTTTTTTTATTTACTCACCTTGTAATTGAAGATCGAATATACTCACCTAGTCTTCACTTCCTCCCTCTGTGCCGCGGCTCCGCCGTAATTTCCGGGCTTGCACTGATTCCTGGGAGCTGAACGTCATCGCTCCCAGGAATCAATGCGACGGCACCGGCCCCGCTCGTCACTTCCGGGCGACGCCCCATTCCCCTGCTAAACAGCTTCTGGGCATGCCCAGAAGCTGTGGAGGAATGCGGCGCCGCACCGGAAGTGACAAGAGGGGCCGGTGCAGGCGCATTCTGGGAGAAGAAGACGCGGAAGAAGACGCCGAAGAGGACCGCGCCGGCTTCAGCTGCCCACAAGAGAGATGGAAACGCTGTGGAAGAAATTTTATAAGTGAGTATTTCTTCTAAAAGGTAAGTGCGAACCGGGACAGATCAGAAGCTAGCCATTGTGGAATGTACTAGCCCTGACTGTCCCGGGGGTATGTTTGTTGAAAAATGATTCCTGTGCCCGGAACTCCGCTTTAATGGATGCAGTTTAGCCAAGATAACTCCCAAGGCACAATGCACAATCTTCAATGAGGTTAAAAAGAACTCATGGGTAACAGCTAAAGGTTTGAAGACATCACTGGAACTGGCAAACATTCTTCTTCTTCTTGAGTCCACCATACATAAGTCTTTGAACCGGCAGGGTGTCCATGGCAAAACACCATGGAGGAAGCTGCTGATCTGCTGTACATCTGAAGTTTGCCAATGTGTACCTTGGGAAACCTCAACACTACTGGAAAACTGTTCTGTGGACTGATGAAACAAAACTTGAGTTGTTCAGGAAGAATACTCAGCGTTATGTATGACGCAAAAAGGGCACAGCATACCAACATCAAAACATCATCCCAACTGTTAAGTATGGTGGAGGGAACAGCATGATTTAGGTCTGCTTCACTGCCTCAGGGCTGGGATCGCTTGCCAATATAACAGGAAATATTAATTCCCAAGTTTACCAAAATATCCTACAGGATAATGTCAGGGAGGCTGTCCACCAACTAAAGCTTAGTAGAAGTTTGGTGATGCAGCAGGACAATGACTCCAAGCATTAAAGTTAATCCGCCACAAACTAGTTTAAGAAAAAGAAAAATGTGCCTTTTGGATTAGCCTAGTCTAAGCCTATGACTTAACCCCATAGAAATGCCAGACAATCCTGCAAATGTGTCTGAGCTGAAACAGTTTTGTAAAGAATAATGGTTGAAAATTCCTCTTAAATAGTGTGCAAGTCTGATCCAGAGCTACTCAAAGTGCTTGCTTGAAGTCATTGCTGCCAAAAGGAGGTTCGACCAGCTATTAACTCCAAGGGTTCACATACTTTTTTCCTCCATCACTGTGAATGTTTAATGGATGTGGTCATTAAAGACAGAAGAATTTAGAATTGTTTATGTGTTATTGTCTTAAACACACAGTGCTTGTCTATTGGTTTGGCTTAGATAAGGATCAGATCACATTTTATAGAAAATTACTACAGAAAGCCAGTTATTTCCAGTGCATTTACATACTTTTTCTTGCCACTGTACATTAGTCCAAGCTAAACCATTGTAATGTAAAAAATGTATGTAGAATTATTACTTAAATTACCTTTAATTTAATAGATAAATAAAAGCATTGGCCATATGAAAAGAAAACCCAGCGCCTATGATGGTCATTTGTATGTGTAGAACGACTTAAATAGACACATGCAGTGCAACTCCATTTGTACACTTTCTTGTGAAAAGAATACTGAAATTGGGCTTAAAATGTGACATAACAGTCTTTGAAAAAGGCCTGATCCTCTGTGTCAGGAGGGCAGGTCTGAGTAGCGCCAAGACCGTAGAGTCATCAAGCTTTTCAAAGGCAGCAATCTCGGTGTGCAGTGAATTAACTAGGGCACAAGAAAACTCATCAAATGTCTTTTATGTAAGGAATGACCTTTGGCCCAAGCTATTACAACAAATCACTGGTCTACAGTACAGCAATTAATATCACAATACAGTTATGAGGTTCTATGAAAAGTAACAGAATTACAATTCACATCACTTTTCACTATATGGGGCAAAACAGCAGAGGGCCACTGATGGAACCCTCATATCCATGGTACTTCAAGCACTGGGATAGGAAACATCAGTATGGATGGGAAAAATGTAGAGTTTTTATTTCCCTGAAATTGTTAAGCAAATCTGAGAATTTCTGCAAAATGTTGGCATTTTGGTGATATGTATTGGAGCCACAGGGGAAGGCAAACCACTCCAGCATAGGGGAAAAGAGGCTGCAGGAACCAGAGGAATAAAAAAGGAAAGCTGCTGTTCCCGGTCCTCCTTGACAGAAATGATTAGTTAACTTTTCCAGTGCAGATGCAGCCCCACATCAAGGGAGTTCCACTTTTTTTTTTAAATTCTTTTTATTTCAATATGTGCATAAAAACTAACATTCCAAACGTCCTTTCAACAAAGGGACAAAACAATATAAAATAAAAAAATTATACAATATCCAAATAATTATCTGTTTACTTAGTATTCATAATCTCTTTATGCCAAGGTATATCCATTTAGCTTAATTGATCGCCGTTGTCCTGGTGTGCCCCAACCCCTTGCTCCATTGCATTCATAGATTTATTTCCTCATCATACTATGTGCATCCCTCTATATCCTCTTAGTTATCTTCTTATATTCAACCATTGGTTAATGTTGATTGACTCCAATTATCCCAAATTTTATTATATTTCGTTGAGCATCCTCTATGCATATACAATACTTTTTCAAATGGTAAAATCTGATTTACCGCTCTTATCCAGTTCTTAACAACAGGGGGCTTCACTTGAATCCACTTAACTGTGATTGTTTTCCTTGCCATAAACAGCGTTTCTCTAAGCATTATCTTGTGATATCTAGACCATGTTATTTCATCTAATATACCCAGCAAACAGGTTTCTGGGGTCAAAGGTCCAGGCATATTCAGGACAGAGGATAATATTTGAATTATTTCCTGCCAGAATCTTGATATCACTGGACAAAACCACATAATATGTATAAAGTCTGCCCGCTTAGCACTGCATCTCAAACATTTAGGAGATGCAATGCTTTGCATAGCATAAAGTCTACTTGGAGAGAGATATGATTGATGTAGCATAGGGAGTTCCACTTTAAGAGTTCTATGGGCTTTAAATAACTCCTGAGCGCCTTTTTACACTAGCATGTTGTGGGAACACCCAAGTAATGCATTACTGCACTGTGGTGACATTCACTATGATTGGCACCACAATGCACTAAGGCAACACACCTGTGTCACAATGCACAGTAGTGTATTGTGTATTACAAAAAAAGAAACACATCAGGGGCATAACTACAGGGGTTGCAGGGGTTGCAATTTCAACCTGGCCCCATGCTCCAGGGGGCCTGTGCGGCTCCCCTGTACACCTGGATAGGCGGGGGCAGCATTTAGAGGAACTAATGTCCTTCATTTTCCTCCTGTAGCTACAGGAGGAAAATGGAGGAGATTGATTCCTCTATATGCTGCCCCGCCACCCCTCCTATCCAGTTCACTTGTCTTCTGTTGTCTCTGGGCCCCTGTGTGCCTTCCCCTTGCCCCCCCCGGCTTCCCCCTTCCCTCTCCCGCCAGCTGCTGCAGGGGATGGGTCGCGATGGAGAGCCGGGAAGGGGTACGTGAATACGTCATTTACAGGCTCTTTCTTTTTCTGAATGAATGAAATTGTAAAAAAAAAAAAAAAATTGTAAAAAGATAAAAAATAATAAAATTAAAATAACAAAAAAATTTTAGGATCACAAAGGTTGCACTTGCGACTGGGCCCTGGCATTCCACCACCGTGGGGAGGCCCCAAGATGGCACAAAGGGGGCCCACTGCAGAGATTGTGAAAGGGTCCCTCTGCAGGACTGTAATAAAGGGCCCGCGACCCGAATAAAGGGCCACCAGGGTCAGAGGGAAGAGCCCCAGGCTTAAAGAAAAGGCCCCCGGCCAGGGGTCAAGGGGGCCCTTCATGGTTTCTTGCACCGGGGCCCTGAAGGGTCTAGTTACGCCTCTGAAACACATCCAATTTTAGGCATGTCTGGGTGCATTGGACCTATTCTTATGCCAAACTGAGTATGGAAAAATGTATTATGGCCACTAGTTGGAGCTGATGATTTAAGGGAATACGAAATAAACAGATCTTGCAGTAGCAATGGTTACATTTAGTTGTGAAGTCCCTCCAGTGTTCACTAGAATTGTTACATTGTTGAAATATGTTCTCTGTTTGGGGTGCCTTGATTCTAGTAAAGGGACCATTAGATCTTAAAAAAAGGGTTGAATCTATTTAGGAATGGATATACATTGATTCTAGTTACTAATAGGGAAAAGGGATAAGGCAGAAGGGAGATGGAAAGGGGGAAAACTGGGTCCTCTGTACCCAACCATTCTGACCAAATGTTTTACACCAGGGCTTCTTGTCCAGTCCTGGGACACACCCTTAGTTGGGTTCCAGCAAATTTCATCCTTGATTCATCATTGAAGAAATCTTGCACAAAATTTCACAAAAATGTATTCCTGTCCCAGAGTTGAGCCAAAAGATTACACAGATGTCAGCATTAATTGTAAGAGATACCACATGCAGGCATCCAGCAATGGTGATCAGATCAGTTGGCTGCTCTAATGAATCAGGACTCAGACGGATAAGGTATAAATACGTTTATTAAGCTAAATGACACACTCCAATACCAACACCAGTAAGCCATCAACAAGTAAACAAAATATAAACGTAAGTGCAAAACCCCAAAAGTGACCTAACTACCGTAACTATATACTGTACAAAAGGAGGGAGCAAACAAGAGCAAGACAGGACAAGGACAGGAGACAAGGGAAGCGGGAAGCCAGGTACAGGAAGCAGGGTACAGGGAACAGGACACAGGATCAGGGTTCAGGGTTCAGGGTTCAGGATCAGGTTCAGGCTCAGACAGGGACACAGCTTGCAGGTAAAATACGAAAGCCCTGAACCTTAGTGAAGGGCGGGCTTATATTCCATCAGCAGCCCACATCAGGTGCGGCCTAATTAAATGTACAGTCCAGCTGCAGGGAGAGACAAGCTGGTGGGCACCGGAACTGCGCCCTTCAGATCCAGGGAAAACAATGCCACCAGCAGGTAATAAATGTAATGACACCGATCTTGACATTAATCCTGCCCTTAGCTAGCATGCCGCAATACTCTATTGTCCAATTTGTGGTTTGGCACTTCCCGCTTCCTCGTTCTACCCATTTTCACTTTTCATCCCACTTTCTTTCTTCAGCATTTTGCATTCTCCTTGGTGTCAGTTTTGTTTTACTTCCCCCATCTTTCCCTTTTCCTTTTTATCTTTTGCACTGCCACATTATCATTTTACATGTCCTTCCTTCATCTACTACATCACCACAATACTCTGGTACATTAGATATTATAATCAATACTCATACTGTTATTACCAATACTGCCCTCTGAACAAAGATATGGAAGGACGCATCTTTTATTTTATTCACGCGTGCCAACCACCCCCCCCCCCCCATCCCCATGTGCCGCTATGTGGGTCCTCGTGCGTTTGGCCCCTTCAGCTCCTGGGTCAGACTTATCCTACCGCCACCAGATAGAAACCCTTCTTTTGATTCCAGTCAAGCCGATTTGTTAGTATTGGGTCCTATTTGCATAACTTTATCTATTATTATTGGCTTGCATTCTAAATTGATGATTTACTCTTTAGATATGCTTTTTATGCATCCACTCTTGAAGAAGTGAGCGACAGCTCGTGAAACGCGCTGAGACCAAAGATGCACCGTACTACTATGCATTGACTATTGAGACCAAAGATGCATTGTACTATTATGTATTTACCATTGTAACTTACTATTACCAATATTCTGTATTGCAATACTACTATTTGGTTTGGCAAATGTTGTATGGTTCTTAATGATAATTTTTCTACTCCAATAAACTGGAATAAATGTTTAATATATTCACATCTACTTTTTATTATGGGTCACATGTGTTCACCTCATACAAAGTCCCGGGGCCAAATTGTTTTGTTAAGCAGGTGTGGAGAGTACATACCCTCAGGGGTCCTACTGGTTTATGTACTAGTCTAAAGCTGGCCATTCATGAATTTAAATCTAGCCGGTTCAGCAGGAACCGTGTGAATTTGGATTCATCTATGACCATTCCTGTTCAGGAGAAGTTAATCTATTGAACAACTTCTCACGAACAAGCTTGTTGGAAAACTTTCTGTTGATCAGCCAATCAGCTGCAGTGCTGCTTAGTGTATTCTGACAGAGGGGATGCCCTGCTGTTAGAATATAATGACACAGTGGGGAGGATTCCCACATCCACCTCAGCTGTTTTTTTTCCTTCAGCTGGTTGGCTGAATGAAAAATTGATCCATGGATGGCCAGTTTTAGGCGTTCATCCAGTTCTTTTGTTGATGGTTGGTTTTACAACCCTTATCTGCCTTAATACAGATCCATCTTAATCTAGTGGCCATAATGCAGTATTTTTCTTATTGACACTATGTTCATATTGAATGACCCTATCTTTATTACTGCCCATATTTTTTGAAGAACATTTGACCAGAAGTAAAAGTAGCCTAAGATGATTCAACATTGCCCAATTCTAACAACAGCTGTTTTGTTTGCACATAAAGAATGTACAAGCAGTTTTACTGGATTAAAAGCAAGAAAGCAAGAAAATTGTATTTTTCTTTATAAATACGCCCCTATGTGTCCTTGTTGATTGAACTGATTGTTTGTATTGTCAGTTCCTGCAGTAAAACCACAGTTTTACAGATTGCAAACATGATCATTTGAAAATCAATAAATATATGGTCTGTGTGACAGTGCTCTGCCTTGTCATGTTGTCAGAAGTAGTATATGTCACCAAGGTTCTCAATGATGCAAGTTGAATGACTCCAGGATGGCTATTCTGAGTGGAGAAAATTGTTTTTTTTTTCAGGACCTGGATCACCTGTTGGTGGCAGTGTGCTTCCCAGAGAAAGAGGTTGAAGTTCCAGTGTCCACCAGCAGGTGTCTCCCAGCAGCCAGCAGATCCCAGTAAGCACTCTCCGCCTGATGCTTGTTACTGGGAGGGTATTTAGTCCCTCCTCTACTATTAAACTTCACTTCATTGTTTTGCTGTGCTAGCCAGATATTTCTTGCCAATTATCCTGCTCCTGATCTTGTTTTGCCCTGCATCCTGTACCCCGTTGCCTAATATCTGCTCACCTTGTTCCTGATCGATCCCAGTCCTGGTTCCCCCCTCCTCCTTGCATCTTTGGTATTACCCTGTGTATCTGTGGTCCTTGTTTTGTACATAATGTATATAGTCAGTTTGCTAGTTAGGCTTCCTGTTACTTGGTTAGGTTGCTAGTTAGGCATTATGATTATTTGGTTATGGTTCACTTGTATATTCATGTTTGCTGTGTTTCCTATGTGCTGGTGTTTGGATGGATTTTGGTTTTACTGTCGATAAATTTAACTTAAAACATGCACAGTCTGGTCTCAGGTTCCTAAATATAGTCACACAGATCTGGCCATCACTGCTGCAGATACCGGACAGTTTATCAGTTTTCTCCAAAATTGGTAACTCTTGGATACGGTTCTGGAGTCCAGAGGCTTTTAAGAGTTTTGGAGGGGATGTAGCCTCTAAATCTGTGTCAACATCTTGCTGAACACCAGCAGCCTGATGATGTGGGCGTGCATAGCCTTTTTTTATTAAGGGGCTGGCTGTGATTCAGGGCTCCTTTCCTTGGGAGACAAGCTGCTACTGGAGCCTGTGGGTGGATTGAAACTAGGAAAATGTCTACCCCGGCCTCAAGGAGAGATGGCTAGCCAGATCTGACCAGGATGTGGCCTTAAAGTGATACTAGGAGACTGTGGGGGATATTTATTAAGAGTGGAGCACTCACAATCTGGTGCAGCTGTGTATGGCAGCCATTCAGCTTCTTACTTCAGTTTGTTCAATTAAGCTTTGACAATACAACCTAGAAGCTGATTGGTTTCTCTGCACAGCTGCACCAGATTTTGCCTGCTCAAGTTATAGTAAATCAACCCCTGTTGTAAAGCTAGGCAGGAACCTGTGCAGTTAAAGGTGGGCAGAGTTGAAATAGCCAGGAGACTATCTCAAAATGTATGTTCTGCTGTAGTGGTGCTGAAAACCCCTTCAAGCAGGGCCATCTTATTGAATGGGCATGCTGGGCAGCTGCCCGGAGGCCCCCACCTGCCCAGTGACCCAGCCCCAACCAAGCATTAGTCCTGATTCCCTTGTGCATCCCGCGGCCAAACTTAGCAGGTGGCAAGCGCCTGTTGGCCCTGCGCTGCTTTTAGGCCACTTAGGCCATTGAGGGGACGCCCACAACTGCAGGAATGCCTATCCGCCTCCATGGGAACAGGTACATACAGGACAGTCGAGTCTGACTCCCGTCCATGTGTGTGTTCACCGGACCCAGACGCCGAACTTAGAAGCTGTCATTAGCCTGACACTGCTGAACCAATAAATATCACCTTATCGATAATTAGCATTTTTATTCTCGTGGGTGATTGTGTAGGCGGGGCCCCAGTGCACTGCATTGCCCGGGGCCCTTTAATGCTTTTAAGATGGCACTGCCTGCAAGGGTAAGTTTTTGAGTTTTTTCTTTTTCTTTTCATTTAATCTCTTTAAGACTGCCCGCCGCAGATGTACTGCGGCAGGCAGCCGCTCCCAGGCGAATCGCCGTACATGTACGGCGCTCGCTCTCAGGAGGCTAAGAGGTGAGTGCACGCCGCCTGTGGTGCTCATCAGCGGGGAGGCCAATGCAGTAGGCAGGCGGTTCTGATTGCCGCTGAACACCCGCGATCGTTCCCCGCTAAGAGAGCAGAACGCTCAGCTGACCATTCTTTTCCCTGGAATGATCATAGAGCCCATTTGATCCTTCTATATAGGATCACATGTCTCTATGGTAATTTCAGAAGCCACGCCCCCCCGCAGTTAGAATCACTCCCTTAGGTTCACATTTAACCCCTTGATCACCCATAATGTTAACCCCTTCCCTGCCAGTGTTATTATTACAGTAACAGTGAATATTTTTAGCTCCGATTACTGTAGTACTGGTCCCCTAAAAGTGTCAAAAATGTCAGTCAAGGGTCCGATCTGTCCGCCGTAATGTCGCAGTCCCGCAAAAATTTGCAGATTGCCGCCATTGCTAGTAAAAATAAAATTGAAAAAAGAAATTACATAGATCTTTCCCGTAGTTAGTAGACACGATAACTTTTGCGCAAACCAATCAAAATACGCTTATTGGGATTTTTTTTACCAAAAATATGTAGAGGAAAACAAATTGGCCTAAAATGTTAAAAAATTTTGATTTTTGAATTATTTTTTTTTTTTTGTGAATGTCATATAGCACAATGTGAAAAATATTGTTGTTTTTTTTTTTCAACATTGTCGCTCTTTTTTTGCTTATAGTGCAAAAAATAAAAATTGCACAGGTGATCAAATACCACCAAAAGAAAGCTCTATTTGTGGGGAAAAAAAAGACATCAATTCTATTTGGGTACAGCGTCGCACGACCGTGCAATTGTCTGTTAAATTAATGCAGTGCCGAATCGCAAAATAGGGCCTGGTCAGGAAGGGGGCAAATCCTTCCGGTCTTTTTTTTTTTTTTTTTATTTAAAATTTTCAAGTTTGACAAAATGCAAAACAGAGATAGACAAGTATCGAGAGACAATAAAATCAACAGCATATAAGGAATAACTGGGGCAAGGATATCGCCTAAGGCAGGAGGGAAGGGGGGGGGGAAGTGGGGAGGGGGCGCGGTCAGAACTCAATGATCCAAGCATGGGTGGGTCTGGGGATAGCGGAGATCACTTAGGGCGGAGGATTGCATATCGTGAAAGTAAATCCATCAAGGGGGTAGTCCAAGGTTTTAGACAGATGCTGAAGAAAAACGTTCCATTTAGCCTGAAAGGCGTTGGTCGCCGAGGGCGATGTAAAGTCTGTGTTTAGGCGGTCAATGGAAAGGAGTTTGGTTAGCTCTGGTTGTAACATAGAAATGTGAGGAGGGGTAGTAGCAATCCAGTGCTTCAATATCAGTCGTCTGGCAACGAGTAGAGTTGTAAGTATCCATAGACGAGGAGGCTCGATCGATACACTTGACCATTTCTGAAGACGCTTGTCCCAGTAGCCAAATAGCAGAAGAAGGGGGTCTTTCGGAGCAGATAAGTTAGTAACAGATTCGATGAAAGCAAGGACTTTTTCCCAAAATGACGAGATATCTGCACAGTCCCAAAACTTATGAAAAAGGGAGGGACGTACAGTAGAGCAAAGAGGGCATTTTTGAGCTTCCGGGATCGTCTTGTCAGATAGGAAAGGGATATGTGCTCTGTGAAAGATCTTGAGCTGGGTTTCCTTCCAGGCAGAGTTTGGGGTAAGGCTGAGAGTGGTCCGGAGTCCGCTGATGATCTTGGGCAAGGTGTCTTCCCCAGGGAAATCCTTAAGCCAGTTCTTAGCGGAGGAAGTAAACGAAACCGGTGGGCATGTCTGCAAAAGAGGTTTGTATATGTCCGATATGGTAAACTTGCCTGAGTCTAGAAGGGTATCAATGAGTGAAGGACGGAACCTTTGTTCAGGTTTAGTCGAAGTATTACGAATAAAGTGGCGACATTGCGCTAAATAGAAAGAGTCCGAAGGCGGCAGTTCGTATGCCCCGGATATGTCCGGGGTTGAAAGCGGGAGTCCGGTTTGTACATCACAGAGGTGGGCAAAAGTGACTATCCCTTTTAGTTCCCACCGTTTATAAACCACATGGTCCATACCGGGGGGGAAGGCAGGAGTACCTCTAATCGGCAGATATTTCGAAAAATATAACGGTAATTTCAAAAGTTTCCGCACTTCCCTCCACGCGATAACCGTATCCCTTAGGAGCAGGTTATGACGCAGTTCGGGTTGGAGTTGTGCCCATCTGACATGAAGCAAGGCTGACAGCGAGAATGGGCTGGACATCTGAGATTCCAACTCGTGATTCGAGAAATGAGAGGTCTGAGATATCCAGTCCATGGCCACCCTCAATAAACAGGATAAATTGTACAAACGCAAATCAGGGAAGTTGATGCCGGCATCTCGCCTGGGGAGGGACAGTTTTTTAGAGGAAATGCGGGGTCTCCTCCCTCTCCACAAGAAACGGGAAAAGGCTCGGGAGACCTCTTGGACATCTTTATGTTTGATCAATAATGGTAGGGTTTGGAGGAAATACAGTATACGTGCAAAGCTCACCATTTTAATTAGGTGGCATCTCCCCAAGAGAGACAGCGGCAGTTCCCTCCAGTTTTCCAGTTCTCCTTTGATTTTGGCAAACAGCGGGGGGTAATTGAGGGTATAGATGGAGGCGGGGGTCCTCCCAATTTTTATCCCGAGATAGGTTATAGACTGCGAAGCAATTTTGAAGGGGGAACCTATTTCCCAGGCGCGATGATTGCCCGACCCCAGGGGAAGAATCTCGCTCTTGGAGTAATTTATTTTTAGGCCCGAGCATTTCCGAAAAGCGTCGAAAGTAGAGACAATCGTGGGAATGTCGGCAGAAGGGCAGGAAGTGAATAGGAGGACGTCGTCTGCGAACAGGGAGATCCGTAATTCCTGTGTACCCAGACTGATACCATGTAGGGGTGCTTTAGTCGAAAAAAACCGAGACAAGGGTTCCATTGCCAAATTAAAAAGTAGCGGGGACAGGGGACACCCTTGACGTGTACCCTTGAACAGTCTGAATTCCTCAGTCAGGGATCCTCCTACACATAGTCTGGCAGTCGGGGAAGCGTACATAGATGTTATCAGACGCACAAACGGGCCTTGAAACCCCATAACATCAAGGACCTTGCGCAGCCAAACAAAATTAACATTGTCGAATGCCTTTTCGGCATCCAACGTCACTATCGCCAGGTCTTTGGTGGGGTGAATACGCGCTTGTTCCAGTACTAGCAATACCTTTCGGATATTTGCTGTGGCCGAGCGTCCCTTTGTAAAGCCGGATTGGGCCGGGTGTATCAAATGTGGCATGATAAGTGCTAAGCGCGAGGCAACAATTTTCGATAAAATTTTCACATCCAGATTAAGTAATGAGATCGGACGATACGATCCCGGTTCTAGGGGGTCTTTCCCTTTTTTCGCCAGCAATTTAATTATGGCCTGGTTACCCGTCGGCAAATAGGGCCCACCTTCCCAGATGTGGGAGTAGACCTTTACAAGTGTAGGAACCAAGCTGGCTGGGATGGATTTGTAAAATTCCCCTGTGAGACCGTCAGGTCCAGGTGATTTATTGGCTGCCAAGTGCTTTATCGTACGTTCGACTTCTTCCGCCGATATCGGGGCGTTTAACATGGCTAGCTGCTCTGGGTCAATAATAGGAAGTCCCGTGTCCGACAGGAACATGTCACCCGCCGCATCCTCTACATTTTCCGGCCCATATAACGTGGAATAAAATTCTCTCATGATGCGCTGCACGCCGAGGGGAGAAGAGTCGACGGCGCCCGCTGGATCTCGCAGTGACCCAATATGCGTGGGAGATGGCCTACCCTTGCACATCCTCGCCAACAGTTTGCCAGCCTTATTGCCGAACCTGTGCAGGGACGCGGCACAGTGAGCCATGCGAATATGCTCAACTTTATCAGCCCAGTCGTCAAAGTTTTTCTTGGCTAGGAGCCAAGTTTCCGTGGCTGCTGGGGTATCTGACAGAAGCAAATTCCGCTGTGCCGTGCGAAGGCGATCACTCGCTAATTTATACCCGCCGTTAGCATGTCGCTTGTAAGCCGCCGCATATGAGATTATACGACCTCTCAAAAACGCCTTGCCCGCTTCCCAGAATAGATGGGGGGACGTGGAATGCGCTGCATTGGAATCTGAATATTCCTGCCACGCACGATCTAGATATGATTGGAAGTCAGCATTTTTGGCTAAAAAGGAGGGGAACCGCCAAATAAGAGGGACAGTCGGGTGACCGGTGAGATCAAGGGTGAGGGAGATAGGAGAGTGGTCCGAAATCGCCATGTCATGGATGACTGCATCGTGTGTCAGAGGGAGGAGGGAGTCCGAGCAGAAAACGTAGTCTATTCTCGAAAAAGTTTTATGAGGGTGGGAGTAAAAGGAGTACTCCCGGTCAGTCGGGTGAAAGTGACGCCAGGTTCCGTCAGTGATAGAGAGTCTACGAACGTGGCTAAAGGCGTAGTAGTGCCGACCGTGCGGGGATATGACGACGAGGGGGACAGTGATTTGTCAAGAACTAAGTCCATAACCGCGTTGAAATCGCCCCCCACCAGACGCGGAAGATGTGGAAGGGTTAAAGCTCGCGTTGATAACGCCGAATAAAAGGACTGATCATAGACATTAGGGGCATACACATTAGATATCACGAGTTCTTTGCTGTTAATGCGTACGTGCGCCGAAACATATCTGCCTTCCGCATCCGCGTCCACCGAGAGGATATCTACTGGGAGGCGTTTATGAAATAGAATGAGAACACCAGCCCTGCGCCCTATCGCCGCCGATCCAACTACCTTACCCACCCAAAGTTTCTCCATACGGGCCATATCTTCTGCTGGAAGGTGTGATTCCTGGATAAGAGCGATATCAGCCCGGAGGCGTTTGAGGTGCCTCAAAACTTTCATCCTCTTAGCCGGGGATCTGAGACCCTTAACATTCCAAGATATAAACGTCATAGCTTACCTAGAGCGCAGAGATTTGCACAGTGCCTACAACATAGTCTACCAATAGTTACAGAGAGCGTTGTGTTCGAACACTCCAGTTTTTGCCGCCAAGTGATCAGGAGGGTACGCCAAGCGGTTTTCGCAGCCTGGGGAAGATTGATCTCTGAGGGGGAGAAGAACAGGGTGACAGGGAATAGGAAAACTGGGGGGGAAAACATAATAAACAGTACAAGCACAACAACATAACATCAGTGTCTTCACTTTTTTCTGCATGTGTATGCGATAGAGCACAGCTCCCCACGTGTGACTCCAGAGACGAAGCAGAGCCACAGAGGCCCAACTAGAGATCGTGTCTGCAGAAACCTGGGACGCGACCTACGACAGAGCGTGGTGCAGCCATGGCATATGATGCGTTCCAAAGGAAGGAGCACAATAACAATAAAACAAAAGTATAGCAATGATTAAGCAATACACAATTATCAGACTCTAATAACAGAGGATGATCTTACGGTTTCCGCCGACCAAGCGGCAGGAGCCACCCGGGACATAGCCCGGAGAAAACCACTCCTGTGGCCCACTTAGGCAAAAGGGAGCGCCGAGAGGACCTGAGGATGTTCAACGGGGGGGACCAGAGCGGCCAGAGCTAACCACCTCCGCGTATCATTGCTGTTTAGGGGATTCCTTCCTGGGGCTGTGGTGGACGTCCAGTCTGGGAAAAGAAAGGGTTTTTGAAGCGGTAGAGTGACCTGAGTCGCCTTTGTGTAGAGAGCGGACAAATTTTTCAGCTTCAGAGGGGTCCTGAAAGGACAATTGATTGCCGTTCGGGGCGCGAAGGCGTAACGTCGCCGGATAGGCCAGGGTGAATTTCAGACGTTCTTGGTGGAGTTGTGAACAGACGGTCTGGAAAGCCTTGCGTCTTTTTGCGACGTCAACCGAATAATCTGCAAAAATTAGAACTTTCATACCTTCGATCTGAAAATGGGGAGTTTGGCGAAACTTCTGCAAGATGGCGGATTTGTCCGCATAGTTCAGATACTTCGCTATAATGGGGCGAGGGGTCTTACGTTCTTCAGAATAGAGACCCATTCTGTGAGCCCGTTCTACTACGCAAATCCCTTGCAGACCCAGTGCAGCTGGTATTTTCCGTGCGCACAATTCAGGGATGGCTGAGGGTGCAACAGTCTCCGGGATCCCTATGAAACGCAAGTTGCTCCGCCGAGATCTATTCTCTAAATCCTCAAGTTTGTCCATAATTATGCGGTTTAGCTTATCCTGTGACTGCTCAGTACCTTGCATTTGGTAAAGTTCATCCTCCATACTAGAGATCCGACTTTCTGCTTCGTTTAGGCGGTGTGAGTGAGACTCCAGCTCCTTCCTAATGCAGGCCATGCCAGCAGCCACGGCCTGTTCCACAGAGGCAGAAATGGTGGGGGTGAGCAGGTCCACCACTGCCTTAGCTATTCTGTCCGTGGAGGGGTCTGATGCCGAGGTAGGTGGCAGGGGGGGCATCCGGGAGGTCTCCTCTGGCTGTCTGGAGGTGTCCATGTCCGCTGGTACGGACGAAGCTCCGGAGCAGGCCGCGACCGCGGCCTCGATTTGCGGCGGACCCGGCGGAGGTCGCGCCGCCGGTTTTTCAAGAAATCGCTCCATAGCGATACTTATGGGGTGCAGTCACCGGGTCCTGGGAGGTTCCGAGGGCAGGTGGGGGGTTGTGGAGGCAGGCAGGAGGCTTTGGGCCGGTTTTATATGCCGTTTTAGGTGGTCACACTGCGGGAGCTGCTAAGTGCCCAGCTAGTGCATGCGGCGCCGGAACCGGAAGTCATCCTTCCGGTCTTAAAGTGGTTACGATTGAGCCAAAAACCCCTGAAAATGTATTTCCCTGGTTGAACTGAAGTTGAGGAAAAGCACAACATTTGAACAAAGCCTTCACACTTGCTCAAAATTTGTAATGTAAGCACAAAAATATTACTTTTTTCTGCACCCACAACATGCCAGTCCTTAAAGGAAACCATGCTTAACCCCATCGCTCATGGTGGAGGTGGCCTTGTTTTAAATTTTGATCCCATGTCACAGACTGAATTAAAGTGCAACATAAATGATCAGATCAATTGTACTCGTAACCTCCTGATAACATTATCAGGAAATCTTCTCTGCTAGGAAGTGCCCTGAATCCACATCTGTAGGCCTACACGCTGTAAATTAATCACACGGCGGTATAAATCTGTGCAAAGTTTTCCAGGCTAAGCTAAATGCTTTTAAAGGTTAAAGCGAAGGTGAAAGTGCCCACTCTAATCAGGTGTACGAGGACGTGGTGTTGCATAATTAAGCAGATGTTACATAATGTAGATTCAATCAGGGGTCTTGGGAAGGTGAGTCCCCTAATGGGACCATGTGTTCACAAACGTGTATTAATTAGCTGTGGTGCACCCCACAAATCACCTACATGGCAGGGAGCTCAAGGTGATGCACTTTAAAGCACAAGAACACAAACACCTCCTAAAAGACAATCTTTCTTCTTATACTTTTATTATTTAGTGCTAAGCTGTTGTGAGTGTAGTAGAATAATGTTATATCTGTAACGATGATGGAAATGTACGCAATTTGCTCTGTCATTCTATGAACACCATCAAAAACTGGTGGACATTAGGAGCTCATATATTTGTCTGGGCATCTGCAAATTCTAAAGAGTCAGCTTCTGTGCTGCTAGAGGGGTTAGTAGGCTTATCAGGCAGTGGGAGCCAGTATAACAGTAAATAGATAGTCATCAGGAGCTTTGGCAACACCAGATAGTTATTATTTAATTGGCTTTTGGATACAGCAAAAAAACGACATGCGAAGGGAGAAACAAACTCAGGATTAACAGGCTGCATGAAATGAGGCCCAGAAGCATGCCATTGGAGTAATCTACCTGCAGTAAATATTTTATTTTATTTTAATGATGGAATCTCTGTAAATGGGGAGGGAGGTTTACCAGGCTAAGGCAGGGGTCTTCAAACTTTTCAGTCTGACGCCCACATCATATATTCTTCAAATATTCGGGGGCCGAAAACAAAAAAAAGAATCAGTTTTATAAATGTAGCAGAATTCCCAGCCATTTTGTTGGATGTGGGTCCGCCAGGGTTACCACTAGCAACAACAGCACATTTAAGCATGTTCTCCAAGTGTGAGCACTGAGACAGGAAACAGTCCAGAATCTTTGGGTTTTGTATCCATTTAGGAACTTGGATGGGAGAAGTGAATGAGTGGGATACTCCTCTGGCTCAACTATTCACAAAGCATTGGGACAACTGAGAAAAATGCCTCTTGACGCTGACTTGATGCTGGCTGAATGCCGGTCAACGCCGGTTGGTGCTTGTTAACGCTGACTTGCCGTCTGTTAACACTTAACTGACTTTGACACTCCCCGGTGACACAAAGTCCTTTGCACAGCTCCCTTTAGCCCTCCTGGCTGAGGTAGCTACATGTAAACACTATTGCAACTCTTAACTCTTCAAGGCCCACACTGGCACCCTCTTTACAGACTTCTCTTTAGGGCTTAGACTCTGGCACCCCCTTTCTAAGGCCCCTCTACTGGCTAGCTGGCTCCTGGATCCCTCTGACCTTCCGGAGTGGTCCCCTGTCCCTGGGCAGTTTACAGTACTCATGACACTGCTTTCCTGGAAACTTTCATCCCAACAACTCCACTTGGTCCTCAGCACACTGGATCCCTTTCTGCAGCCCAGCTCAACCTGATGTTCTCTAGGCCGACTGCCCAGGACACCTTCCTCATGCCGACAGGAGGAAAGACATCCGTCACCCTCCTCCTGGGACTGCTTCTCGCCAAAGACACTCTGTCACGTGCTCCCCTCAAACTTATATCCCCTCCCAGGATGCCTTGTGGCATATTCTGCCCTCTGGGATAGATACAAGCCCTGGTGTGCTATTGGTCAGGTTTCCTCCACTGTCCAATGAGAGCCACCTTTGGACACAGTGGGGAGACTCCCCAATCTCAACAGGCACACCTGGGAACACATGACAGCCTAGCTGAACAGTCAAAGCCCATCTGATAAGCAGACAAGGCCCCCCTCTATAGTTTGCTTAGCACCTACCTGTGAGGGTGCTACATCCACCCCCACCAAAAATGAGTCATGTCCCCATTGACTCAGAGGCAGCTGCCTCCTACAAAAGATTCACTTCGCTCTGCAAAAAATGCAGGAGTATCCCAAAAACCTGGAAAAGGGGGAAAAGGGAAGAAACAAATGTACAAATAATTTACGTGAAAACAAAATATATACATCTCTTTTACTGTACAAATATACAAACTGTTTCAGGTGCATAACAGGATGCACCCCCCACCAAACTAACTTGTTCGGTGGGGATTTCAAGCAAACATGTATTTCCCTCACTATCTACCTCTACCGTGAGCCCACCTGTAGAGAATTGGGAAAGGTTAGTCAAGCTGCATACAAAAAGAAATTACAGGACTAACTATCCGAGCGGTTGAGTGAGAAGACCATCCTTACCAGGGCGACCTTCTCACTCCCTTCCCTGACTCCTCTGCTTCTCAGTGTTTTGACACGCCGGGTCCACTTCACCCCTCTTCTGGGGAATCTGTGCCCTAACACTGACTATCTATGCAGAATCCTTGTAGTAGTTAGACACAGCATCCTCCTGCTGTCACTCAGAACGCTTCTTTAGGAAACAGGGCAAACCACTGGAGGCTGAGTGGCCTGCAGTCCTGCTGTGTCAGGGAAATATGAAAAGGGGTCTTCCAGGGCATCCCTCACCAATTTTTCTGGATGCACCGCTAGTAACTGTGACGGTCACCCATTTTCTCCTTACTTGAATTGAGCAAAGTCTTGTGCACAGCATTTGAAATCCACAAAAATCCTGGCCCGATTGCCCAAGGAATCTTATAAAGTTCAAAATATCTTTCCAAGACCCTGGCCCGATGGCCCAAGGAGTCCACAAACAAGGTAACACCTCCAACTCTGGAACAGAACTTGCATAACTCAGTATTACATTATTTTTAAACAAGCAAAAAATTGGGGGAGCAAACCCTGAACATGTATATCTAAAGCCGGTGCAGCTATGGACCAAGCAACATGTATATTAAAAAAGAATAGCGCAACCATGCAAAAGAAATGACTATCAAATATGGAGACAATCCATAAATAAAAATGGGGATTTAGTCCCACCATATGGCCATATCGTGCTCAAGCCCACCACTGCGTCAAAGTACCCCATTATCAGTGGGTCCTACACTATCCATAAAAAAGGGGTGAATCCAGCCTCTCTAACCCTTGGAGACAACACTCCTTGCTGGGATAGATGTGCTAATGCACTACAAAGGACTCCTCCTATATCTACTTGATGGTGGACTCTGATAGAGTACAGGTGTGTGTGGGGGGTGGGATGCTCAACCTCAGAAGTCTGGTCAGACCGAATACATAATAAACAAGCAAAAAATTGGGGGAGCAAACCCTGAACATGTATATCTAAAGCCGGTGCAGCTATGGACCAAGCAACATGTATATTAAAAAAGAATAGCGCAACCATGCAAAAGAAATGACTATCAAATATGGAGACAACCCATAAATAAAAATGGGGATTTAGTCCCACCATATGGCCATATCGTGCTCAAGCCCACCGCTGCATCAAAGTACCCCATTATCAGTCATTTCTTTTGCATGGTTGCGCTATTCTTTTTTAATATTACATTATTTTTACTTTGGTCAGTTGTGATGGCTAGCCAGCCATAGATATAGTCTTGAATTAGTAAAGTTGCAAAAATAGGTTTTCTTGTTTTAAATGTAATATTCTGGGTGGGGGACCCTGACAAGGGCACCCTGACTGTCCCGTACTTGGATGGACCAGGCCTGGCCCGAACCATCTGGGCAGCGGACCTCCACCCTGTCAATATAGATGGACCGTCCATAATACCATTGTGTCTTGACAGCCTTGAATCTCTCCTTTAGGTCAGCCTCAGGTGAATCTCTATAGGTTTTGGGGATAAAGAGAAAGTCCCAAATTGCTTTGTCACACCAAAAGTCCCTTTTGATCTTCATCATGACACGTATCATGCCCCTCCCCCCTCCGCGGAGGAACTTGTGTAATGTTCTGGTACCTCTGGGTACCCTAATTACTCTTTCATAAGTGTATGCGCCCCACCATTCTCTTTTGGTAATGTGCGCATACACCTTTAAGACTGATGCTGTCATCACTGAGCGCCGGACTGGATGGCTATTTAGATCGCCGGCTCTCACTCACATGTGTTCGTTCAAACTGCTTTGTGCCTTGATGCTAACCTGTCTTGAAGCTCTCATGCTTGCAAGCATACCTCGCTGTCGGAACCACGCTGCGCTGATCCCTGTATCCCGCTACCGGATCATCCGCTCTTGCCGAACCTCTCCTCTACTACATTGCTATTAGTGATAAGTACCCCACAGGGGAAACCTCTATAACTTTCATACTAAAGCTTACACTATCTAGCTCTGCATACTAAGGACTATTACTACATCTGCATTATCTAAGATCGCTAGCTCTTGAGCCTACTACCACCTGTTCTTGCACTGGGTTGATCTCTCTTGTATGTCCACCTGCTACTCTGTCATCTGCTACCATACATGATTGCTAAACCTATCTGCATCCCATCTGCTACTATCTTACTTTCAAGAACATTTCCTTTCAAGTGTCTGTCATCTACCATCTCTACCCAACCTGTCTCTTCAGCCTATCATCACTGTGTTACTATATACATAAGTCACTCTAGGAAACATCTTATTGAGTGTGTGTATTTACTTGCTGAATTGAGATCATCCACACATGATGAGTCATTGAGAGTTGGGATTGGTGTCTCAGCGTTTCTCTACATGACTACTGAAGTGGAATATTTCTGCAGCTGAAAATCCACATCATACATAAAACGCAGGAGCGTTACAGATTGAACGAACCACAAATGGATTCAGCAAAAATGACACAATTAGAACAGCAAGTACCTGCGTTAATACACGCACTTGCTGAATTAAAAGAAGACAATCAGGCTCTGTCGCAGCAGGTAATTAGACTGACACAACTTACCACTGCTCAGTCCCCTGAACCCAAAATAAATCCTCCTTTGGTATTTACAGGCGATCGCAAAAAATTTCGCGAATTTAAAAACGCATGTGAGTTACTTTTCTTGCTAAAACCCCGTACCTACCTTACTGATCACATTAAGGTTTGTACTATTATTTCTTATCTAACAGGCGATCCTCGGGCCTGGGCAGACTCTCTTTTTGAGAAAAGCGACCAGCTTCTCAACTCCTATGCCTTGTTCCTAGCAGAACTCACTAGCCCATATGATGATCCCAATAGGCAGAGTACTGCCGATCTTCAATTAAGATCCTTGAAACAAGGTGGGAGACCTGTAGAAGACTTTGTCGCAGAATTCAAGAGATGGACCCTTGATTCAGAATGGAATGATGCATCTCTGAAATCCCAATTTAGGCTTGGCCTATCAGAGGCCGTTAAAGACGAGCTCGCCCGAGCGGATCTGCCAAAAACCCTGGATGCATTGATACAACTCAGTATCACCATAGATAGAAGACTACGAGAAAGAAAGGCTGAGAAAATGGGAATGCCATTATACAGTTCTTCTCGGATTTCGGCCGTTGACCCCGTTCCTATGGAGGTAGGAACCATACGCCCACCTCTATCAACTATGGAAAGAGCCAGAAGACGATCTGGTAATCTCTGCTTGTACTGTGCATCCCCGGATCACAAGATAAACGTCTGTTCCCTAGTCTACAAAAAGAAGGGTGAGTGTTCACATGTCCTCCTAGGGGGATTGACAACTTCAATCACTAACCCTTACCTTTCTGTTTGCTTAACATTACAGTGGGACCAGAACAGGATTACTACTAAGGCCATGATTGACACAGGATCTTGTGGAAATTATATTGACATACGTTTTGCTGCTTTAAATAAAGTTCCTATTATTTCTAAACTTAAACCTGTCTCAGTGAGTCTTATTAACGGTGTTCCTTTATCCTCTGGTCCGATCACTGATCAGACACAGGCACTCCTAGTCACTACTAACGGGTCTCATATGGAGACCACTACCTTCGATCTAATACCTTCACCCCACTTTCCCATGGTTTTGGGACTTCCCTGGTTGCACACACATCAACCAACCATAGATTGGAAGGAACGGACCCTGACCTTCCTCTCTTGCTATTGCGAGGGTACGTGTAACCTCCCGTCTTTCGGGAAGATTCTGTCTGTGGTGACAGATGAGATTGCACCACTATGTTATCAGGATCTCTCTGAGGTTTTTCTTGAGAAAAATGCTCAAGCACTACCTCCCCATCGAGACTATGATTGTAGCATTGATCTACTCCCAAATAGCAAATTGCCGTTCGGTCATGTTTATCCTCTTTCACAGGATGAACTTTCCCATCTCAAAGACTATTTGGATGAGAATTTGGAAAAAGGTTTTATTAGACCTTCCACTTCTTCCACAGCAGCAGGACTCTTTTTTGTCCGCAATAAGGACTCAAGTCTCAGGCCTATTATCGACTATAGGCAATTGAATGCTATTACAATAAAAGATCGCTATCCTCTACCGCTTATCCCAGAGCTCATTGAGCAGGTGCGTGGAGCTACCTATTTTTCAAAATTGGACCTGAAAGGAGCATACAATCTCATTCGAATTCGTGATGGACACGAGTGGAAGACTGCATTCAGAACCAGATACGGATTGTTCGAATATCTTGTAATGCCATTCGGGCTATGCAACGCCCCTGCAGTTTTTCAACGATTTATAAACGATATTTTCAGAGACTTACTAGATGTCTGTGTTGTGGTATATCTGGACGATATACTTATATATTCACGATCCCTGTCTGAACACATAAGACATGTAAGACTAGTATTATCGAGATTGCTTGCACACAACCTTTATGTGAAACTGAAAAAATGCTTGTTTCATAAAGAAGAGGTACTGTTTCTAGGCTACATCATATCCAAAACAGGAATCGAGATGGACATGAGTAAGATATCCTGCATTCAGGATTGGCCTACACCAACCACACGCAAGGCGCTACAGCGATTCCTTGGATTTTCGAATTTCTACAGGAAGTTCATTAGAAACTTCTCTGCCATTGTGAGACCCCTCACACAGCTCACTAGCATTAAAAAACCATTCAAATGGTCAGATGAAGCAAATAAAGATTTTCACCTGTTAAAGACAAGGTTTACTTCTGCTCCCATACTACGCCATCCAGACCCATCCCTCCAATACATTCTGGAGGTAGATGTGTCAAACATGGCAGTAGGAGCAATACTCTCCCAACGACCAACTCACACTTCAACACTTCATCCAGTCGCCTTTTTTTCTAAATCCCTAAGCAGTCCAGAGATAAATTACCCCGTGGGTGAAAAGGAACTGCTTGCTATAAAATTGGCTCTGGAGAATTGGCGACATCTACTCGAAGGCACCCAATTACCAATACTTATATACACGGACCATAAAAATCTCCAATATCTTCAGACTAACAAAACTCTCTCGCACCGACAGGTACGATGGTCACTATTCTTTCTAAGGTTTAACTTCCTAGTGACCTACACACCTGCAGATAAGAACAAAAAGGCGGATGCACTATCACGACTAACTGAAGAAAACTACTTCGAAATCCCTTCTGTTCCTATAATACCTATAATACCTCACAAACGCATTATTGGAGTTGTCCGTTCCTTGAAGGAAGAGGTTTTGCATGGTATAAGTTTGGATTCACCCCCACCACAACTAAATACTGATGCAGAAGGCTTCCTCTACTACAACGACAAACTTTACATACCACCTACCATACGCACCAAGATCTTGGAATTATCGCATGATGTGCCTATGGCAGGACATATGGGTATGACAAAGACTCTTAATCTGATTACCAGGCAATTCTGGTGGCCTGACATGAAAACATCTATACAAAAATTCGTCTCTTCATGCAATGTCTGTGCCAGGTCCAAAATTGACACTACGAGACCATCCGGTCTACTATGCAGTCTACCAATACCCCAAACTCCATGGGAAGTTGTGTCCTTGGACTTTATAGTGGAATTGCCTCCTTCCAAAGGATTTAATACCATCTTAGTGTCAGTGGACCATCTGACAAAAATGGCACATTTCATTGCTATTCGCAGACTGCCTTCGTCCAAACAAACGGCAGAACTCCTGATGAAACATGTCTTTAAGTTACATGGTATCCCAAAAACTCTTCTGTCTGACCGTGGATCACAATTTATTTCCAAGTTCTGGCAAGAACTATGTCACATACTACGGATCGAGCGGAAGCTCACTTCTCCTTACCATCCGCAGACCAACGGACAGACTGAAAGAGTCAACCAATGCATCGAGCAATATTTACGTTGTTACACTTCTTACCAACAGGATGATTGGGTGGATCTTCTCCCTCTGGCAGAATTTGCCTACAACAACGCAACCCACAGTACGACCAAGCAGAGTCCGTTCTACTTGAACTATGGGTTTCATCCCTCTATTCTTCCACCACGCATCCTTCCTTCAAATAACCCAGTAGCTTCAGACTATCTTACCCAAATAAAGGACTCTCTGGGTTTGCTTAATACTACCATTGCACACGCTCATAGTCAACAAAAGAAGTACTATGATCTTCGCAGAAGACCTTCTCCTCAGTACGCTATCGGGGACCTCGTTTGGCTCTCAACAAAAAATTTAAGACTGAAAATCCCTAGCAAAAAGCTTGGACCTCTGTTCTTGGGACCTTTCCCAATCAAGAAACTTATTGGAAAAGCTGCAGTACAGCTTACATTGCCAATAGACCTCAAAATACATCCCATTATCCATGTGTCGCTACTAAAACCCCATGTTCCTGACCAAGGAATAAGGCCTACTATCCCACCTCCTCCTCCTGTACAAGTTGAAGGTGGAGAAGAATATGAGATAAAAGAGATTCTGGATTCTCGTATCCACAGAGGAAGACTTCAGTACTTGGTTCGATGGAAGAACTATGGGCCCCAAGACGACACCTGGCTAAACACCTCTGACATACATGCCTCTAGATTAATCCGCAATTTTCATGCGAAGTACCCAGACAAACCAGCTCCAGAGGCCTTCAGGAGCCGGCCTTAAGGGGGGGGTACTGTAATGTTCTGGTACCTTTGGGTACCCTAATTACTCTTTCATAAGTGTATGCGCCCCACCATTCTCTTTTGGTAAGGTGCGCATACACCTTTAAGACTGATGCTGTCATCACTGAGCGCCGGACTGGATGGCTATTTAGATCGCCGGCTCTCACTCACATGTGTTCGTTCAAACTGCTTTGTGCCTTGATGCTAACCTGTCTTGAAGCTCTCATGCTTGCAAGCATACCTCGCTGTCGGAACCACGCTGCGCTGATCCCTGAATCCCGCTACCGGATCATCTGCTCTTGCCGAACCTCTCCCCTACTACATTGCTATTAGTGATAAGTACCCCACAGGGGAAACCTCTATAACTTTCATACTAAAGCTTACACTATCTAGCTCTGCATACTAAGGACTATTACTACATCTGCATTATCTAAGATTGCTAGCTCTTGAGCCTACTACCACCTGTTCTTGCACTGGGTTGATCTCTCTTGTATGTCCACCTGCTACTCTGTCATCTGCTACCATACATGATTGCTAAACCTATCTGCATCCCATCTGCTACTATCTTACTTTCAAGAACATTTCCTTTCAAGTGTCTGTCATCTACCATCTCTACCCAACCTGTCTCTTCAGCCTATCATCACTGTGTTACTATATACATAAGTCACTCTAGGAAACATCTTATTGAGTGTGTGTATTTACTTGCTGAATTGAGATCATCCACACATGATGAGTCATTGAGAGTTGGAATTGGTGTCTCAGCGTTTCTCTACATGACTACTGAAGTGGAATATTTCTGCAGCTGAAAATCCACATCATACATAAAACGCAGGAGCGTTACAACTTGGACTCTGATCCGATCACCTATTGAGTGAACCTGGACTCCCAAGAAACACACATCTTCTTGGGCCGGTCCTCACATCGCTCTGCCCGCAGCATTGGACCCACGCTTGCACCTTCATTGTAATGCTAGTACACTGTGGACATACCATTCCTAGGTACTCCAGGCCGCCTCCTGTGCACAGCGCCAGTCCTCCTTCAGGCACCATCTGGATGCCTGTGTCCCTCACAAATGTCTGGCTGGGCTGTTAGGTCTGCTTCGGTGTCTGCCTAGCAGGTTAAGGGGGGTGAAGAAATTACGGTCACGCACTTCTTCTCTCCGGTAAACTCCATATTGCTTTCTCCTGCACATGTCTCCCTCTCAGCCACACCCGAAGGGGGGGGGGGGTGTTAAATGGACTCCCCTTGTCACTCCTGATTGGCTGGGTGCAACCAACATCTCCACCCATTCTCTGTATTTGGCGGTGGCTCCTCCTGCTAGGCAGTGCTGTGTGGATCGCGCTTTCCCGCGCAGTACAGTAACTCTTCCCCTGCCATGCTCTCTTCCTCTAGCCCACAGGGAAGTTACTGCAAAGCAGACTGCATCCCCTGATAGATGTGCATCCACTCTTCTTACTTGCACCCGGGCCACAACTGCGCCTCCCTCTCCCAGAGCCAGCCGCCCCCCCCCTTGCCAGGCAAGCTCTGCACTGGTGGTGCCCTGATCCTGCAGCTGAATTGACTGTAGGAGACGGTCCCAATGCTTGCTGGACATTCTTCACAAATGCAGTGGAAAATGTTTTTTGGGGATTATGTTAATTTGCATGACAAAGAGGGACTTTGCAATTAATTGAAAATCATCTGATTACTCTTCATAAAATTCTGGAGTATATGCAAATAGCCATCATAAAACTAAGGCAGCCGACATTGTGTCATTCTCAAAAGGTTTGGCCACAGCTGTACATTAGTGTCGCCATCAGAAGCTGAGATCAGCTGATCTGAATCCTCATTCTGTGCATTGAGTCTGAGGCTACACCACTGACGCTAGCTGGTCAGAAAAGAATCTTGGGCCAGATATTGCCCACGGGTCATAGTTTGAAGGCCTCTGATCTAGGGGAAGAGGCATGTAAGGCCCCTTTCACACGGACAGATAGATCTGGTGCACCTGTCAGTTTTTCAGATGGACCCGATTGGACCTCATTGGACCATTCATTGCTCTCTATGGAGAGGCGGATGTCAAAGGATATGTGTCTGTTGACAACCGCTGACATCTGATCCAATCCCCACCGGACTGGTGGATCAGATCGAATGACAGTCGGATGGAAACAGGCAAGCAGTCCATTTCCATCTGACAGCCCATAGAGTACAGCGGGCTGTCTCTGCTCTGAATCAGCGGTGCGAACACAGACCTGTTATACGCCTGCTTAGTGGGGATCAATGGAGAGATCCCCTGTTGAGCAGGCAGGTCTGCTGGCGCACTGCGCCAGTGTGAAAGGGACCTTACAGATAGACGGTATGAAAGATACAATATAGATAGACAGGTACAGTAGAGATAGATAGATAGATAGATAGATAGATAGATAGATAGATAGATAGATAGATAGATAGATAGATAGATAGATAGATAGATAGATAGATAGATAGATAGATAGATAGATAGATAGAATACTGAACACTCTCTTGCAGCACTTTTTTGCCTGCCACCTTCATTGACCCTTGTCTGGACACTAATTACTCTGTACTCTGTCTCCGCATCCTAACTACTCCTGTGACCCCTTAGGGGGCCCATCCTGAGATCCACGATCTGGTGATAGCTCACAGCAAAGTAGCCCATGGGCCATTAGGGTTACGATCCAATCGCTGCTTGTGTATTGCTGTGGTAAAAACCAAGACTCTGCACCTTGGGTGGGCCCAAGCTACCTGACAGGGGTGTCAGTTCTAACTAGCGATGAGCTTGGGATCGGTTTGAACTGGGAAGTTAGCTGTCATTGCAGGGCCAATGAGCTACGAGCGGGAGATTCCCCACCCCGCAGCTGATGTACACAAGGCGGCAGGGTTGCTAGTGGCATCATTGGCTTAATATGGGCACATGACCATATTAGGTCAATGTCATTGGTCCAGGAAAGATTCCTAACTTTTTGTTTTTTTTTTCCAAAAAATTTTTATTGAAAGAATTATAACAATATAAAGAATACATACAGTCTCTTATAAGTCAACGTATAGACAGTACATACAATGTACAGCAACATAGCTTATTGAAAAATTATTACAAATAATCCAAGAGAAAACGAGTATCAACGTAAGACACGTATTGAAAGACTTGACCTAACTTTTTGGTTCAGACTAAACCTCATCCCTAATCCTAACCACCAGATGATAGATAGATAGATAGATAGATAGATAGATAGATAGATAGATAGATAGATAGATAGATAGATAGATAGATAGATAGATAGATAGATAGATAGATAGATAGATAGATAGATAGATCGTCACCTTAAGCCTCGTACACACGCAACGATTATCGGCCGACCGATCGGCCGTCTTTTGTCCAGTGTTGTTGTGTTGGTTGAAATGTGCTCTAGACTGCACACAAATTTTCTCGGCCAACAACAGCCAACTGCAGAAGTGATGGTTTACTTTCCGTGTGTTTTTTCTTCTCTGAGCATGCCCAGTCTTGCTCATCAGATTTTTGTCTGCCGAAATCTGTACTGACTGACGTAAAATCGTCCGTTCTGTTGACGTCCAACAAAAATTTTATAGCCTGCACACCAGATTTTGTTGGGCCGAAAAGTGGGAGTCGGTTGTCGGAAGCATCATACTAACAAGCCGACAATCGGCCGATCGGACATTGGCCGAAAATTCACGGCCAACAATCGTTGCGTGTGTACGAGGCATTAGTCACTAAGGCCAGCCATAGAGGGGAATCAGCAATTGTTTTCTTACGGCGAGGGGGGGGGGGGCGGCACTGCTGGGCGAGGAAATCCGTCCCTGCCGGGAGAAGACAGTGATTATCGCCTGCTACCAATATTGTGATAATCACTGCCGGGAGAAGACAGTGATTATCGCCCGCTATTTTTTTTTTAAAATAAATCCGAGTGGTATTGATTAAA
Organism: Pelophylax lessonae; assembly: GCF_965119305.1. Classification (NCBI taxonomy): domain Eukaryota; kingdom Metazoa; phylum Chordata; class Amphibia; order Anura; family Ranidae; genus Pelophylax; species Pelophylax lessonae. The sequence goes on along the minus strand of NC_138768.1, from coordinate 39,195,181 downwards.
AAATGTATATTGCTAATTAACATAATTAGAATACTCAGTTGGAAATCGAATATGTTTGTTTTACATTCCAAACTCACAGGCAAAAGGAACGAAAAATGCACTAGCCTCATTAATGTTTCATACATCTAAAATCTTCTACTCTGAGGTACCAACCAACTGCCTGGGACTAAAGTGAATTTTTTAGATTATTTTTTTTTTTTTTTTTACCCATTTACAATAACAATGCCTTTTTTTTTTGTTTATTTTTTTCCAAGATACAAATTAACTTTAAAATTTTCATGAAATGCACACCAAAACACGTCAGAATTGTAATACATAAGCAATGCGTTTCCTTTCAGTGTGTAATTACTGTCAGCTTCATGGAGATCTGCCGGTTACAAGGGTAATGAGGTTTCTTGCTGAACACCATGATAATTGGAACAGCAAAAAATTCTAATGGATCAAAATCTCTTCCAGCCATGAGAACAAAAACAGGGAAGGCAATGTTTGAGGAGGATGGAATAGAATAAGACAGAAATGGAAATACAAAATCTTTTTATTTAAATTTATTACAAATATTCCTAGACCTGCTAAACAAAAATAGACCCGAGAAAAAACATTTTACCTTACACAAAATATTCAGAAAGACTTTTTGTTCAATTTTGAATATTTGGGCTCCAGTAAAAAAAATGTAACAACAATAAAAAACAACAGTTTATTATTTTAACATTGCAACAGATTTCTTCCATAATCTGCTGTAAATATATCAAACAAATTCAGTTTTTTTCTTGGCAAGGATTAACCGCTTACCGACTGCTCACAGTATATTTACTGCGGCGGTCAGCCCCTCACAGGCAGAGTGACGTAGGTCTACGTCGCTCGCCTGTGAGGCTCTGGGGAGCGAGCGCGCACCCGCGGAGGCGCGCTCCCGCGCGGTCACGGACCCCCCCGCGCGTGTGACCAGCGGACCCGATGTCCGCCGGTCACTCGGCGATCGTCGGGGGAGAGGGAGAATGTCAGGCAGCTTGTGTAAACAAGCCACCTGTCATTCTCCCCTCTGTAAAGACACTGATCACACGGATCTAGTATGTAGATCCGTTGATCAGTGTCCTTACAGCTCAAGCCACAGCCAATCACAGTAGAAAGCACGCCCCTAGGGATACACACACAGCCCCTCCCTCCCAAATAAAGTTAACCCCTTCACTACCAGTGTATTTTTACAGTAACAGTGCATATGTATAGCACTGATTACTGTAGAAATGTCACTGGTAACCCCAAAAGTGTCAAAAATGTCAGTCAAGGGTCCGATCTGTCCGCCGCAATGTCGCAGTACTGCAAAAAAAATCGCAGATCGCCGCCATTACACGTTAAAAAAAAAAACAACAAAAATGACAAAAATCTTTCCCTTTGTTAGTAAACGCAATAACTTTTGCGCAAACCAATCAAAATACGCTTTTTGCGATTTTTTTTACCAAACATAGGTAGCATAAAACAAATTGGCAGAAAATGTTAAAAAATTTTGATTTTTACATTTTTTTGGGGGGGAATTTCATATAAAAAAATGTGAAAAATATTGTTATTTTTGCAAAATGTACGCTCTTTTTTTGTTTATAGCGCAAAAAGTAAAAATCGCACGGGTGATCAAATACCACCAAAAAAAAGCTCTGTTTGTGGGAAAAAAAGGACGTCAAATTCGTTTAGGTACAGCGTCGCACAACCGCGCAATTGTCCGTTAAAGTCACGCAGTGCCGAATCGCAAAATACCCCCTGGTCGTTTAGAAGGAAAATCCTCCGGGGCTTAAGTGGTTAAAGAAACTATTTAATTTTTTCAGTTTTTGTCATTTTTTTTATACTTTTACTTTTTTTAAAAAAAACCTTTTATATCAGAACAAAATTTCTCAATGCTGTATCCTATTTTCCACAAAGTTATTTCCGAGTTTGTATTGATCAAAAAAAAAAAAAAATTATTTTGCTAATTAACATAATTAGAAAAGTAATGTTTTTTCATTTTTTTTCCCTAACAAATATTATTGATCTTTTCAGTTACTAGTAAAAGCGCTTTGAGTTTTTGTCTTTTTTTTCTTCTTCTTTTGCTACATTTTTTTTAGACCTTCTATTTCAGAACAAAACTTCCAAATGCTACATTGCATATCCCTCACAGGTATTTTCTTTCCAATTTTTTTTTCTAACAAATATTATTGATCTTTTTACTAGGAATATTGTTTTAGTTGTTGTAATTCTGTTTCTGCTTTCTCTACATTTTTTAAAGCCTTCTGCATCGGAACAAAACTTCCTAATGCTGTATTGCTTTTCCCACAGAGTCATTTTTTTTTTCTGATTTTATTATGTTTTTTTCAACAAAAATTATTGATCTTTTAAAGTACTAGGAAACTTTGTATGTATGCATAAACCGTATTAACAGTATAAAATACAAGTTTTCAAGCTCTTGAACGGGAAACTCTACTTCCATTAAACATCTGATTTAGCAAACACTAGTAAATTGACTACACATGCCATCTTGCAATTAAATCTTATTAAACCTGACCTTTCTGTTTTATGCGTCATCCAGCTAAATGTACCTACAGTTGCAAAATAACCCCAAAAACTAATATTTAATTTCCATGGAACATTGGCCATAGTACTTGCATACACCTTGGGACTTGGTGGAGCTAGACTCCCAAACAGGAAGGATATAAAGATATACTACTTTCTTATTAGAGAAGACTACTTTCTTATTAGGTAAGTGATATCGAAGGGGGTTGGTGAACCGCCTAAAAGTGAATTGGATCAAAATAATGACTGGAAGTAATACATGCTCATTTGGGGTGCAATGAACTGGTAAGTGATTATTTAGACTTTGTTCTCAGCTACTGCTGTTAGAGCTACAAATATGCAGTGCACACAAGTGTACGCAGCCTATTGCATTGGGGTGTGCACCCCAAAGCTCAAACACACATGTGTCTATATACACTATATTACTAAAAGTATTGAGACCCCTTCCTTTACACGCACTGTGACTTTAATGGCATCCCAGTCTTAGTCCGTAGGGTTCATAATTGAGTTGGCCCAACCTTTGCAGCTATAACAGCTTCAACTCTTCTGGGAAGGCTGTCCACAAGGTTTAGGAGTGTGTCTATGGGAATGTTTGACCATTCTACCAGAAGCGCATTTGTGAGGTCAGGCACTGATGTTTGACGAGAACCCCTGGTTCGCAGTCTGCTCTCAAATTCATTCCAAAGGTGTTCTAGGGTTGAGGTTATTTGGATATACACTATATTACCAAAAGTATTGGAACGCCTGCCTTTACACGCACATGAACTTTAATGGAATCCCAGTCTTAGTCCGTAGGGTTCATAATTGAGTTGGCGCAACCTTTGCAGCTATAACAGCTTCAACTCTTCTGGGAAGGCTGTCCACAAGGGTTAGGAGTGTGTCTATGGGAATGTTTGACCATTCTACCAGAAGCGCATTTGTGAAGTCAGGCACTGATGTTTGACGAGAACCCCTGGTTCGCAGTCTGCTCTCACATTCATTCCAAAGGAGTTCTATTGGGTTGAGGTTAGGACTCTGTGCAGGCCAGTCAAGTTCCTCCACCCTAAACTCACTCATCCGTGTCTTTATGGGCCTTGCTTTGTCCACTGGTCTAAATAATTTGTTGGAGGGGGGATTATGGTGTGGGGTTGTTTTTCTGGGGTTGGGCTTGGCCCCTTAGTTCCAGTGAAGGGAACACTTTAGGTGTCAGTATACCAAGACGTTTTGCTCCCAACTTTGCCACAACAGTTTGGGGATGGCCCCTTCCTGTTCTAACATAACTGCACACCAGTGCACAAAGCAAGGTCCATAAAGACATGGATGAGTGAGTTTGGGGTGGAGGAACTTTACTGGCCTGATCTCAACCCGATGGAACACCTTTGGGATGAATTAGAAAAACGAAAACAAATGGTGTTGGTGCTCAAGGTGTATATGCAGGATGGAACAGGTTACAATCATATATAAAAGAATGCATTAATGTCCATAAATAAGGTCCATAAAGGTTCCAGGCAGAGTTGTATAAAGTACTCGAAACCCATACTTGAGTAAAAGTACAAGTGCTCGATCAAAAAGTGACTTGAGTAGAAGTGGAAGTGCTCGATCAAAAAGTGACTTGAGTAGAAGTGGAAGTGCTCGATCAAAAAGTGACTTGAGTAGAATTACTAAAGTATTCAACATTTTTTGTACTTAAGTATTGCAAGTAGTTTTTTTAAAAAATGTTGCTACTCAAAGCTACCAATAGCTTTGAAAAAAAAATTGCTACTCAAGTACTGAAAGTAAAAGTACAAGTACTGTGTTATGTAGTTATTAAAGAAAGAAGTCAAAAGTTTGAACATCATATTGTTTTTTATTATTTCAAATGCAGCTTTTATTTATACATAGAGTAGCATTTATTTTCGTATGCGCTGATAATACACATGTTTTGAGCTTCATGAAACCTGCCATCTACTGTTCTGGCAGTGGTCATTTTTATAATAGTAACGAGTAACTATGCAGCACAAAAAAAAAATATTGGAGTAGAAGTATTGAAATCATCGAAAAAATGTAGTGAAGTAAAAGTGGAAGTAGGAGAAAAAAAATCTACTCTAGGAAAGTACAGATACCGCCTTTCGGTACTTAAGTACAGTAGTGAAGTAGTTCTACTTAGTTACTATACATCTCTGGTTCCAGGTGGGCTGATGATGGATCAGCAACAAAGGGCAAAGCTCTCCAGAAGCATGAAGTCAACTCTGAGTATGCGGATAAAAGAGAAAACAAGAAGAGTGCCTCTAAGTGCAATAGTTTTAATGGTAACAGAGTAGATAATAGTAACTCACATTAAAATAAAGGTAGTAGCTCATCTGAGGGGTCCAGTGATGCGGTGTAGCCAACACCAAGACTGCAGAGCCAGAGATGTCAGTGGGAGATGAGGAGGGAGCCGGCACTTGGGGTCTTCCGGGTAGGCTGGCGTCAGTGAGAGACTGAGACCGTGGTGTCAGGGTGTGTGACGCCAAGGAAGGGCAGAAGGAAAAACTGGGATTGGGATGAATTAGAGTGGACTTCTCTTCCACATCAGTGCCTGACCTCACAAATACACTTCTGGAAGAATGGTCAAACATTCCCATAGACACACTCCTAACCCTTGTGGACAGCCTTCCCAGAAGAGTTGAAGCTCTTATAGCTGCAAAGGGTGGGCCAACTCAATATTGAACACCATGGACTAAGACTGGCATGCCATTGAATTTCATATGCGTGTAAAGGCAGGCGTCCCAATACTTTTGGTAATATAGTGTATACGACCATGACACATCGATCTCCCTGCCAGCACAGTGCAAGAGAAGTGTGTAAACACTTCTCTTATGGCAGAGCTGGTAAGAGGGAGATCTTTTCCATCTCCTTGCTGCTACACAGAGCGATACTGCTAATGCACCCTAGGCAATTAGGGTGTGCCCAGGCACAGTCGGTACACCATGTGCGCATGCCTATGGCACCTTATAATTTTTGTATGTGTCACAATTTCATTTGTTTTAACACTAATATTTCTAGAAGTGAGAAGGATTTTTATACCTTGCCACAGTTAATTGATTATCACAGGGTGTGTCAGGTTTTACATATGTCACACTATTTGATTTTCATTAACAGTGTATTACCTTATCAGTAAAGTTGTGATGTTTTGAGGCTATACAGGGTCATTAGGTAATGTTACCTAAAAAGGGTAATGCTGAGTGACCGCAGAATGCCCATGCCTTGAACAAACATTAGTAGTATATGTTTGGTTCCATCTGTCTGTTAAATGTTAAATATAGCACCAAGTATCTGATCTGAGTACCCTTTGGGGGAACCCAGATATTCTGACAGTAATTCGACTTAGACATCATAATATACCAGTATTGTTTTCTCCTTTCATTCCCCTAGTATTAAAGGTTTTTTTTTTTTTTTTTAAATATTAAACACGTCATACCTACCTGTTCTGTGGTTTTGCACAGAGCAGCCATGATCCTCTTCTTCTTGGGTCCCCCACCAGCACTCCTGGCTCCTCCCCCATTGATCAGTTCCCCCCAAAAGCAAACCACTTACTATGGGAGCACTGGTGTGTGATCGCTCCCGAACCCTGCCCTATGCGTCAATAAGACACATAGAGCTGCTGCTTGGCCCCACCCCTCCTATGTCTCCTCATTGGCTCACTAGCTGTGATTGACAGCAGTTGAAGCCAATGGCTCCTGCTGCTGTCTTAGCCAATGAGGCAATGGAGTCCTGAGACAGCTGAGGCTCTCGTGCACATTGCTAAATCAAGATGGGGCTCAGGTAAGTATTAGGTGGAGCTGGGGGGCTGCTGCACAAAGAAGGCTTTTCAACTTCCTGCATAGAATGCAGGAAGGTAAAACAACCTTCATCATTTACAACTGCTTTAATAGACAGCCTTTCTCCATTTGTAACCAGGGTTCTTGTCATGTACCTAGAAGAGGCAGAGTTGACAAGAGGGCTTCCCTTACACCTCCTGTCCAATACCCCCTGAGGTTGGCATCAGGGCGGAGGAGGACGAGGTATGTCACGGGTGCTTGTGGTGGGTGCAGACACAACGCATGATCTGAGGGCAAGATGGTTACTGCTGAGATGCTGTGAATACGCAGACTGAATTTGATGCAGAATGCAGGCACACAGGTGGTGCACAGGAACCCGCAGATGTGAGAAGCAAGCCGAAGTTAAGCTGAGACCAGAAACAGCCAGGCAGCGGTGGTACCAAATCAGAGGACTGCAGCAGGGTCAGAAACCAATATCAGGCATGCAATAGAGGTACTGAGTCAGCAGGCAGAAAACAAAGTCAGAACATTAGTCAGCAACCGGGAATCAGGATTCAACAGAATCAAAAGTCCCTCCAGGTGAGGCAAAATTAAGCTGACAACCATTCAGAAACTTCCCCTAAGTGTTCTTTAAATAGAGAGATTAGCATTAATGCCAGTCATACATGACCATATCCATTGTATTGGTGCGTGGTTATTACTACGCATAAGTGCAGCTCTTCGGATATGGCTATACACTCAATCCTCCTTATAGTTCTTCATTCATTGTTTAACCAAGTAGGTCTGTGACAGACAACGAATGCATGGGAACATGAATGGTTAAAGAGGTAGTGAGAAGGATGGTAGATACATCAGAAAGCTAAAGAGCTCAAGAGGAATTTTCTTATAAGTGACAAGGGTCACCTTTACCACTACCACCCTGTAGGGAAGGACCAAATGGGTAAAATCCTGATAAGCACCTGTAAAGTGTACGGCTCAAGTGTTCTTGCTCTTTTTCAGTTGCTTGAGAATTTTGGAGATACTAGGCTGGTTCATGGCAAAACAATGAGCAGTGATAGGAGAATGGCATTACTTGCAAAGCACTAGGGATGATCGAACGGTTCGGGTCGAACATTGGGTGTTCGAGGTTCGGCCGAATTTAGAACTTCTTGCCCAAAAAGTTCGAAATTCGGCAACCAGAACCAACCAAAATGCAATGGTTCAGGAAATGGGCTTTAAAAGCCTGTGATTGGACCAGAACAATTAGCAAAAGCCAATTGAGGGGGCAGGAGAATGCTAGGAATGTGATTGGAGTGACTAGGGGGTCCCTAGTCCAATCATTAGTGAATACGCCCCCCAGTATATAAGATCGCCCCCACAAAATTCCTAGCATTGTAATACAGGACATGGAAGAGAGTGGAAGCAGTTCTGTTAATTTTACTTTAAAAGTGTCATTTAGCATTTATTAGTGTGAGGAAAGGGATATCTAGTGTAGTTAGAGTGCTCCTTTACACTTTAGTTAGCTTCAAAAATTTAGTTTCTGTAGGGAAAGTGTTAAGTGTCAGGGTGACCGTAATGTAGTGTAGGGTTAACTGACTTCAATGGCAGGGTGACCAAACCCTTCCATATCAGGGTGACCGTAATGTAGTGTAGGGTGAACTGACAGTGACTGCTATGGCAGGGTGACCAAACCCTTCCATATCAGGGTGACTGCTATAGAGAAAAGCTAGTTTCTCTTGTGTCACTTTCGCTGCAGTAATATGGCTTCGCCCCTGTCAGCTTGCTTTTTGGCTGCAGGCGTCTATAGTGATTTTTTGAGCACATGTTTGGAGTCAGGCATGACATCTGAACATGTGTATGAAAGCACAAAGCCACAAGCAGCTTGAACCCCTCAGTCAAAACCTGAGCCTTCCTTGTCTACAGCTCCAGATCTTTCAAAAATGGCATCACAAACCAGTTGATACCCTACTACTACCTAATCAGGAGATGGCTCATCAAAAAAGTATGACATCTAAAAAAGTGAAAGCTGCACTCCAACCAGGGATCTTCCACCACAAACAAGAGCATGGCGCGAGGCCCCAAACAGAGAATGCACACTCCTTTGTCACTTGACAAAGGAGCGCGCATGCTCTGTTTGAGCCTCATGCATGCTTGGAAACGCATTGTGGTTCTCCTCTGCCCTTTGGTTACGTCACATGCTGAATGACGCTCCGTCTCGAGTTGGTCCACCACAAGTCGTACCCGGAAGACACAGGCTAGCCGACACTCTCCCATCTTCCGCAGCCACCCCAACTTTCACACCAACAGACCGTCAAGGTGCACGTGTGCTGGACATCCACTCTTGGGCTTGCACTCCCCAGATGAGCCTATATTGAGCAGCCATTATGTGAGTCTTCACTTGTTGCCTGTCTGCATTATAAAATACTGCACTTAGAGGCGCTTTTCTCTCTCCTTTTCTTGCATCCATAGTAATTCTATGGGTGATGTCACTTCCCATTCAGTTCACAGCTGTTGTCAGCCGTGTCCTCTGCAGAGCTTCCGCTGCTGAAGACCGGACCGGATCCGCTTCAAAAAAAGGTATATATGCTGGTTGCTTCTTTACAGGGCTAGATAGGTTAGCGTTAGATCATAGAGATCTATAAATGCAGGAATTTTATTTTTAGGGTGGACTAACACTTTAATAGTCCGTTCTATTCTTTTGGTGTGTTATTTTCTGTTTCTTAACATAATAGTAAAATACACAAAAAAGCAAGAAAAAGTGTGTACTCCCTTGTCATTTTTCAGGTTGCTATTGAGACATTTTTTCCCAAAAAGACCAAAAAAAACATGAAGCTGAATTCCAAGAACTGAGCCACTTTGTAAAAAGTGAAGGTACACTACGAGTTAAAGTATAACTAAAGGCAATTTTTTTTTTTTTTTAATTTTGGATAGAGTGGAGAGGGATTAGAACCCCTGCCAAGCTTTTATTGCTTTCTGTGCCCTCGTTAAGGAGCCTGGCCCTCTCAATTTGTCCTGTTGACCATTATCGTTGAAAGTGATGGTAAAAGAAAATCCCAAATGTTGGGTTGTCCCCAGAAAAGTAATAGTGAGGAAATGTTCCAATGGGGATACCAGTTCTGGTGAATTTGGGGTTCCCCATGGAATTCCCTTAAATTTGCAGGGATTTCCTCTCACTTCTTCTCTGGCTATGGGACAGGAAGTGAAGGAAATCCCAAATTTTGGGTTGTCCCCAGAAAAGTAATAGTGAGGAAATGTTCCAATGGGGACACCAGTTCTGGTGAATTTGGGGTCCCCCAAGGAATTCCCTTAAATTTGCAGGGATTTCCTCTCACTTCCTCTCTGGCTATGGGACAGGAAATGAAGGGAAACCTCGGCAATCGGACACAGATGGTGAGAAAAAAAATCTGACAGGGGTTAAAACCCTCCCTTAATCTATCCAAAATGAAAAAAAAATAAGTTTTGCCTATAGTCATACTTTAAGTCCAAGGTGTTGAATGACATCTCCTGGGCTTAACTCTAATTTTTACATTAGAGAGGTTTATTGCTCTGCCAGAGAGACACTCTGGGGATGTGAGAGGAGAGAAACACATATAGCAGCTATGCGTTCGGATAATACCGAGGCTCCTGCGATTGAGCAGGAGGAGAGGAGAGGCAGGTATAGGAGCTGCAGCGACTCTCCTGTTCAAGATGCAGAGCTCAGAAGGGTCGGTGTTGCTCTCTCCTGTCCTCTGAGAGTACTATAAAGCTGCCGTATATAAATAATAAAGCTAAGCCCAGGAGGTGTCATGCACCTTCCTGGACTTGACTCATTGGGGTTAATTTAATAAAGCTAGAGAGAGCAAAATGTGTGATACAATTCTGCAGAGAAAGCAATCAGCTTCTAACCTCACCTTGTTTAATTAACCACTTCCCTCAAATCGAGGTACCTGTACATCAGCTCAGAGAAGTAGTTGCAACGGGATGATATGCAGCTGAAGGCATCAACTCGGTACCATTCTCTAGAGTGAGCGGTCGGCTTTCAGGGGATAACAGCCGATGCGGCTCGGCCGTAACCCAGGGAGCGGGAGGGGATGCCCCCCCCCCTCCCGCCACCTTCTGCGGCTCTGCCCGGGTCTCCCGTCTCACCGGGAGACCCAAGCAACCAGCCGCCACATCCGCTGGCTGGCTGGTTGGAGCTCCGAACAAAGCCGGATTTGGCTTTGATCGGGTCTCCGATGTATTAACCCAGAAGCGACGTCATGATATCACTTCCAGTTTGCTCGGCGGCCAGAGGTGGGGGACTCGAGTCACATGATTTGACTTAAGTCAGACTTAAGTCACCAGTTTGAGGATTTGAGACTTGCTTGACTAAAATTACTAAAAGACTCGACTTGACTTTGACTTGGTATTCATGACTTGAGACATGACTTTGACTTGAGACATATGACTTGAAATGACTTTACTTTTTTAAGTTATTAAATATTTGCATTTTCTCAAGATTTGTTAAAGCAAAATAATGTGCCTGTTATGTTTCTGACACCACAGAACACCTCAGTGTGTTCTGATTTTTAGGACACTGGCTGTTTAACAATGGAAATACTTAACATGTTTTTAGTGACTGTAGTGTTGAAACATGACCGGACGAAGGATTTTGAGCTGTTTGGGCATTCAAAGTGTTTCTTTAATATGCCAAGAAAAAAGCACTAAGCAGTTTTATTAATGTTGAAAATAAAACAAAACCTTTCCTGGCCACTGACTTTTAACTGATTTAAAGGTGATAATTGGGGTAGATCAGTATTTTGACTTGAATTGTGACTTGACCAAAATAAATGACTTGACTTGACTTGCTTGACTTCTAGCAGGGACTCGACTTGCTTGCTTTTCGCCACACTAACTTAGGACTTACTTGAGACTTGAAATTTAAGACTTGAGACTTGCTTGTGACTTTCACATGTGTGACTTACCCCCATGTCTGTCGGCGGCTAACAGCCCCGAATTTAAAAAACTGTCAGTATTCAAAAATGACATTTTTGTCATTTTTGAATACTTTGAAGTACATTGGAGGGGTCTGGGGTCTTTTAGACCCCCGAACCCTCCATAAATAGTGCCTGTCACTGCCTATTACTGTCACAAGGGATGTTTACATTCCTTGTAAAAGCAATAAAAGTGATCTGATTTTTTTTTTTTTATAAACAGTGCTAAAATTAATAAATGCAATCAAATAAATAGGGAAAAAAAAAAAACATTTTTTAAAGCACTCCTGTCAATGTGAGCTTGCGCACGAAAGAAAATGCATACGTAAGTCGCGCCCCACAAATGAAAACTGTGTTCAAGCCACACATGTGAGCTATCGCTGTGATAGCCAGAGCGACAGTAATAATTCTAAAAAAATACCATTGCTGTAACTTTAAACTGGTAACTGTTAAAAAATGTTAAAGCGTCACCTATGAAGATTTTTAAGTGCCGTCGTTTGTCGCCATTCCATGAGTGTGTGAAATTTTAAACTGTAACATGTTAGGAATCTCTTTACTCGGCGTGACATCATCTTTCACAATATATAAAAAAATTAGGCTAACTTTACTGTTAAATTTTTTTAAATGCAGTGAAATATATTTTTTCCAAAAGATTTGCATTTGAAAGACTGCTGCGCAAATAGCAAGTGACAAAAAGTAATGCAACAAGCGCCATTTTATTCTCCAGAGTCTTTACTAAGAAAAAAAATAAATAATATATATATATATATATATATATATATATATATATATATATATATAAAATTTTTTAGGGGTTCTAAGTAATTTTCTAGCTAAAAATACTGATTTTAACTTGTAAACAACAAGTGTCATTTCTTCAGTGTTGTCACATGAAAATGTATAATAAAATATTTACAAAAATGTGAGGGGTGTACTCACTTTTGTGAGATAATCTATCTATCTATCTATCTATCTATCTATCTATCTATCTATCTATCTATCTATCTATCTATCTATCTATCTATCTATCTATCTATCTATCTATCTATCTATCTATCTATCTATCTATCTATCTATTTATCTATCTATCTATCTATCTATCTATCTATCTATCTATCTATCTATCTATCTATCTATCTATCTATCTATCTATCTATCTATCTATCTATCTATCTTTTTTTCTGGGGTAGTCATCACAGTGAATGAAATCACTCTTATCTCAGTGCAGGTATGCTTTCTAATAAAGTTCTATCAAAATTACATCACCTGAAGCAATAAAAGATGAAAAAGAATACATTAGCTGCAATTCAACTCATGTACAGACTGATTTGCTCCATCTGGTGGCCAAATTATCTCACAGCAGCTTGATAAAATAAAATATAGTAATTCTATCATTTCAGTTCAAAGAAAACAAAAAGAAAAGTATAAATGTCTGACAAAAGTGAATATTTAAGTTAAAATATACCATAGCTGCAGATAGGTATAGAGAAATATGTATGTATATATATATATATATATATATATATATATATACATATACTGTATATAAATGTTTCTATTTTTTTTTTAGTGTTTTTCCATACTTTACACCCATCCATTTATATGCATATCTTTGTATATACAGTGCATTGATTTAAAGCTAACATAAGTAGACTTAACTTTGCATAAAATAAAGGAAAATTATAAAATAAAAATGTAACTACTACTATTAGCACTGATTGCTGTAGTAATGTCACTGGTCCCCCCAAAAGTGTCAAAAATGTCAGTTAGGGGTCCGATCTGTCTGCCGTAATGTCGCAGTCCCGCTAAAAATTTCAGATCGTCGCCATTACTAGTAACAAAAAATAAAATAAAAATGACATAAATCTTTCCCCTAGTTTGTAGACGCGATTAACTTTTGCGCAAACCAATCAAAATACGCTTATTGTGATTTTTTTTTTTTTTACCAAAAATATGTAGCAGAAAACAAATTGGCCTAAAGTGTTAACAAATTTAGATTTTTACATTTTTTTTGAGAATATTATACAGCAGAAAGTGAAAAATATTGTTTTTTTTTTTTTTTTTTTTAGAATTGTCGCTTTTTTTGTTTATAGCGCAAAAAATAAAAATCGCACAGGTGATCAAATGCCACCAAAAGAAAGCTCTATTTGTGGGGAAAAAAGGACATCAATTTTATTTGGGTACAGGGTCACACGACTGCACAATTGTCCGTTAAAGTAACGCAGTGCCGAATTGCAAAATATTGCCTGGTCATTAAGGGGGAAAATCCTTCCGGTCCAGAAGTGGTTAACTTAATTGAAATGTCACAAAATGACATTTAATGACAGTAATGTGTGTTGCATAAAAATGCAGGAGGCAAGCTGCATTTTCATACAATGCACACCATAGCACCATTATGGTATGAATGGGGCACATAGAAAACAATTGTTTTTGATATGCCCTTGCATTGAGCCTGCATTAATTAATGCTGAATAATGCAGCACTTGGAAGTATTCACAGTATTTGTTCATTTTAAAGTACCTTGCACCAGACAGCTAAAACTCTTGGACCCCCCTGTTCATGATAAAATTCCATAAAGTAAACTTTAAAAAAAAAAAAAAAAAAAAAGCCTGTACAGATAGGAATGTGTAGGCTGCTGTTTTCCATGTGAAAATATATGGAAGCAAACATGCAGCAAATGAGGTCAGGCTGAAGTAAGGACACCCGCATACTTGATTTGGGTCATTGACTCAAAGGATAGAGTTGATCCCAAATTTCAGAATACATTTTTTGAACAGCCAAACCCAAAAGGCTTCTAAAAAAAAAAAAAAGGAACCTCCAAATTGGGGGTGCTACCTTCTATCTGCTATTGAGGTTGCCTAAGCACCCTTAGGTTACCTGCCAATGTCACCATGTTCCACGATTTTGGCTTAGTATCCCTTGTAGAATTTTTAAAGGACGTTGCTCGGGCTGTTTTTGGCCTCATTATTGCCCCAGGCTGGGCTGCTTATTTGCTGCTATACTTATTATCTCTCAAGCTGCTGATTTTTTTTCTCCCCCAAAACCATATCTGTCCACTGTTTGACATTCAAAACCTTTGCCATTCCACACTGCAAACCCAACAACTTGCTTTACCTTATTACAAAGAAGAAATCATAAGGGTGCACACAGGGTGCGCTGGATGTGCCTGGGCACACCCTAATCACACCATTCACATTAGCATTATTGCTCTGTGTGCCAGGGGGAGATGGGAAAGATCTCCCACTGAGTGATTCTGCTTATAAGAGAAGTGTGGGAGCCTTTCTTTCTCATTGTAATCTGCAGGCAGGGAGATCATGTGCTGGTGGGGTAAGGAAGGAGTGCAGCAAGGAAGACTGTATGTACAGTATATATACATACAGTATCTCACAAAAATGAGTACGCCCCTCACATTTTTGTAAATATTTTATTCTATCTTTTCATGTGACAACACTGAAGAAATGACACTTTGCTACAATGTAAAGTAGTGAGTGTACAGCTTGTATAACAGTGTAAATTTGCTGTCCCCTTAAAATAACTCAACACACAGCCATTAATGTTTAAACTGCTGGCAACAAAAGTGAGTACACCCAATCAGTTAAGTTAAGTTTTCCCTCCCCGGTGTCATGTGACTTGTTAGTGTTACAAGGTCACAGGTGTGAATGGGGAGCAGGTGTGTTAAATTTGGTGTTATCGCTCTCACTCTCTCATACTGGTCACTGGAAGTTCAACATGGAATCTCATGGCAAAGAACTCTCTGAGGATCTGAAAAAAAGAATTGTTGCTCTACATAAAGATGGCCTAGGCTATAAGAAGATTGCCAAAACACGGTGGCCAAGACCATACAGTGGTTTAAAAGGACAGGTTCCACTCAAAACACGCCAAAGAAGTTATATGCACGTGCTCAGCACCATATCCAGGGGTTGTCTTTGGGAAATCGACATATGAGTACTGCCAGCATTGCTGCAGAGGTTGAAGGGGTGGGGGGTCAGCCTGTCAGTGCTCAGACCATACGCCGAACACTGCATCAAATTGGTCTGTATGGCTGTAGTCCCCGAAGGAAGCCTCTTCTAAAGATGATGCACAAGAAAGTCTGCAAACAGTTTGCTGAAGACAAGCAGACTAAGGACATGGATTACTGGAACCAGTAAACTTATTTGGTTAAGATGGTGTCAAGCGTGTGTGGCGACAACCAGGTGAAAAGTACAAAGACAAGTGTGTCTTCCCTACAGTCAAGCATGGTGGTGGGAATGTCAAGGTCTGGGGCTGCATGAGTGCTGCCGGCACTGGGAAGCTACAGTTCATTGTGTGATTCATGAATGCCAACATGTACTGTGACATACTGAAGCAGAGCATGATCCCTTCCCTTTGGAGACTGGGCCGCAGGGCAGTATTCCAACATGATAACGACCCCAAACACACCTTCAAGACGACCACTGCCTTGCTAAAGAAGCTGAGGGTAAAGGTGATGGACTGGCCAAGCATGTCTCCAGACCTAAACCCTATTGAGCATCTGTGGGGCATCCTCAAATGGAAGGTGGAGGAGTGCAAGGTCTCTAACATCCACCAGCTCTGTGATGTCATCATGGAGGGTTGGAAGAGGACTCCAGTGGCAACCTGTGAAGCTCTGGTGAACTCCAGGCCGTACTGGAAAATAATGGTGGCCACACAAAATATGGACACTTTGGGCCCAATTTGGACATTTCCCCTTAGGGGTGTACTCACTTTTGTTGCCAGTGGTTTAGACATTAATGGCTGTGTGTTGAGTTATTTTGAGGGGACAGCAAATTTACACTGTTATACAAGCTGTACGCTCACTACTTTACATTGTAGTAAAGTGTCATATCTTCAGTGTTGTCACATGAAAAGATATAATAAAATATTTACAAAAATGTGAGGGGTGTACTCACTTTTGTGAGATACTGTACATACACACACATGCATGTGTGTTTGAGCTTTGGTGTGCACACCCTAATAGGCCACACACACCTATGGAAGAAATTCAGTTTGGTCACCCTTCCATCCCCAGGCATCTGATTGGACATTGAGGGAGCAAAACCACTCCGATGATGTCCATCTCCATGTATACCCTTCTTGAAGCAAGCAAAAGTGCCTGGAAAATGCTATTCAACCTCATTGGAACACAATGCTTGTGCTTCCTTCCCCTCTGGCATTCAAGGATTTATCTTGTTCTAATGTTAAGTGGGATACTCTACCATGGGACTTGTTGACAAATCAACCCAGAAATACAAAAATACTGTATATGATTTATTGGCATACAAGATATATATGAGATATCATCACATAAAACATATAATCAAAATGGTTTGGTACATACAGTACTGTGTATAAGGACTTGTTCTTTCATAATCCCTAATCCATGTACTATAGGTCTATATGACACTATTTTCCCACTCAACATCCACAGTGGTCAACTTGGTTTCATGTGTTCATGCTTCTTCTGGATTCTGGGTTACAAATAGTCAATATGTAATTTATGTCATCATTGATATAGCAGTGATCTGTTAGGGTGGTCTAGAATGATAATAATAAGTATAGTCAGAAAATATATATTACTTCCCCTATAAGCAAAAAGGTGATAAAAAAACTCATTTGTAAGTAAAAGTCAACAAGAAATTAACAATTAAATTAAAGAGACCCCATATAATGGGGACTTTTATTATTTTTGGATAAATCCTAAAGCCCCGTACACACGAGAAGAAATTTGGCCGGGAAATTTCGTCCGACGACCGATCTGCCGATTTTCGGCTTGTTAGTATGGTGCTTCCGACAACCGACTCCGACTTTTCGGCCAAAAAAATCTTGGTGTGCAGGCTATAAAATTTTTGTCGACCGTCAACACACGTCCGATTTTCGTGCAGTCAGTACAGATTTAGACAGGGAAAAATCCTATGAGCAAGACTGGGCATGCTCAGAGAAGAAAGAACACAAAGAAAGCAATCCAACACATGACATCACTTCTGAAGTAGAAGTCTGTCGTGCGGGAAAATTAGTGTGCAGTCTAGAGCACATTCCAACCAACAGATACCACTCTGGACAAAAGACGGACGACCGGTCGGCGGAAATTCGTTGCGTGTGTACGAGGCTTAAGTCTCGCTACATTAGCTGACTTCATACTAGATGAATATCATTACCAAGCCCCTCCAGGAACGTGTGCTATATTCCTTAAAAGGTAATACTACTTTCCCTGAGTTATAATTGGCTGTTATTTACCCACTAGTCCTGTATATACTACAGCCAAAAAGGTAGTCCTCTTCCAGAGCTGGTCTGATCATCTTTGCCAAGCCAGAAATGGGGGACTCCTTGGCGAAAAGGCATCTATAGCTAAGTATTTTATGTACACATCAAATTCATACCGATATCTTTTTTTATTCATGAATAACCCCCCCCCCCTTTTCCTGTGGTACAACCCTGATGATATTCTGTTGTGTTAGTAATGTATTTTCTCTTTTTTTGTTTTTAGGCTGGCCTGGTATATGTTTTCAGGACTTTATTCTTTATCAGGGAGTATTACTACCTAAACCAACAGTTATATATCTCTATACATAATGATTAATCTGTTGGTATGGTTTAACATGTGATTCCTGTGAGTCACTATATTTTGACATTGACAGGAGTCTTATGCTCTTAACAATCCCCCGATATACCAATACGACTGATCATCTTTTTTGCATCGGTATACACATGTCGTCTCCTATGCTGACATGATGTGCTTGACCCGGCACGGTGAGACCGCATCCTTATATGCGAGTCCAGGCGCAGCTGCGATGTTTGATTCCATCTCTGGCTCCTTGAGCCACCGCACATGCGCATCGGGTCCCTTCGCTGTCTTATGTTCGGCGCAAAGAGATCCGTCCGTGCCGGTGGGAGCCTGTGAGCTAGACGCCGCCTCGCTGCGCATCCCGCCCCTCTACTACCTGTGAGGGAGAGGCGGCGCCTAGCCCCGGACACCCAGGGAGCCCTGTCGGGACCAGAGACGTCATACTTACTCCTCCCTTCTGTCTCATTATGCAGATTAGATAGACTTATCACCCAGCTGACTCATATCTTTCCAACTCAGACTACTATTTAAGCACTATTTAGAAATGGGCTCAGTCCATCGGATCCGACGTCCGGACCGGTCAGCCTTTTGACAGACTCCATACCCATACTCTGATGTCTAAGGTAAACTACACTTTTAGCTGCTGGATGATTGCTATATCTTTTTTGATTGGTACCTCTCCCGGACACCTTATTAGTGATGCCCGTTGGGAGAAACCCATAATTCCTTTCATTGTGATTAACATTCTTTTTTATATTTTTTTATCTATTCCTATTTTTTCTTCAATTTGTTCATCATTTTTACCTCCTTCTTCTATTTATCACTTTCAATGATTAATCTTATTATTGGACTACAATTTTATCACGGTCCTTGATTGATACTAATTATTGCCGGTATGGACCCTCTGGGAATATCTGGCTTTTTACATCGGAGCTGTGCTGTGATAGCTATGCGATGACACACACCATGATTTTTGCACTATGGGGTCTCCCTATATCTCTGGAATTTTTAAATTGCCAATCTTTGCACCATCTATATAGAAATGGAAAAAGTTTTCTGTATATATCTTTTTACTTTCATGATTATGCTATATCAAATACCATATATACATATATACATATAAATATTTTCAACCTCCTCTCTTTTTAGGAAGTTATTTACTAACTGTTTCTGACACTTCTGAGTCCTTATCCTTGGACTCCAGCCACGCACCACATGTCCTACGGATACGACAGTACCGATGCTCTAATGTGCGGCTAAACACCGGTCAGAGGGATTTATTTTACCCTCACTACGCCCGATTTCTCTATTCATCTTTCTCCTGCCTTTTTGCTGATAAGGAGTGTGTTCAGTGTTCCAAATTGTATGCTGAAGTCCCGCAGACGGATCCATGTGCCTGCCGATATATGTTTTTATAGAGCAAACAGAATTTGTTCAACACAAGTACAATGCATGTAAGTTTACAACCTTATGATTAGCGTACTCTAATTTATTCAACATTGTTATCATTTCTTTGACCTGGAAAATTGTTGCAAATATTTCTCTAATACTATGATATGTTGTTTTCATTATAGAAAGTAATCTGCAATATACTGTATTAACCTAACCACCCCTGAAGAAGGAGCACCTAGCTCTGAAACGCGTTGGGTATCTGTGTTGCTTTAGTTTCTTGTTGTGTGCATCTATACTGTGTTTTTTATATATATGTTTGCCCAATTCTTCATGATTTGTATTTTTCTATATATTCATTGATGTAATAAACATTATACTTTTTAAAAAATATATATTTTTTTCTAATTTTCTGAGTGCCGACAAAATCCCAAAACCCTTAGGGGACCCCCCTCTTGCTTATAGCTAAGTATTTTTGTTACCTTTTCTAATTATATTACATTTGTTATTGTTACTTGTTATTATTTAACCAGTTCCCTACTGGGGCATTGTAAAATGACGCCGGCAGGAACACTTTCTCCCCCCAGGCAGGCGTCATATGATGTCTTCCCGTTCTCGCCACTCCCGTATGCCCCCAGGGGCACGTAGCTCCGCAACTGGGATTGAGGCCTGTCCCTCGGGACACAGCCCATCCCTGATCAGTGTAAAGAGCCAATAAAAATGGCTCTTTACCACATAACAGGCTGTTTCCAATCACAGCCAGCCACATGCACTGTCCTTGTGCTCACCGCTCGTGCGTGCCCCCAGGGATGTGCGGATTCGGCAATTGGGGATGGAGAGTGTCACTCTGACACAGCCCATCCCCAAACAGGGTAAAGAGCCAATGAAATTTACCACGTGACCTGCTGTGTCCAATCACAGCCAGTCACAGAATGTAAGCAAGCCGCGGTAACTAGCTGTTACCAAGTTCTCCTCCTCACACACCGATCTTGTGCAGGGAAGAGATTGCGGTAACGGCTAGTTAACACTTACAGCACAAAGTCAGCACAAACACACTGATTGCCCACTAATACAGAGTACCTCTCACCAGCCCATCAGAGTACCCGAGTACCTGTCATCAGAGTACCCGAGTACCTGTCTCCAGCCAATCAGAGTACCCGAGTACCTGTCATCAGAGTATCCGAGTACCTGTCATCAGAGTACCTGAGTACCTGTCTCCAGCCCATTAGAGTACCCGAGTACCTGTCTTTAAAGTACCCGAGTGCCTGTCTCCAGCCCATCAGAGTAACCGAGTACCTGTCATCAGAGTACCCGAGTACCTGTCATCAGAGTACCCGAGTATCTGTCTCCAGCCCATGAGAGTACCCGAGTACCTGTCTCCAGCCCATCAGAGTACCTGAGTACCCATCTGCAGCTCATAGGAGTATCTGAGTACCTATCTGCAGCCCATGACTCATAGATTATACATTGGGGTGTTTGCTTTCCATGGGGTCATTTTGTGGACGTTTCCACTGTCTTGGTGCTTCAGGGCCTTTAAAAGTGTGATAGGTATTCAGGAAATGAAATGTGTAATTTATGCTCCTAGAACACCTGAAGGTGCTATTTGCATGTTAGGCCTCTGTATGTGGCCAGGCTGTGTAAAAGGCTCACACATGTGGTATTGCCATAATTTGCCATAATGAACATAATTTGTTCCGGAAGCATGCTTGTAATCCAAAGCACTCGTATATCAAAGCAAATTTCCCCATAAGAATTAATGGAAACTCAGATGATTCATTCCACAACCATTTATTCATAAGTCCTTCAGTTTATAGTCCATGTAAAAAGATGATAGCAATGTGATAGGTTGTGTAACCATAAAATGCCCATCCACAAATGGCACCTCCACAAGGGGATTAGAAGCAAATTTTAGAGTATGAAAGAGAAGAGAGGCACCTCTAAGTGTAGCAGTATGGTTACATTTAATGAAGGTTCAACATTTAGCAACTCACATGGTTGATGATTAAAACAGGGACATCTAAGTATGCAGGCATCCGGGGTAAAGCTGTCCACATAGACCGTCCTCAAAAAACAAACAATAGAACAAGAGAGGGGAAGCGGGACTTTATAGGTGTTGAACTCCCCCGCTAAGTACTACTGAACTCACAGATATATATATATATATATATATATATATATATATATATATATATATATATATATATGTCTTTATTGGATATAAGATAAAAAGCTTCAATCAATAGACATAGACATAGCATAGAATATCAGAACAATATATGACATTAAATCACATTGAATAGAATATAACGCATCACACAGCCCCCCACAACAAAGGGTAATTTGGGGGTAAAGCCACAATAAACATCAGCTAGGACAGTTGAATAGCCAATGATTCAGGGGACGGAACTCCTACCGACGTGTTTCGCCTTGTGGCTTTTTCAGGGGTGTTTACATAGGGGCTTCAAATGGGTTACTATGAACATAAGAAAAAAAATCATCAACTAGTTTCAAACATATATCATATATTTCATACTGACAAATATCTTGTATAATAATATAATGCACAAGAACTTACAAATAAGTAGCTAGTATTGCAGTTTGTTAGAGGAAATCAATGGGGCTCGCAACGAACAGATGGAAGGGACACTTGCAGCCAAAGAACAAGACATATGTGAGGCAAACCCCAACCCAGAGGTATAGAGGCCCACCTCCCAGACGTCCAAAAACAAGGTGAAGAGGAGACCACAGCCTTTCCCTTTAAGGTGAGTATACAGAAAAAATACAGAGTATAAAAGAGAACAGAGGTGCTGGCGGTGCGAAGGATGGTCTATGTGGACAGCTTTACCCCGGATGCCTGCATACTTAGATGTGCCTGTTTTAATCATCAACCATTTGAGTTGCTAAATGTTGAACCTTCATTAAATGTAACCATATTGCTACACTTAGAGGCGCCTCTCTTCTCTTTTATACTCAGTTGTGACATGATGTTACTCGTATATTAAGACATCGCTTGTTTATCAAGTCGAAAGTTATAAAAAAAAACATTTTGCTTGTCTTGCTAAACACTCTGAAACCAAGTTACTCTCAATCCAAGGTTTTACTGTATACACTAAATCATTTTGTAACTCACTTTAGATAAATTGAGAAAGAAATGTTTGCCTAATGATTCATTAAACTCCTATGATGCCGCAAAGAAGAGAATCTGGGATGAATGAAGATGAGTGACAGCAGACATGGGCGATACTGCCTTAACATCGATGAACACCTGTCATTACCGGTGAAGTCTAATGTAGGATGGGGGGAAGGTAAACTTTAATTAGAGCTTCAAAAATGGATTTGTCATGATAAGCCAGGATAAAACCCACCAATAATCTCACATGATGACATTCATTGTAGAAGGGACATATTTTCTTAATGAACATACATTGATGTCAGTGGGGAGAGTGACACTGTGGTCTTGGGAAAAGACTGCAGCGACATTCCAAAATAGTGCAGGGTTAGAAAAGCATCAATCAGCATTATGCAGGTATTGGATGGTAATGTCACAACACACATCTATATACACTAGATTACCAAAATTGTTGGGAAATATTAAAACAATCCACCAAGTTCTACAGCAGTGTTCCCCAACCCCCGGGCCGTGGAACGGTACCGGTCCGTGGATCAAACGGTACCGGGCCTCCTGAGGAGGAACTTTAAACTATTTTACTGTGGCGGCCAGGGGGGGGGAAACCACTCTGCGCCCGAGCCCGCCCATTGTGAAACAATAGCGAATGAAAATTCGCTATTGTCACACAGATCCTCCTCCTGGCCAAACCAGGGAGCGGCTCCTCCCGCTTCCTGATTGGCCGAAAGGCAAAACTCATGCCATTGGACGAGGAGGAGGCGGGAGGACTGAGGACTCAAGGACACACGGGGACTGAAGAGAAGCGGCCGTGAGGTAAGTGCACTGGTCTCGGGGGGGGGGAACGCTGGCATCTCTGCATTGAAAGTGGGGAACGATGGTCTCTTTGCATTGAATGGGGGCATCCTGTGGGCACTGTGCATTGATTGGGGGCATGCTGTGGGCACTGTGCATTTATTGGGGGCATGCTGTGGGCACTGTGCATTGATTGGGGGCATGCTGTGGGCACTGTGCATTGATTGGGGGCATGCTGTGGGCACTGTGCATTGATTTGGGGCATGCTGTGGCTACTGTGCATTGATTGGGGGCATGCTGTGGGCACTGTGCATTGATTAAGGGTATGCTGTGGGCACTGTGCATTGAATGGGGGCATGCTGTGCCCACTGTGCATTGATTGGGGGCATGCTGTGGCCACTGTGCATTGATTGGGGGCATGCTGTGGGATCTGTGCATTGATTGGGGGCATGCTGTGGGCACTGTGCATTGATTGGGGGCATGCTGTGGGCACTGTGCATTGATTGGGAGCATGCTGTGGGCACTGTGCATTGATTGGGGGCATGCTGTGGGCACTGTGCATTGATTGCGGGCATGCTGTGGGCACTTTGCACTGATTGGGGGCATGCTGTGGGCACTGTGCATTGATTGGGGGCACACTGTGGGATCTCTGCATTGACGTCAACCCCCCCCCCCCCCTTAGCCACAGAAAAATTATCAAACGTTGACCGGTCCGCGGCGATAAAAAGGTTGGGGAGCACTGTTCTACAGGACATAGCCTGGGCACATTGGCTGAGTGTTCCCATTTCCCAGAGCTTACCATTGAAGTCCTCCTGTTGCCAAGCAGATCTTACAACCAGAGCATTCATTGTTATTCTTCAGTGATTGCTGCCTACTTGGCAAAACTACACACCTACACCTGCCTTTCTCTTACACTATATTACCAAAAGTATTGGGATGCCTGCCTTTACACGCACATGAACTTTAATGGCATCCTAGTCTTAGTCCGTAGGGTTCAATATTGAGTTGGCTCACCCTTTGCAGCTATAACAGCTTCATCTCTTCTGGGAAAGCTGTCCACAAGCTTTAAGAGTGTGTCTATGGGAATATTTGACCATTCTTCCAAAAGCGTAGTATTTGTGAGGTCAGGCACTGATGTGGACCAGAAGGCCTGGTTCGTAGTCTCCGCTCTAATTCATCCCAAAGGTGTTCTGTCGGGTTAGAGGTCAGGACTCTGTGCAGGCCAGTCAAGTTCCTCCACCCCAAACTCACTCATTCATGTCTTTATGGACCTTGCTTTGTGAACTGGTCCAAATCATTTGGTGAAAGGGGGATTATGGTGTGGGGTTGTTTTTCTGGGGTTGGGCTTGGCCCCTTAGTTCCAGTGAAGGGAACTCTTAAGGCATCAGCATACCAAGACATTTTGGACAATTTCATGCTCCCAACTTTGTAGGAACAGTTTGGGGACGGCCCGTTCCTGCTATAACATGACTGCGCACCAAAGCACAAAGCAAATAAAGACATGGATGAGCGAATTTGGGGTAAAGGAATTTGACTGGCCTGTACAGATACCTGATCTCAACTCCGATAGAACACTTTTGAGATGAATTAGAGCAGAGACTTTGAACCAGGCCTTCTTGTCGAACATCAGTGCCTGACCTCAACAATGCGCTTCTGGAAGAATGGTCAAACATTCCCATAGACACACTCCTAAACCTTGTGGACAGCCTTCCCAGAAGAGTTGAAGCTGTTATAGCTTCAAGGATGGGTCAACTCATTATTGAACCCTACGGACTTAGACTGGGATGCCATTAAAAATCATGTGCGTGTTAAGGCAGGCATTCCAATACTTTTAGTAATATAGTGTAAGAGCTTGGCAGGTGTAGGTGAGTAGTTTTGCTAAGTAGACATCAATCACTGAAGAACAACAATTAATGCTCTGGTGGTAAGATCTGCTTGGCAACAGGGGAACTCAAATGGTAAGCTCTTGGATATGGGAACACTCACAGATCTTTTAAAAGACCAGTAGCTGCCAGGACCACACACTCAGCCAATGTGCCCAGGCTATGTCCTGTAGAACTTAGTGGATTGTTTTAATGGGGTGTTCTGTGACTCAACCCATTACTTTGTAGACATGAACCAGCCTTTACCTTTGATAATCACAGCCCAATCCAGGAGACCTCACACATCCTTCTTCAGAAGTCCAATTCTTAATGACTCCTTCCTACAGCCTAGAACAAGGGAATCATCTTTTCCTCTTCCCGGTTGGATACATTTATGTAATTTTTTCACTTTACCCCTAGTGCCAGGTCCCTTTCAATCAACACTGAGTTTAATTCCCACTCCAAAGATTGTCTATTAGTGCTACTAGGAACAACATTCAGGAACTTTGAGACTCAACCCATCAGTTTTGTAGACATGAACCAGCCTTCACCTTTCACACACATTCTTCTTCAGAAGTTCAATCCTTACTGACTCCTTCCCAGAGCCTAGAACAAGGGAATCATCTTTTCCTCTTCCCGTTTTATCTCTGAGCACCCAAGACTAGGTGACACTAGGTTAGATGCAAACTGGAACTCCTTATTGCAAGCTCACACAGAATTTATATACCTCACAAAAAAGCTTGATCAAGTTATGAAAACAGTAAGACAATTACCATATCTAGGGAACGGGCCAACATATACATAAACTATGATCTAATTGAGATGTAAGCTGATCAACATTACCACATAACATCCCACAATGGTTCGATAACAAGGTACAGTGGTCACAATATTAATAATCTCTCCAGGAGATAAGCCGACAGACAGAAACAATATGTGACTCAATTAACAATGGGAATGCACACCTAGGAGGCACACAATAGCATAAACCTACTTAATAATAAACACATACAGTAACAGACAGTGATCCCACTCCATCTCAGACTGTCTGGCAAAAGTCTACAACAGTCTGTGAGACAAACTCATACAATTTTCCAGTAGTCTGAAAAGGTGGAATTCATTTATGTTCATAGCTTTCTTGAGGGATATTGTTGATGAATATTACTGTCCCAACTGAAGGAGCCTCTCCATCCCAGTTTGCAGGAGGGCAGCCATATTTCCTCTGACCATTAGCCTGTACAAGATTAATATTATATACAAATAAAGTGCAGCTCTGATAAAACATGTAAGAAGTCCAAAAAGGAACTATAAATATGTTGGAATAAATGCATAATAAAATAAGACTCAAGTGTAAAAGTGAAGGTGAATTGTCCAAACGAATAGTGTGATCAAAGATGTGGATAGATCCCTACACCACCAGGATAAACATTGAATGCACTCACCAGAAGTTGTAGACCCAGAATACTATACAGCAAATGGTCATAAAGGCTAAATGTTAACCATGGGTCTCCCCAAACGGAAGCTGTGTCACCAGGATGTTCAAACAAATGGCCATGTAGTCCTGAGGGAGGATGGCTGGATCTCCCAATCAAACACTCATATGTGGAGATAAGCCAAATGACGCGGACATAGTGTAAAACCGCTTTAAAACAGATTTATATTTAATATTACACCTTTCCTTCCACTCCAGAAGGGAAGCTTTAGTGTCCTTATTCATAGAATTAATCCAAGCCTCACTCTCAGCGTTCATCATGTGGTTGTCCGTCATTAAAGAATGATCTGTTCTCTCATTGGGCCATAATCAGTGGGTAGGAAGTTTGTCCCTAGACATCTCCAAAAGCCCCTGTCCTGGTTGGGTCTGTCACACCTCAGTTTGGAAAATACTGCATTATGTCCACTAGGTGGAGTTTACAATCACAGGACAAAGTTATTTTGAACAAAATATGGGGAAAATTTGTTATGGCTGGGAGAATTGTTGTGATATTCATACAGCATTTTTTTAAATAAATAGTCCGCTTAGTTTAGTTCAGGTCCTATGTCAGACGCAGTCACTGCAAACTAACAGGTTGCTGGGAGGTCATTCTGAGTTTCTGAGAGAGTGTAGTCTTCTGTAGTTAAGCCATCTGTGAGGTCCTGAGTCTTCTGCCTTGTGCTAGACTCGGTACTCTCTGTCCCTTCTTCGGTTGTGTTAGGACTTTGCATCTCCAAAAAAGTGTAGCCTACCTACCTTCCTTCCCTCCCACCATGTCACTTACTCATATCTGGTGTAATAATGTAGAAATGATATCTACTAGGCTGTGCAGTGCCTAGTCGCTGTGTTTGCTCGAACGACATCACATTAGCCGGTATATCAAGGATGATCAGCCTGTTAAGGCCAGAGATAAATACACAATGATGAAATAGGAAGCACTCCTGCCTCTGTCACTTTGTATCCTCCCCGATGAGTAAGGTTGACAGTCATCTCTAAATGAACAGAGAATGCTACTTGATAATTTTCTACAGAGCCAGCCATGTAATATCATGTTAGCAACTTTCCATCACAACCTTCCAGGAACGGAATCAGGTAGAGAAAAGTAACACTTTCAATTTAACAACTGCAAAATAAATCAGTAGGGAAAGCTCAGATGGAGACACAGAGACGCTCCATCTGTTCCTGTTAACTTCATATTGGCATGTGAATCTGACCTCAGGAAACCCAGGGAAAGAAATTTCACACCACACAAAGAACTCCCTGCAATTTTTGTTACTTCAAACAGACAAAACTGCTTAGCTAGCACTGTCAGTGTGCGTGATTAACATAAGCATCTTACCTCCTGCAAACGTTCATATGTATAAACCCCGTGCAATGGGTCAAAAGCCTCATCCAAGCAAGCCCCACCCCTGAGGACCTCTTTTTCTTTTAATGTGTTTTCTTTAGTCTTTTATTTGACCATAAAGATAAGTAAGTTAGAAAAATCTTACATCTTAAGATATACATATACACTATATTACCAAAAGTATTGGGACGCCTGCCTTTACACGCACATGAACTTTAATGGCATTCCAGTTCTAGACCGTAGGGTTCAATATTGAGTTGGCCAACTCTTTGCAGCTATTACAGCGTCAACTCTTCTGGGAAGGCTGACCACAAGGTTTAGGAGTGTGTCTATGGGAATGTTTGACCATTCTTCCAGAAGCACATTTGTGGGGTCAGGCCCTGATGTTGGACAGAAGGCCTGGCTCACAGTCTCCGCTCTAATTCATCCCAAAGGTGTTCTATTGGGTTGAGGTCAGGACTCTGTGAAAGCCTGTCAAGTTCCTCCACCCCAAACTCGCTCATTGATGTCTATATGGACTTTGCTTCCTGCACTGGTCCAAATCATTTGGTAGAGGGTGGATTATGGTGCGGGATTGTTTTTCAGGGGTTAGACTTGGTCCCTTAGTTCCAGTGAGGGGAACTATTAAGGCATAATCATATTGTGGTTTACTAGTTCTAGGGACAACATCCCACATCCACATCCTAGTAATATATGAAGTAAGTCACAAAAAGAGGAGAAAACACCTCCTACATAGAGAAAACGGGCTTTAAAGAATGTGGGGTAGTCACTTGAGATGAGCACACACAGCGTAACATGTAAAAAAAAGAAAATTCTATTGTACAAACATGGTTTTAAAATCTAGAATTTTATATAAAATCATGTATACAGAACAACCATATAGGGGCTCATTGCATATACACTACATGTATTCATAACTTGTTTATTAAAAATAAAGGTCCAACGCGTTTCGCAGAACACACTTTTTTTCTTTGCTTCTTCAGGGAGCCTTAGTGTTAACTAAGTTGTCACAAAGTTTAGAGGAAAAGAAAAAACATATAGATACAGAATAGTACCATGAATCAAAGTATTTGTCTCTACTGAGAAAATGTCTTGTGCTCACCATCTTCCCCACAGTAAAGCCATTGGACCATCCAAGCGCGTGTGGTACAATCCGGGGTCATAAAATGAACCATACAGCCCCCTGGCAAATAAGTCAGGGGCAGGTCTGATGGAAACTGGACCATGCATGCATAACTCAGACGGACTAAGTCTATACTCAATAGCTGAAACAGAGAGGTAATTGGACTACATCAATATATATATCTATATTCCTAAGTCAAAAGTTAAACATTGTTAGCTAACAAAGATGAATACCAAGCACTACACAGCCTACACATACACCTATATCCAGTCACCCACACACCACCATCCAAGTCCAAGGTAACACATATCCTAAACATGCCCCCCAAGTCAACCATGGGACCAATCCACTAAGTCCCACCTCTAAGTGTATGTGACCTCCCTCCCTACAATCCCCCCCCATCATCCCCCTCTCCCACCTAGATGAACACCACACAAACACCCCAACATGACAGCATGGTCCACATCCAGATAGCCCCCCCCCCCTCCAACACAGATCATAACAATCACTGATCCACACAATCCTCACCACACATACCACCACTCACACATCCTAACACACCAACATAATTCACATCCAGATGCCCCCCCCCCCAACATAAAACATAGTAACCATTAATCCACACAGTTCTCACCACACATGTGGGGGAGGATGGATAATTATCCTCATCCTCCATAGCAGAGCATCCCAACAGCCGAGCCATATGCCACACCAACCCATGCTCACATCCACCATACATCTGAACACATACAGTAGCACCTGGCTAGGAAACCGAGGGGACCCCCTTTAAACATAAAAATCCCCATAAGGCTGTGCAATGTATTGGTATGGCAGTCAACCACTGCCAGCATCTAAGATTCCCTCTTACCTCTCTGTAAAAAGCTTGTCTGCACTGCACAGGACAGCCACGCTACTGGAGCCGCATCTGGCCCCCAGTCCCGGGGGGCATTGTAGGGAGGGAGGTCACATACACATAGAGGGGGGACTTAGTGAGTTGGTCCCATGGTTGACTTGGGATACATGTTTTTAGGATTTGTGTTACCTTGATGTATGGTGGATGTGAGCATGGGTTGGTGTGACATATGGCTCGGCTGTTGGGATGCTCTGCTATGGAGGATGAGAATAATTATCCCTCCTCCCCCCACATGTGTGGTGAGAACTGTGTGATTAATGGTTACTATGATTTATGTTGGGGAGGGGGACCAGCTGGATGTGAACTATGTTGGTGTGTTGGGATGTGTGAGTGGTGTTATGTGTGGTGAGGATTGTGTGGATCAGTGGTTGTAATGATCTGTGTTGGGGGGGGGGGGCTATCTGGATGTTGACCATGTTGTTATGTTGGGGTGTGTGTGTGGTGTTTATGGAGAAGGGGGAGGGGGCATTTTTATAGGTGGGGGGAGGGGGATGATGGGAGGGTGTGGGGAGGGGGGATTGTAGGGAGGGAGGTCACATACACATAGGGGGGGGGACTTAGAGAGTTGGTCCCATGGTTGACTTGGGGTGCATGTTTAGGATTTGTGTTACCTTGGACTTGGATGTAGGTGTATGTGTAGGCTGTGTAGTGCTTGGTATTCATCTTTTTTAGCTAACAACGCTCAACTTTCGACTTAACAATATAGATATATATTAATGTAGTCAAATTACCTCTCTGTTGTAGCTATTGGGTATAGACTTAGTCCGTCTGAGTCTTGCATGCACGGTCCAGTGTCCATCAGACCTGCACCTGACTTATTTGCCAGGGGGCTATATGGTCATTTTATGACCCCAGGTTGTACCACCAGCCCTTGGATGGTCCAATGGCTTTACATGTTCTCAGTTGAGACAAATACTTTGATTCAAGATACTATTATGTATGTATAATGGAGGACATCAGCTATGAGGAAAGACTACAAGCACTGAACTTATTCTCTCTGGAGAAGAGACGATTGAGGGGGGATATTATATCCATGTACAAATACTGTACTGGCGACCCTAGCATAAGGAACAAACTATTCAGAGAAAGGGAATACAATAAGACACGTGGCCACTCACTAAAACTAGAGGAAAGGTGATTTAAGCTTAAAGTACGTAGGGGGTTCCTCACTGTCAGAGCAGTAAGGATGTGGAATTCTCTTCCGCAAACAGTCATATCAGCAGGGATCATCGATAGTTTCAAAAAACTTTTAGATGGGCACCTTAAAGACCACAACATACAGGGGTATACATTGTACGGTTAACAGCAAACACACACACACACATCATAGGTTGAACTGGATGGACTGATATCTTTTTTTCTTTTCCTTTAAGCTTTGTAACAACTTAGTTAACACTAAGGTTCCCTGAAGAAGCAGAGAAAAAAAAGTGTGTTCTGCGAACGCGTTGGACATTTATCTTTAACAAACAAATTGCAAATTCATGTACTGTATATGCAATGAGCCGCTATGCCGTTGTTCTGTATACATGACTTTATATTAAATTCTAGATTTTGAAACCATGTTTGTACAATAACATTTTCTTTTTCTACATATGTTACGTTGTTTGTGTTCTCATCTCAAGTGACAACCCCACATCCTATAAAGTCCATTTTCTCTATGTAGGAGGTGTTTTCTCCTCTTTTTGCGACTTACGGGAACTCTTAAGGTGTCGGCATACCAAGGCATTTTGGACAATTTTATGTTCTCAACTTTGTGGGAACAGTTCGGAGATGGGCCCTTCTTGTTCCAACATGGCTGTGCACCAGTGCACAAAGCAAGGTCCATAAAGACATGGATGGGGGAATCTTATGTCAGCTAGGTGGAGTTTACGATCACAGGACTCGGCTGGGTGAATTTTTGTGATATTCATACAACTTTTTTTTTTTGATCATGTGCAGAGGTCATTCTGAGTCTCTGAGAGAGTGTAGTCTGCTGAAGTCAAGCCACATGTGAGGTCCTGAATTTTCAGTCCTGTGCTAGAGTTACTCTCTGTCCCTTCTTCAGTTGTGGTTGCATCTCTTTGAAATACTTCAGTAAACCCAGTCTGTCTGAACAGTATTGTCACGGGGTAACGTGGCAGAGCCTGACATAAGAGGAGTGGCTTACCGGGTAACTGGCGTGGCACAGGTTCACCAGAGGCGCGGAGTCTAAGTGTTAGCCGGTTTTCACCAGGGCCTCAGATTGTGGGGATGGACTTGGCTGCTTGCTAACACCAGGTCGCGGTCCCCCGGATTCCCTCGTTGAGCCAGGATCAGGTCCAGGACCAATAGCTGGTAGCGGATAAACAGATCAGGATCAGGCTGGAGAATAGCCAGGACAAGCCAAGGTCAGGGCGGGCAGCAGGCAATCAGAATCCAAAGACAAGCCGGGTCAGGTAAACAGGAACAGCAGAATATAAACAGGCACAGTATACAGGAGAGCTGATGATAACACAGCAATTACCTGGAGTGACTGCTGTGTTTAAATAGGCCGTTTTGGCGCCAATTTAGTAGCCTCAAACTATTCTAAGGTAGCCTCTGACTATTCCAAGGTAGCCTCTGACTATTCCAAGGTAGCCTCGAACTATTGCAAGGTAGCCTTGAACTATTACAAGGTAGCCTCAAGCTATTGTAAGGTAGCCTCGAGCTATTCTAAGGTCCCTCTTCGTATGCGTGTGCGCATAGGCATTCACCGGTTAGCGGCGCCAGTGCGCCTGCGCAGGGTATTGATTCCCTGACAAGTATGGTCACCTGCTGACTTGGCACCATCCAAAAGGAGCTTAACATTTCAATAGGACACAGAAGTTTTATCCAACACAATTTTACTTTATATAACTGTAGAAAATAGGATGTTTTCCACTCTTTTGAAGCATAAAAGAAAACAACTTTCCTAAGCACCATCTTTGCAAATAAATACCACTGACTGAGTGAACATGGAAGAAAAGGGGAAGGTCTAGCTAAGACTATACTTACTAGAACTAAATAGAAGGGGAGGACAGAAGAAGATACCAAAAGCACATCAGTAAACATGTTTTAGTGGCCCAAAACCTCCACTAGATGCCATCATTCTACAGAAAAAAACTATAACCTCATGCAATTCAATAAAAAACCTAAACATTACATTAAGTGGGGCAGGACAGTCAGGATTGTCCTTCTTCTTCTTGTATGTTTGTGTATGTTAGAATGTTTATCTCTTAGCCTTAGTATATCTTCATTTTGTACAGTGCTGGGAAATATGTCAGTGCTATAATTCAGTATATGAAATAATAAAACATTTTGTCTAAGCATTATAGAATTTTTTGTGTTCCAGGCTGTATTTACATTATGAGGAAAGTAATGTTCCTTTTTTTTTTTCTCTCTATTTATGTCTGTGTCAAGCTTCTTATTATCCCGCTACAAATAGCTTTTCCACTCTGGCACCTTACAAATGACTCACACACCTTTCGATGATGGAAAGGCCAAGGCACTCATTGATCAGGCAAACTGTCAAGAGTGCAGCTGAAATCCTTTCCAGCCAAGTCAAGCCAAGAATCTTTTTCACCCAAAAGCAGGAACAGCGGGCAGAGTCTCTGAATGGCCATATAATCGGAATGTTTTCACTAATAAAGTTCTATACTAAGTGAAGTGACCCAAAGCTATCAAAAAGCAGCAAGGTTTGATTCAATGGAACAAAGTTGTAAGGACTTGGATGCTTGTCTTGTGATAAGGTATAGGCAAGTGATAAAAGTAAACCATTTGATCTTTATTAATGCTTCACAAATGTTCCCTTACAACCTTACAACCTTTGCAATTAAAAGTCCTTAATGTTTCTTTGTTTACCCCCAAAGTAGCCAATGATTTTAACTGGTTCTTCCCCAAACAGTGCAGAGGCCACCTATCATACAGACAACAGCTCATTCAACCTGGCTCCAATAAACCGTCTAGGGCAACGTGTTTTCGTAATTTATTGCTTGCAAAACATTAACAGAAGATAGGTAAGGGGCATGGGATACCTCCAGAACTCTTAAGAACAGTGGTAGAGGACTCTCTTCTCCTAGTAAAGATGGCACAGTTAAGCTTAGGAGTGCTGCCAATTCCTTTTCCTTTATCAAGTTTTCACGGAGGCGAGCCGGGGCATGCACCGGTGTGAGTCATCAGGCAATTACACCACCTTGAGCAGTGAGTTCTTGTCTCTTCAACAGTTAAGCTCTACCAGCTGGGGATCACGAGAATAGTTATAGTCTCATAGCTGGGGACCATAACGTAGCTGCAGAATAGTTAAAATCTCACAGCTGAGGACCATGAAATAAGTTGCCGAACAGTTAAATTCCCTACTAACAAGTCCCAGAACAGACATCTCCTCAGACCATTGACAGTGAAGCTCAGCAGTTGGTCCAGAAAAGCCTCAGGGGCAATCAGCCCCCAAAAGCTCACTGATCCATCCCTCATAGGGGAAAAGAAAGTCTGCCCAAGGCTTCAGGCTGTTTACCACCTCCCTGACTACCTTCTGGACACTCCTCCCTAGGGATTGGCCAGGGCATATTGAACATTCAGGCTAGTCATTTGATTTCCCTGCTCTATGCTCAGAAAGCTTCTCCCAGAGGCAGGAAGAAACAATCAGACTCCTAGCCTCTGAAATTATTATTATCCGTAATTATCAGACCAAGGCAAATTATCACTGCTCCTCCGATTACAGAGCAAGACAAAAACTAAATGTATCTAGCACTCTATACTAGGGGGGTGGAACATTTGTTAAAGGACTTTTGAACTCTGAAACTTTTGCCCATAAACAGGTAAGCTGAATGTAGACAGATAGATGGGGATGGCCTTTGCTGTACCTGAGGGTTGATGGGATCACTTTTTTGGGTCAACTGAGCCTGGAAGTGAAACATCGTGTCCTTCAAAGTATACATAATGGTCACATGACTCTAGCGCTAGGGGAAGCCCAGAATAGGACTAAGCTGTTCTATGCCGTGGGACCTGGGCACCATCTCGGGAGAGCCTGTCATATATTGACACAGAATTCTGGTGAAATGTGGTGGCCAGCTTAAGACCCAGGAACACTATAAATAGTCATCTCAGTGCTCCATAGTGGGATGTTTTAGGTAGAGACAGGACCCTGAACTCTAGGGATATAGTAGGTGCTCTTGTGTGGCCTCATCCCTACAGCCTTGAGGACCCAATAGAGCAAACACTTATGGAAGTGCATCTCAGGACCCTATAGTAGGAAGTTTTAGGTAGGGGTCTAGACCCTGAATTGTAGAGAGACAGTTAGTGCTCTGGTGTGATCTCATCCCTACAGCCTGGAGGACCCAGAAGAGCAAACAATCATGAAAGTGCATTTTAGGGATGATCGAACGGTTCGGGTCGACCATCGGTTCGACCCGAACATTGGCTGTTCGAGGTTCGGCTGAATTCCAAACTTTTTGCTGAAAAAGTTTGGAATTCGGCAACCAGAACCGACCAAAATGCAATGGTACAGGAAATGGGCTTTAAAAGCCAGTGATTGGACCAGAACCATCAGTAAAAGCCAATTGAGGGGGCCGGAGAATGCTAGGAATGTGATTGGAGTGACTAGGGGGTCCAGAGGCCAATCATTAGTGAATACGCCCCCCAGTATATAAGATAGCCCCTGCCAAATTCCTAGCATTGTTATACAGGGACATGGAAGAGAGTGGAAGCAGTTCTGTTACTTCTGCTACAAAGTGTCATTTAGCAATTTTTAGTGCGAGGAAAGGGATATCTAGTGTAGTTAGGGTACTATTTTCCACTATAGTTAGATTTAATAATCTAGTTTCTGTAGGGAAAGTGTTAAGTATAAGGGGACCGTAGTGTAGTGTAGGGTTAACTGACTCTGACTGCTATGGCAGGTTGACAAAACCCTTCCATGTCAGGGTGACCCCAATAGAGAAAAGATAGTTTCTCTTAGGTCACTTACAGAACAGCGATATGGCTTTTCGCCTGTCTCCCAGCTTTTTGCTGCAGGCGTTTATAGGGCTTTTTTGAGGACCTGTTTGGAGTCAGGCATGACATCTGAACTTCTGTGTAGGGGTATATATACATACACCCATGTATGTATATATACACATACACATATATACGTGTGAAAGTAGCAGAACACTATGCTTGCGCTAATGAAATAATTAACAGGCATATGTCTCCGCTCCTATCACACCTATATGTGTGTATGTGTATAAATACATATAAGTGTGTGTGTATATATACCCCTATACAAAAGTTCAGATGTTTTGCCTGCCTCCAAAGACCCCAAAAAATGCCCAAAAAAAACGCCAGCTGCAAAAACACACCTGGGCGTTTTTGTAGCTGGCGTTTTTTGGGCATTTTTTGGGCGTCTTTGGAGGCAGGCATAACATCAGAACTTCTGTGTAGGGGTATATATACACACACACTTATATGTATTTATACACATACACACATATAGGTGTGATAGGCGAGAAGCCATATTGGTGTTAATTATTTCATTAGCGCAAGCATAGATATCTGCTATTTTCACACCTATATGTATGTGTATGTGTATGTGTATATATACATACATGGGTGTATGTATACCCCTACACAGAAGTTCTGATGTTATGCCTGCCTCCAAAGTCCCCCAAAAAATGCCCAAAAAAACGCTTGCTACAAAACCGGCAAGGTGTGAAAATAGCGGAGCCATATCCCTGTTCTATATTAATTCTAATACAAATTACCTTTTTTTTTCTGGTTCTGGACATGCTACAGATTTGAAACTTCACAGGTACACTTTTTAGACCCCCCAGACACTAAATCCAAAGAAATCTAATTTTTTTTTTCAATAATTTTTTCAATAATTGGCTCTCTATCAAAAATTACAATTTTTAAGAACTTTTTTTTGTGTGATTAATAGTCCCTGGGGCATGACCCAGAGCCCTAGGCACTTTTTTAGGGGCATTTATTGGGTTTTAGGGCTTCAAAATGGTGTTTTTTGATTACCGAAGTTCGGGTCCCATTGATTTCAATGGGGTTCTTAAATCCGGGCCGAACTTTCGGGAAGTTCGGGTGTTCTGGTCAAACCGAACTTTTGAAAAGTTCGATCATCCCTAGTGCATTTCAGGAGACAGTGCTTCATGGAAGAAGTGGTTTCCCATTGTAGGGATCTTTGGTGCCCTAAACACCTTAAGAGGACTTGTGAGTAGTATCTACTTGAGCACAATGTTTTAAGCATAATGAAGGCAACTTCTGACAATTTCTATTGCTCTATAACAACTGAATATCTGTGGATTGAGCCTGTTGAACTTGTACTAGTCAATCTATCTTGGTTTGTTTGATAAAGAAGCATTTCCAGAATAAAGATTGTCTGTGTGTTCTTCTTAGGTCACCCATTCCTTAGCAGTGTGCAGTACGCAGGTGTACCTAGGCACCCTCACATGCTGGAAGTTAACTGCTATTTTTCAGAAGGAATTCAAAACAAAACATACATTTTCAGGGTACTACTTAGACACAATTTCTAGATGTTCCCTATAACTAATTTTCACCTTTTAAATGCAGGTCTCCTTTAAAACAGCCCAACTTCAGGGGACACTATTCAAGTGATTGTGTAAAACTAGTTGTATTTTGTATGTTCACCAGGGATGGGCTGTGTGTTTGAGTCGAACGTAAGTTTCGACTCGAACAAAAGCTGTTTGTGTGTTCGCTGAACACACAAACAAATAGGGGCGCTCGGCGAGAAGTTCGCCCCCATATTGCACTGCACTTTTGCAGTGCATTGATTGCTGATGATTGGCCAAAGCATGCACCTGACCTGTGTGCTTTGGCCATTCACAGCACAATGTACTGGGAGAGCTATGATTGGCCAAAGGCAGAGTGCTCACATCATGGCTCACACTGTGTAAGGCTGCTGCCATGTATAAAGTGTGACAATGGAGATTAGGCAAGTAGTTAGTGGATAGTGTAGACTGACTGTGTTCAGTCAATTTAGTGCAGTCAGTGTAGTGTAATGTACAGGCATACCCCGCTTTTAAAATGTATGGATATATTATAGTCCTGGGTCCCCTCTCGGTGCTTCCCAGGTTTGGTGTCCCTGTCACTTATGGATTGGGAGCAGTACCATGTCAAGCTGACCAAGATTTTCCATAGACGCCAATGTTAAAGACTGGGAGCAGTGCCATGTCAAGCTGACCAAGATTTCACATAGACACCAATGAGCACTGGTCTGGGCAGCAGGGGGGTGAAAGTGCCCTGTATTTAAGAGGTTAAGGGGAACCCTATGACAGAATTAAAAAAAAATGGCATGGGGTCCCCCCAGAATCTATACCAGGCCCTTTGGGTCTGGTATAGATTTTAAGGGGAACTCCACCCCAACATTTTAAAAATAAACGGTGTGGGTTCCCCCAAAAATCCATACCAGACCCTTATCTGAGCATGCAGCCTGGCAGGACAGGAAAGGGGGGCAAACGAATGCCCCCCCCTCCTGAACCATACCAGGCCGCTTGCCCTCAACTTGGGCAGGGTGCTTTGGGGTACCCCCAATAACCCTGGACTGTGATTGTGGGGGTCTGTGGGTGGTGGGGCTTATCCGAATCTGGAAGCCCCCTTTAACAGGGTGGCCCCCAGATCCTGCCTCCCCCTATGTGAATGGGTATCGAGTACATAGTACCCCTACCCATTCACCAAAAAAAGTGTCAAAAAGTAAGAACCAAAGGAAACAGTTTTTGACAAGTCCTGAAAAACCCGAAAAATAGAAAATTAAAAAGGGTTTCGCCTCTTGGGAGGCACCCCACCGAATGCCTTCCCTCCAATTTGAAAGCTCTTATATAGGAAAGGGGCAGGGCCATCCAGCTATGTCACCCAGTGGCACCGCTCCTGACGTCAGGTGACATCAGAAGGGAGCAGTGCCACCGGGGCCTCCAGATTCCGATAAGCCGCAGACCCCGACAACCACAGCCTAGGGTTGTTGGGAAGAGGTCCTAGTCCCCTTTAACATGGGGACAAGGTGCTTTGGGGTGAGGGCAGAACCCCCCCTCCTACCCCAAAACACCCAACCCCCCATGTTTAGGGCATGTGGCCTGGTATGGTTTGCCCCCCCCCCCCCATGTTTCCATGTTTCCTGACTTGCCAGGCTGCATGCTCGAATAAGGGTCTGATATGGTTTTCGGGGGGAACCTACATCATTGTTTTTTATACATTTTAGGATGGGGGGGGGGGAGACTCTATGCCGTTTTTTTCATTTTTTTATCTGTATTGCCGGGAGCTGGCAATATATTACAGCCGCAAAAAAAGTTTGAATTACCTTTTTTCCTTTAGAAATGTCAGTATTGCTGCAGCAGGCTCTATACATCATGCAGATGTGCCACTTTACAGGCACATTAAGGGGACCCCCCAGGCATGATATTTAAAGGATTTTTTTATTTTTATTGTTTCAATTTAGCATCATTAAAATCACTGCTTCTTTTTAAAAAATTATTTAAAAAAATGTTTTTGCATTGATACATGTCCCCCAGAACAGTACCAAGGTCCCTATATACTTTTTATGGCAATAACTTGCATATAAGCCTTTAAAATTAAGACTATTGATTTTTCATGTTCGTGTCCCATAGACTTTAATAGAGTTCATATGTTTGTTAGAACTTTTTCCCTGTTCGACATTTTCTGGTGTGAACCGAACAGGGGGGTGTTCGACCCATCCCTTATGTTCACCAAGCACAGTGAAAACACCCCTCCTACTTTTGAAGTGTCCCTAAATCATTTCATGAACCAATTTGAAACTGGAATGTATTCCTTTGGCCCTGGACAGTCCCTCCAGACTTGTTGGTCATGTACTCATATTAGGGATTTCTCATCCCTTCACCACACTACTAATTGGTGGCTGGAGCTAATTATTATGGGTAAAGCTAGCTTGAAAAACTGAGACACCTGAAAAAACACGAGTCTCTAACCCAGACAAAATAATTCCTTTGACCACCTTCAATATTGGTGCCAATACCAGATTAGTTTAGAAAAACAAAACTGCTTGATAAGTGGTTGTGTAAAAACAAATTGATCTTTGTACTTTCTATTTTGTGCTTTCTACAAACAAGTTGATCTGTATACTTTCACCAAAGAAGAATTCCAGGTATAGACATTTTTACAGAGCTACGTTGGTCCAGCCTGGACCAATGTAACTATACATATACCATATCTGAGGGATCCCTCCAGAAGCTTAAAATTGCTGTGGTAGACATCCCTACTCCAGGGATCTCCACTAGCTTTGAGGTCCTGTGCCAAGTGACTGCTCTGCTGCATTGTGAACACTGTAGAAGGTCTGCTGGGAACAGATGCCATTCAGAGAATGCTTAGTATTTTCCAATGAATGCAAAGCATTCTATTATTGGGCAAGGTAAACAGTGTGACATCACTGCACTGCCTCTCCATCTTGTCCAATCAAAGATTGCTTTGCATTCATTGAGAAAATTAAAAGTGGACTCTGAATGGCACCTGTGCTGAGCGGCCACCCTTCTGTGTTCAAAATGCAGCAGGACAGCCACTGGGCACAGGAACTGGAAGCTAGTGGAGATCAGGGGTGCCTACTACAGTGATTTCCAGCTTCTAGGAAGATCCCACAGGTATGTATTCACACTGGTCCAAGGATTTCCCAATGCCAATCCCAGTTTGTGATTGGTAGCTCAAGATTCATGAAAGGATTTAGGGTTTTAGAGACAAGTTAAGTATGAATTCCAAGTATACCTGGCATTTGAGCCCCTCTGTCCCTAAATCCTTTCATGAATCTTGGACTACCAGTCACAAACTGGGATTGGCACTGGGCAATCATTCCAGACCTTTTGGTCATGATTTCATATTAATATTTTGCATCCCCTTACCAGTTACCACAATACTAAGTTGAGGCTGGAGCTAATTATTATGGGAAAGAAAAAATAACTGGCTTGAAAAGTTGGAACCTCTAAAGAAAAAATGAGTCTCTAACTAAGTAAAAGTAGTTTCGTCGACTGCCATTAATATTCGTGCCAACATCCGATTAGTTTAGCTAAAACAAAACTCTTAAAAATCATTAATCTGTTACGCACAGGCCTATTTATGGGACAAGTCCTGAAGAAGGTGTAACTACAGACTTAAATATTCCCGGCCATAAATTTCTCCTGAAGCCTTAGCTTTAAAGGGGAGATGACTTAACTTCGCTACCTCTGTAGCTGTGATTTGTGGCTACTTTCATAATGCTTGTATAATCTTGTATATCATTACAAATCTATCAGACTTTTTTTTACGCTTACAATATATGACTCCCTTTACAAGGCGAGATAATTAAAATGTCAATTTACTTTCAATTAACTGTACTGAAATTCTCAACCTATTTCATCGAGCCATGGCAATGAATCACCCCCACTTATCTCTTAATGATATATAAATGTCTTTATGTACTTAAGGAATTTTCGCTATTCACCTAAAAATACATTAAGCCCACATGCCAGCTCAAGCTGTTCAAAAACTTTAACTATAAAAAAGTTTGTTAGATGTCTACAGATTGACCCAAACAGGTCCAATGTTTTTTACACAAATACCTTTACAGCAGAGATCTGAGATTAAGGATCCATTAGAAGAATCTAACTAAAAGCATAATGTAGTATGTCCATTAGCCATGAGCTAACGTTTCAATTGAAGGCACAATATTATCAAACCCCCCCCCCCCCAATAAAATAATTATATATATACATATACTGTATATATATATATATATATATATATATATATATATATATATATATATACATACTGTGTATATATATATACTATATCCCGAAAAGTATTGGGGCGCCTGCCTTTACACACACATGAACTTTAATGGCATCCCAGTTTTAGACCATAGGATTCAAGACTGAGTTTTCCCACTCTTTGCAGCTATTACAGCTTCAACTCTTCTAGGAAGGCTGTCCACAAGGTTTAGGAGTGTGCCTATGGGAATGTTTAACCATTCTTCCAGAAGCGCCTTTGGTGAGGTCCGGCACTGATGTGGACTAAAAGACCTGGCTCGCAGTCTCCACTCTAATTCATCCCAAAGGTGTTCTATCAGGTTGAGGTCAGGACTCTGTGTAGGCCAGTCAAGTTCCTCCACCCCAAACTCGCTCATCTATGTGTTTATGGGCCTTGATTTTTGCACTGGTCCAAAACATTTGGTGGAGGGGAGGATTATGGTGTGGGTTGTTTTTCAGGGGTTGGGCTTGGCCTCTTAGTTCCAGTGAAGGGAACTCTTAAGGCATCAGCATACCAAGACACCTTGGGATAATTTGGCATGGCCCCTTCCTGTTCCAACATGACTGCGCACCAGTGCACAAAGCAAGGTCCGAAAAAACGTGGATGAGTGAGTTTGGGGTGGAGGAATTCGACATTAGGTTCAGTCTGTCATCAGGTGCAAATTTGAGAGTCTCAGTTTCCAGGTAAAGAGGTCCTAGAACAATCTTTCACATCCAGGGCTCTGTAAAACTCTAGGGTTGCTAGGGGTTCCTTGAGCAACAAACAACATCTGCTACTCAGATATCTTCAGTAAGCACTGAAACCCATGGGGGTGGGGGGGTGTTATTACCAATGACCATGAATGTAAGGAGCACTATTACCAGTGTTCTAAACTACTGTAAACTGTAGACATAATAGCCATTGGCAGGGTTCCATGTTCCTGGAAAGTTAATGCAAGGGTTCCTGCGTGCTATAAAGGTTGGGATAGGTTGTCCTAGATTATGTGGCCTAAGCCAACTTAACGAAATCCACTCCTCCCCATTCTACCTCAACAGAAATGTGATACACCCGTCTCTGACATTATTGAAGCTGACAATACTCCTGACAATACCCGTAAGGAAGAATGATTTTGTTTATGTGTGAGTCACAACCAATCTCTGTTCTTCCCTCCACCTGTTAGCCAACTGGTCGGTTGCATTTTCTAAGGAGCATTGCATTCAGAGGCTTGTTGAGTTACGTTAGGTAAACATGGCTAAATCTGTGAAAAATGGTATAGCACTTATTTTGATGATTCAATAAGTGTGTTAGGTTTATTACACCCGTTTTATATATTTATTTATTTTTTTTTTTTAAAAAGGCGCAGTTGTCCTTTAAACAGAATTGATATAAGTTTAATTTAAAAAACTTCCCATTGTATTTTAAAG
The DNA here is from genome assembly GCF_965119305.1 of Pelophylax lessonae. Classification (NCBI taxonomy): domain Eukaryota; kingdom Metazoa; phylum Chordata; class Amphibia; order Anura; family Ranidae; genus Pelophylax; species Pelophylax lessonae. The sequence goes on along the minus strand of NC_138768.1, from coordinate 39,152,258 downwards.
GATGATAAAAATATTTCAAGAAGCTTGTTTTCAACTATCATACATCCACTTCTTTCAGTGTCTGATGTATCCTTTAACCTCCCTGGCGGTCTGATTATGTCCAGATTTCTGTGCTAAAAGCGGTGCATTGTTTTGTATGGAAATCTGTTATTCGACATTTTAAAATTCACCTTCCCCTGCGATTACCCACCGTCCTCCCCCGCCGTCCTCCCCCGCCGTCCTCCCCCGCCATCCTCCCCGCTGTCCTCCCGCTCTGTGCTCGGCCAATGCCAGCACCTGTCTTCCGGTTCCCGCGGAACCGGCGGCAATTTAAAAAATGTAAATACACTAAATGAGATGATACTAAGCTGTGATACTAACGGATTACACTGTATCATCCCATTTCACCACAGGATTTCACCTGGTGACTTTTCCAATGCCCTGCCTGTGCTTTTCCAGTGCTTTGTGCCTGGAAAATTGAGAACGACCACGGCGTCCAAAAAACTTTCTTTTTGCGCAAAAGTGCTTTTAGACGAACTGGAAAACAGCGACAGCGAAACGGAGTTCCTTGAAGAACTGAGCAACAGCGATTCATGGGAAAATTCGTCATCAGGTATGGAAAGTGACGACAGCGATGATTCCGATGTCTCTTTCTGGCACATCGCTCCATTGGAAATTCTGAAGAATCATTTGATATACTTCCCAAATTCCACAAGCGATGTGCCAAAAAGAGACATCTGAATCATCGCTGTCATCACTTTCTGTACCTGTTGACGAATTTTCCCACGAATCGCTATCGCTCAGTTCTTCAAGTAACTCCGTTTCGCTGTTGCTGTTTTCCAGTTTGTCTAAAAGTGCTTTTGCGCAAAAAGAACGCTTTTTGGACGCCATGGTCGTTCAAAATTTTCCAGGCACAAAGCACTGGAAAAGCACAGGCAGGGCACTGGAAAAGTCACAAGGTGAAATCCTGTGGTGAAATGGGATGATACAGTGTAATCCATTAGGATCACAACTTTGTATCATGTTATTTAGTGTATTTACACTTTTGAATTTGCCGCCGGTTCCACCCCCCTGCGTCGCAACGCTCGCAGGGAGGGAACCGGAAGGCAAGTGCTGGCAATCGGCCATGCACAGAGCAGGGAGAGACTGTGAGTAGGACGGGGAGGACGCCTGGGGATCGCAGGGAAGGTGAGTGTGATTCTGGGGTAATCCCGATTGTGGCTCGGGGTTACTGCTTTTGGTACTGAAAGTTAACCCTGAGCCACACTCGGGAATACCGCTAGGGAGGTTAAGAGGGGAATCCTCTCCGACCTTTAACGTACCATTCCAGGAGATATTAAAACTGAACTTTGAGAACTAGGGCGGCACAGTGGTGTAGTGGTTAGCACTTTCACCTAGCAGCAAGAGGGTCGCTGGTTTGAATCCCAACCACGACACTACCTGCCTGGAGTTTGCATGTTCTCCCTGTTCCTGCATGGGTTTACTCCGGTTTCCTCCCACACTCCAAAGACATGCTGGTAGGTTAATTGGATCCTGTATAAAATATTGGCCCTACTATGTATGTATGTATGAATGTGAGTTAGGGACCTTAGATAGTACGCTCCTTGAGGGCAGGGACTGATGTGAATGTGTAATGTATATGTAAAGTGCTGCGTAAATTGACAGCACTATATAAGTACCTAAAATAAATAAATAACTAAAAATTCCCTTGCTGTAGGGCTTCCTCCACATTGCAAGGGTTTAATAATCATTTTGGCCCAGGATACCAGTAAAAAATATTTTCTACCTCCTTCTTACTTCCTTCCATGTGACTGATCCCATAAAGGCTCTACAAGCCATTGTCAGGCAGCTGTGACGTCATCACGTAAATTGCAGAACCAACAGTGCTGCATTGTGTGTGAGGATTCCAAGGGGCCCTTGCTCAAAAAGGAGCATCAGAGAAAAGAGGTGGGTACCGGTTGCCAGGACAGTTTTTTTATTTTCAAACTTTTATTAATAACAAATCAAGAGTACAATATATGAACTGATTCAGAAGTATAGTGCATACAAATAAAGATTGCATAGTAAGACATAGTGTAAGTTGTTTGCAGTTTTAGGTGAACAATATAAACCTGTATTAAAGAGTGAGAACAGGACAATCAAGATGACCACATTTATGGCGCTTTTCCACTGCATGGAACCGAACGGTTCGGCTCGCTTTTGTGCTTTTCCACTGCTGGTACCGCATGGTACGGTGTAAGAACGGTTCGGTACGGTACGGCGGCACTTTTCCACTGCATGGAACCAAATGGTACGGCTCTCAAAAACATTACCACCTCGATTGTGGTTCCAAGGGGTACCATACCTGGTACCATATTCCACAATCCTTTGCATCCAGTCACTACTAGCCACTGATTGGTCAGAGAATCGTTGTTATCTCACCCACTTAACTTTAGTACTACTTTAGTGGAAAAGCAAACCCTACCGTACCGTACCGAACCGTTCCAACACCATACCATGCGGTACCAGCAGTGGAAAAGCAAACCGGGCCAAGCAGGGCCGAGTAGAGCCGAGCCGGTACTTGCAGTGGAAAAGTGCCATTAACTGTAGGTAGCAGGGCCCATGCACAAGTATATAGTTGCAATACTTATGGGTCCTCATTGTTGTTGTTCCTCAAGCTGGTGGAGGAACAGTGAGATAAAGGAGAGAAAAAAGAGTGATAGGAGAAAAGATAGTAAAGACTGCAGGAGAAAATAGGGGGGAGGGGATAGGATATGTAGTATTGATCGTGTATATTTGGGTCCTCGGCTGGGCTCAAAGGGTCAGATGTTGAAAAGTTGCCCATGGTTCCCAGATCTGCTCGTATTTGGCTACTTTATTCAATAGCACTCCAGCCATGGTTTCCTGAGACATAATCCAGGAGCTAGGACAGTTTTTTTTTTTTCCCCCGTTCCTTTTTAAAATGTTTGCTGTTTTTCTTTCTTTTTTTTTTTTTTGCAGTTTGGGTTTTTAACTTAACATATACATAGATTTAAAATGCAACCACACACACCCTCTGGAGCAGCACTGCTATGACTGTATTGTTTACCCTTTTTAAAATAAATATCTAAAGTTATCAGTATTCAGTAATAAGTATGATCCATGCACCATTTCCAGAGAAGGTCTAAAATGGCGTTCCTATTTTAATATATATTACATAATGCATATTTAAATGCATATATGGGCATGTGAATGTAAAACTGTTTTACGTATTCAGTGAGCACCTTTTTTTGTTATTTTTGTAATGTTTTCCATTGAGTATGCTTGTTGTACTATCTTTGCATTACTGCATTACATACACGTATTTGTAGATTCTACCACGTAGCACCTCCCCATGTTTCACTTCAGTTAGTCAGCATCCTAAAAAATAACACCTTTTTAAATAAAATCTCATCTACAATAACATATACCGAGTTTATGTTTTACCAATACACAAGTTGGAAATCCAACAATGAAAGGTATAAACAGTAAGGTCAATGTTGAGCACTAATAACCAGGAAGAAGAACATGCTCATGTAATAAGGAAGCGACTAAGTATGGCTACCTCCCAAAATTTTGATGACATTGGCTTTGATGTTCCAATTCCCATTTGTCAGTTCAGATTTCCAAAAGGCTTCTAGAGGAAAGGGACCAATGTGTCAGGGAAATGTAGACAGTAATATTAATGGGCACATTCGGTGCATCTCTGTTTGCCATGGCGCAGGAACGGTGAATGCGCGTGCGCGACGGCACGAACTGGCGAAAGCGCGTACGCAATGCGTGACAGATGCGGCCACTTGTTGGCCTATAAAAGACTGTGGCAGAATCTAATTAATTGCTGGATTGTTGTCAGCTCCCCTGTGTTCCTGTGCTCCTGTACTTCCCTGGACTTCCTGTTGTGACCCGGCTTGCTCCTTACTCCGTTTGTTCTCCTCCTGGTATTGACCCTCTGGCTTGCTTCACCTTCTGGCTCCTGTTTGATTACCTGGGTATGACCCCGGCTTGCCTCAAGGACTCATCTGGACTACCTATAAGTCTTCCTGTGCATGACCCCGGCTTGCCTCAATTACTCCTCTGCACTACCTGTCAGTCTTCCTGTGTATGACCCCAGTTTCCATTACAGACTTTGCTATTGCCTCCTGCCTTATTCTTGGACTGACCACCTGTATTTGACCACCAGCCTGGTTTTAACTCTGCCTCCAGTCGTGCACAAGGTTGCCAAGTTCCTCAGCAGTTCTCAAGAGACGTTTGCCTTGCTGTGTGTCCTGTCTCCTTCAGCACCCTCCAGGCGTCCACCGGTTCTCCTGTACCCTGCTGGCAACCTGTGCTACTTTGGGTGCTACACCTCCTGCACCACCTTCAGGGGTGTGCTGCACTTAGCCACAAGGGGAACCCTCTCAGCATATCGGCCTCAGACCAGGTACGTGACACAATGGCTTCCTCAAAGGCTGCTTATATCTGCCTGAGCACCTTTAGCTTGACTGCCAGGAAAACCAGATCCCACCCTTCTATCTTACAATGCCTTAGAATTTTTAAAAAGAAGTAGCTCAGACTATTTTTTTTAGTGTTGTAATCTCATCAGTCAGGGCTTCTAAACACTTCCCAACCATTCTGCACAACTTTTCATTATTTGATGCTTTTTAATACATTATTGTTTTTTTAATTTGAGATTTATTGAATTTTCCTAAATGCAGAGTACAAGGCAATACATTGGTTTGTTATGAATACATTCCGTATGTAAAACATAAAGATACTGAAGGCATATATTTCATATAGGCACAATATACAAAGAATAATTTTGAACTGTATAATAAAGAGTTCAACAGGTGATAAACTGTGACAGGGAGGGACAGTTTTGAGATTAGCATAGAGGTAAGGTAAACTCATTATACCAGGAGTGGATGTTCAGGTTGGGTGTGGGTATGGTATAAAGGCCAAAAGGCAAGAGTAGAGCACGTGGGTTTTAGGCATTTGAGGTTTCTAAACTGGTTTTAGAATTTTGGAAGTTGTAAGTGAGCCTTGGTGTACATATACAGTGCCTTGCGAAAGTATTCGGCCCCCCTTGAACTTTGCGACCCTTTGCCACATTTCAGGCTTCAAACATAAATATATAAAACTGTAATTTTTTGTGAAGAATCAACAACAAGTGGGACACAATCATGAAGTGGAACGAAATTTATTGGATATTTCAAACTTTGCTAACAAATAAAAAACTGAAAAATTGGGCGTTCAAAATTATTCAGCCCCTTTACTTTCAGTGCAGCAAACTCTCTCCAGAAGTTCAGTGAGGATCTCTGAATGATCCAATGTTGACCTAAATGACTAATGATGATAAATAGAATCCACCTGTGTGTAATCAAGTCTCCGTATAAATGCACCTGCACTGTGATAGTCTCAGAGGCCCGTTTAAAGCGCAGAGAGCATCATGAAGAACAAGGAACCCACCAGGCAGGTCCGAGATACTGTTGTGGAGAAGTTTAAAGCTGGATTTGGATACAAAAATATTTCCCAAGCTTTAAACATCCCAAGGAGCACTGTGCAAGCGATAATATTGAAATGGAAGGAGTATCAGACCACTGCAAATCTACGAAGACCTGGCCATCCCTCTAAACTTTCAGCTCATGCAAGGATAAGACTGATCAGAGATGCAGCCAAGAGGCCCATGATCACTCTGGATGAACTGCAGAGATCTACAGCTGAGGTGGGAGACTCTGTCCATAGGACAACAATCAGTCGTATACTGCACAAATCTGGCCTTTATGGAAGAGTGGCAAGAAGAAAGCCATTTCTTAAAGATATCCATAAAAAGTGTAGTTTAAAGTTTGCCACAAGCCACCTGGGAGACACACCAAACATGTGGAAGAAGGTGCTCTGGTCAGATGAAACCAAAATTGAACTTTTTGTCAACAATGCAAAACGTTATGTTTGGTGTAAAAGCAACACAGCTCATCACCCTGAAAACACCATCCCCACTGTCAAACATGGTGGTGGCAGCATCATGGTTTGGGCCTGCTTTTCTTCAGCAGGGACAGGGAAGATGGTTAAAATTGATGGGAAGATGGATGGAGCCAAATACAGGACCATTCTGGAAGAAAACCTGATGGAGTCTGCAAAAGACCTGAGACTGGGACAGAGATTTGTCTTTCAACAACACAATGATCCAAAACATAAAGCAAAATCTACAATGGAATGGTTCACAAATAAACATATCCAGGTGTTAGAATGGCAAAGTCAAAGTCCAGACCTGAATCCAATCGAGAATCTGTGGAAAGAACTGAAAACTGCTGTTCACAAAGGCTCTCCATCCAACCTCACTGAGCTCGAGCTGTTTTGCAAGGAGGAATGGGCAAACATTTCAGTCTCTCGATGTGCAAAACTGATAGAGACATACCCCAAGCGACTTACAGCTGTAATCGCAGCGAAAGGTGGCACTACAAAGTATTAACTTAAGGAGGCTGAATAATTTTGCACACCCAATTTTTCAGTTTTTTATTTGTTAAAAAAGTTAGAAATATCCAAAAAATGTTGTTCCACTTCATGGTTGTGTCCCACTTGTTGATTCTTCACAAAAAATTACAGTTTTATATCTTTATGTTTGAAGCCTGAAATGTGGCAAAAGGTCGAAAAGTTTAAGGGGGCCGAATACTTTCACAAGGCACTGTATTCCATGAGGTAGTTGTTGTTGAAGATTGAGATCACTTCCGAGATGGAAGGGTGGTGTAGGGATTTCCAGTATCTAGCAACAGCTAGATGGGCAGCTATGAATACATGGGAGATGACAGTGTGGGATCTTTGGGGCCAAGTATCAATATCCAGACATTTGTGATGAAAAGGAAAATGGGGTCGGTATAATAGAAATTTAGTTACCGTATTTTTCGGACTATAAGGCGCACTGAAAATCCTAAAATTTGATCAAAAACTGGCAGTGCGCCTTATAATCCAGTGTGCCTTATATATGAAAATAGTTTGAAAATGTACCGTTAACTGGATGATTTGACCAAAGGGGTGCAACCACTGGACATAAGTGTCAATCGTTCTTTCAAGGTGAAACTGCGAATCACGTGGGAAAATTGGATGATGGAAGGAGAGCACTCCTTCACGAAGACTGGGAGGCAACGCCGGGCCAATTATGCCACTGTGTGCCAGTGGAGAGTGGATGCCTGGCATAAAGTATCCGCCAGAACTGTAATCCGAGGGTTCGCGATGAGCACCTGCCAGTAAACATTGCGCGGATCAACGTTCCAAAAAATAAAAGTGCGCCTTATAATCCGGTGCGCCTTATATATGAAAATAGTTTGAACATTTACCATTAACTGATACTGCGCCTTATAATCCGGTGCGCCTTATATATGAAAATAGTTTGAACATTTACCATTAACTGATACTGCGCCTTATAATCCGGTGCGTCTTATAGTCGCGAAAATACGCTAGATTAGACCAATATATAGTGAGTTTTGGGCAGCTCCACCAGATGTGCAGAGGAGATTCATAGTTTCCACAATTTCTCCTCCATGTTTTACACGTAGATAGATGAGTACGAGTTTGGAGGGGTTTAGGTATCAGTAAAACATATTTTTTGTAGCCTGGTTAAAATTTCTGTTGACTTCAGCGGCACTCCTAGTTTGGAAATTAAAAATTTTAGAGGCTAACAAAAAAAATAATATCTCTAATAGTAATAATTTTAAAAATGTTGCCATGCACATATATCATTATTATTTATCATAAGCAAATTGCTTTTGCAACTATATTTAAAAAAAAAATGTATTAAAAAAAATGATATACCAAGGCTATACATTCTCATTAATTATTTTTAAATATGGTCGGTCTTTACATTTCCATCTCATTAAAATTCATAATTAGCTGGAAAATGAAATACATGAAAAAAAAGATATTTTCATTTATCTGTTGTAGCTAATATTAACTTAGCAGCCTGAACTTCTTCTCTCCAACTTTAACCTCAGACAGATGAACTTTTTACTCCCGCTCATCTTCTATATTTAACCCCGGGCAAAAGTTATTATGACTCACATTACAATAGAGCTTTTTTTTTTTGTTTGTTATTTTACAATATATTGTTATTTTTTTAATCTCTCACTAAGTCCTGAGCCTTATGTTTGCCTGAATGGAGGCCGTCTGTCAAAGCCACCGCAGAGACATTATTATGCTAATGTACCTATGTGTTTATGTCTTAGAAATATAATATATTTGCCTAATATCCCAACTTGAGAAAAAACGCTTATGAAAAAACATTTATTTTCACTAGAATTTAAAAGTTGGATAAATTCTAAAACGTCAAACCGTTTCATTTTGCCCTCTTAAAATATAATCTCTGAATTTAATGACAAAAGGTTTAAGCTGAAATAAAATTTATGTAAGTTTGTGCACACAAGACATTTATCTCAGCGGATGAGAAATATATTAGAAATCTGTCCTTTTTTTTTTTTTTTTTTTTTTATTATTACAATGGTATTACAATAACAAACAATATCTCAAAAACCTGGATTCACTAAACAGGTGCCACCTTAAATTATTTTATATTAGATTCTATGGAGCATAAATATATGCAAATGTTATTGATATTTATTGCAGATGGTTAAACCCCTGATAAAAATGTGTACAGTTTAATGTTCTCCTCTGAGTGGAATAATAACGCGTTGAGAACAATATTGAATTTTTCTTTCCATATTTTCATTGCCTTGGAATAGAAGTACGTGGAAAATAAGTGATGTATTTTTTTTTTTTGGTTCTTTTCATAAAAATAGCATATAGAAATGTAACGTTTTGTAAAGAAAGTATACACCTATTTCATCCTGTAATGTTCTAAATTTAAAGTCGAACTAAGGACTGGGGTACTTAGTTAAAAAAATAAAAACTGCAACCCAAAGGCAAATATTTTTATACTAAAGAAATTACTTATGGTGCAAATAATGCAAATGCAAGTCTATGAACACGAGGGCTGCTATGTGTGGCGGAAAACACAATCCCTTTTAGGAATATTGATTGACAACAGGTTCTTGTTGACACTGCGGCCCAATTATTTAAGATTATACAATGGAAAAAAAATCTGAATTTCTATTGATATTGATGATGTCAAATTCATCTTTCCATCCTGTTCACTGTGTCACATTGTGATTTGTAAGCCTTTGCTTATTTTCTATTATTTGCACCCTCTCCCGCAATGGGAAGTGAATAGGTAAAGGGTTGCCCCATTATTATAATCCTGGGTCCCATGGGGCTGAGGAAAAAAAAAGCATCCATTACAGCCTTTCTCAACCTTTTCAACACAGAGGAACCCTTAAAATAATTTTCCGGTCTCAGGGAACCCTACTAAAAATGACTATATTTACAACTCATGATACATTAGTGTCATGGTCAGTGGGATGAATGCTCCTTACACTTGTGGACACTGGGAAGAGTTACCTTCTTCCAGATAGCTAAAAGGATCAATGGCGTCAGGGGGAACTTATCTGAGAGGCAGAAATTGCTCATTGCTCAAGGAACCCCTAGCAACCTCTGGAGGAACCCTAGGGTTCCATGGAACCCTGGTTGAGAACAACTGTTCTATTACCTTACCACTTCCTTCGTATAGATCAGGGATATGCAAACTGTGGCCCTCCAGCTGTTGCAGAACTACAAGTCCCAAGACTCTTGACAGCCACAAGCATGACACCCAGAGGCATGATGGGACTCATAGTTTTGCAACAGCTGGGGGGCCACAGTTTGCATATCTCTGGTATAGATTATTATGTAATTTACCCAATATAAGTTATAGGTTCTTGAATCAATAAAGCATAACAAAAAAAAAGAATAGCTCAATGAAAGATAAAGTTAAAAATGTGTTTTTACTACAATGCTAACCTTCAACCTATGTTTGCATCCCCCCCCCCCTCTACTGCCATATTTGGTATTTTTATCGGGGGAGGTGGGGAGTGGGTACTTGATTTTGACGAGTACCCGCTCCCACTTCCGGTCAGATGCACCACGGCCATCTGGGCTGGAAGTTCCGCTCCCTCTCCTTCCCCGCAGCCTTCTTGGACACATCACAGGTCCCAGAAAAAAGAGGGAGCATACACAAAGCGCAGCACTCTTTGCACATGCGCAGTAGGAAACCGGCTGTGAAGCCACAAGGCTTCACTGCCAGGGTCTCAAGAGAAAAAGTTTTGACCGCACTCAGAAGTAGATAAACTCGAAGTGTTTTTTCCCATAAACTAGAAACACAAGTGCATCACACAGACATGGGATAGGTTGACGCGTTTCACTACTCTATCGGTCGCTTACTCATAACCCATGGGTTATGAGTAAGCGACCGATAGAGTCTTAAAACGCGTCAACCTATCCCATGTCTGTGTGATGCACTTGTGTTACTAGTTTATGGGAATAAACACTTCGAGTTCATCTACTTCTGAGTGCAGTCAAATTTTTTTCTCTTGAGTACCTGACTACTGGATGGCGGATCTGACCGGCACCGGAGTGCTTTGCCTCACCTGAGCGGCTGTTTTCTGCTTTGTCTCAACTATTTCACTGCCAGGGTCCCTAACTTAAGATGCCGGCGCCTGCACCGGAAGCTGATTGAAGAATCGGCTCTGGTGAGGACATCTCTGGATCCCTGGACAGGTAAGTGTTCCTTTATTAACCACTTCTGGACCGGAAGGATTTGCCCTGTTAATGACAAGGCCATTTTTTGCGATTCGGCACTGCGTTATTTTAACAGACAATTGCGCACTCGTGCGATGCTGTACCTAAATAAAATTGATGTATTTTTTTCCCCACAAAAAGAGGTTTCTTTTGGTGGTATTTGATCAGCTGTGCGATTTTTATTTTTTGCGCTATAAACAAAAAAATACGACAATTCTGGGAAAAAAAAAAAAAAAAACAATATTTTTCACTTTCTGCTATATAACATCCTCCCCCCCCTCCCCCCCCCCCTCCCCCCCCCAAAAAAATTAAAATCAATTTTTTTTTCATAATTTTAGGCCAATTTGTATTCTGCTACACAGTTTTGGTAAACAAAAAAAAAAACATCCAAAAAAGCTTATTTTGATTGGTTTGCGCAAAATGCATCGCTTCTACAAACTAGGGGAAAGATTTATGTCATTTTTATTTATTTTTTTACTAGTAATGGCGGCGATCAGCAATTTTTAGCGGGACTGCGACAGTGCGGGGGACAGATCGGACCCCTAACTGACATTTTTGACACTTTTGGAAGGACCAGTGACATTACTACAGTCAATGGCACCCGCAATCACTCCCCGGGAAGACAGAACAGTTGTTCTGTCAGTAATTATCACAGGGCTCCTGTGATCCTCCTATTTAAGATCACAGGTCCCTGTGGTGATCAAATAAGCCCATCCCCCTCACAGTAATAAAACACCCCCTAGGCATACATGTAACCCTTTGATCGCCCCTGGGTTAACCCCTTCCCTGCCAGTGTCATTATTACAGTAACAGTGTATATTTTTAGCACTGATTACTGTAGTAATGGTCACTGTCACTGGTACCCCCAAAAGTGTAAAAAAATGTCAGTTAGGGGTCCGATCTGTCTGCCGCAATGTCGCAGTCCTGCCAAAAATTGCAGATCACCACCATTACTAGTACAAAAGAACATTTTAAAAGTTACATAAATCTTTTCCCTACTTTGTTGACGTGATAACTTTTGCGCAAACCAATCAAAATACGCTTATTGGATTTTTGTTTATTAAAATATGTAGCAGAATACAAATTGGCCTAAAATGATGAAACAATTTGATTGTAATTTTGTTTTCCTTGGGAATGTGTCAATAGCAGAAAGTGAAAAAAATTGTTTTTTTTTCAGAATTGTCGCTCTTTTTTTGTTTATAGCTTAAAAAATTGAAATTGCACAAGTGATCAAATACCTTAAAAAAAGCTCTATTTGTTGGAAAAAAAGGACATCAGTTTTATTTATTTAATTTTATTTGGGTACAGCATCGCACGACCGCACAATTGTCCGTTAAACTAACGCAGTGCCGAATCGCAAAAAAATGGCCTGGTCATTAAGGGGGAAAATTTTCTGGTCCAGAAGTGGTTAAGTTAACCTTGTATTTGATCTGTGTATTTAGCTATCCTGACTAAGGCCTATGTAGAAGAGTAAAACATGTTAATCTTTATAGGAATTGATTCCATTTGATGTTTTGATGGATGAATTAAATAACAGTTTTCATGGGGAGATGTCCTGGTGCAAGATTTTTGCTTTTCTGTTGTATTTAGCTATTCGCCTTGATTTCAGCCTTGAAGTCGTAGATTTCCACCCTGCTGCCCGTCAATTTAATGTGATTTTTACCATTGTTGTCCCATGTGTTTAAGAGAATTAAATTATTAAGGAATATCAAAATACCATGTATTAGTTCACTACCAGGTACAGTAAGAGAGGGGTAAATAGATTTGCCTAGAATATTCCATAGATATTCAGCTACCCATGACTTTGACCAATGAAAGTCAAATTTAGGCTGGAGTGCATCAATAGAGTCATTTGGATATACAGTACACTATATTACCAAAAGTATTGGAACGCCTGCCTTTACACGCACATGAACTTTAATGGCATCCCAGTCTTATTCTGTAGGGTTCAATATTGGGTTGGCCCACCCTTTGCAGCTATAACAGCTTCAACTCTTCTGGGAAGGCTGTCCACAAGGTTTAGGAGTGTGTCTATGGGAATGTTTGGCCATTCTTCCATAAGTGCATATGCGAGGTCAGGCACTATGTAATGGTTGACGAGAAAGCCTGGCTCACAATCTCTGCTCTAATTCATTCCAAAGATGTTCTATTGGGTTATGGTCAGGACTGTGTGCAGGCCAATTAAGTTCTTTAACCCCAAACTCGCTCATTCATGTATTTATGGACCCTGCTTTGTGCCTTGGCATACCAAGACATTTTGGAAAATTCCATGCTCCCAACTTTGTGGGAACAGTTTTGGCATGGCCCCTTCCTTCATGTGTTTATGGGTCTTGCTTTGTGCACTGGTGCAAAGTCATGTTGGAACAGGAAGGGAGCATGAAATTGTCCAAAATGTCTTGGTATGCTCACACCTTCACTGCAACTAAGGGGCCAAGCCCAACCCCTGAAAAAAAAATCCAACACCATAATCCCCCCTCCACCAAATGATTTGGATCAGTGCACAGAGATTTTTCTTACCTCCTCATCCAGAGTGCCCCCCCTGGCACAGTCAACTCCTCTTCTCCTCCGGGTGCCCCTTGGTCAAGCTGTATGTACAAAAACACTCCAGGTTATTTTATAATGTATTATGTTTTGCCTCCATCTGTAAGCAATTGAAAGGGTTATCTTCTGCAAATCTTAGTTTATATACAACAACCCCCTTAGCCGTAACATCAAATTTGCTTAAAGAATAGCTTTCATAACATCATTTTGATGTATTCAGAGGTAAAGTCTTTTTTTTTTTGGAGTCTCACATTGAAATAAATACACTCTTTGAATCTATAACATTGCTCTCCATGTGTTCTCTCGCTATCAGCTGTAAAAGGATAACTAACTTTTGTCAGGGCTGTAATAGTCAGCCAATAAATGGGTACCTGTAAGCAGCAGAATTTCTTTTCCTGGAGCTGGCTTTGTGTTTAACCCCCCCTCTGAGGTCACACCGTTTTATTTGTACTCTAGCACATTTCTCCTTTACTTTTCTGGGTTACAAAAAAAAAAAAAAGAAGAAAATTGGTGTTGTTTACTACCGCTTTAAGGGGTAAAAAAAAGTCCTATTTTTAAATATCTCTATGTTGGTTGAAAAAAACTCCCCCCCCCAAAAAATGAAAAAAGTGATAAACAAGTGGTGGTGGTGATTGGATATATATAACTGGGTATCTCCGCCAAGAAGCTGCTTCCTAAGCTCTGGAACACAAGATCCATGAATCTGGCTATAGTTACCCCAAGAACTCGACAGTACAAGTTTTGGAGTCAACCAGATTTATACACACAGGCACAAAGAGATATACACTCTGGGACAACCCTCTCCTTAGCTGCCAATCCACATACTTATATACATCCCATAATAGGTTGATATTAAAGAAGAAGTAAACCCTCCTCTGCAAGTTGTACCTATAGGTAAGCCTATGATAAGGCTTACCTATAGGTACTGTAAATATCTCCTAAACATGTACCGTTTAGGAGATATTTACCTTACATGCAGCCAGTGACGTCACTGGTGCATGCGCTCTGAAGGAACGGCCGCTCGTGCCGTTCCTTCAGAGCCCCCGTGCCGTGACCGTCAGCTCCCACGCGCGTGCGCGTGAGTGACGTCACTGCGGCTCCGGCCAATCAGATGGCCGGATGCCGCGATCCCGGAAGACGGGCGACTGGACATGTCGCCCATCATAGAGGTAAGCGGGCGGCATGGCGGGGGCTCGTTCTAAGGTAAGTATTTGATAAAGAGCTAGCATGCGATGCATCCTAGCTCATTATGTCTTTCAGGATGAAAAAAAAAAAAAAAATTTCGGTTTACAACCTCTTTAAGGCAGACAGAAACAATAGAACAAAGGAATACAGGTACTTAACAATAACAACCCCCCCCCCCCCACCTCACTATCTAGCAGGGTCTATGAGACACTCTTGCGATATTCTAGCAATCTGAAAAGTCAAATTGTCTATCTCTATATATCTCTTGAGCGACATTGTCCAGAAATATTATTGCCCCAAGTTAAAGAGGCCCTGCACTCTTTCAACACAAACCACACATAAGGAACCCAGGATAACAGGGGAAACACAAAATGCTGAGTCTGGTGTGGTTGCACAGTGAGTCTGATTAGTGCAGACCCGACTGTGGTTCTTGGTCACCCTGTGCCACTAATGGACAAAGGGTGACTTACACATAAGAGGGGCCGGGGAAGCTGGACAAGGAGTTTCCTGACCTCTCTAAAGTAATCTGGGTTCCATGAGGCCCTCAGCCAAAGTGACTCCTGTCACAATATATGCTCAATAGGTTTAGGTCTGGAGACATGCTTGGCCAGTCCATCACATTTACCCTCAGCTTCTTAGCAAGGCAGTGGTCATTTTGGAGGTGTGTTTGAGGTCGTTATTATGTTGGAATACTGCCCTGCGGCCCAGTCTCAGAAGGGAGGGGATCATGCTCTACTTCAGTATGTCACAGTACATGTTGGCATTCATGGTTCCCTCAATGGACTGTAGTTTCCTAGTTCCAGCAGCACTCATGCGGCCCCAGACCATGACACTCCCACCACCACGCTTGACTGTAGGCAAGACACACTTGTCTCTGTACTTCTCACCTGGTTGCCGTCACACACGCCTTGAACCAAATACGTTTACTATTTGTCTCATCAGACCACTGGACATGGTTCCAGTAATCCATGTCCTTAGCCTGCTTGTCTTCAGCAAACTGTTTGGGGGCTATCTTGGGCATCATCTTTAGAAGAGGCTTCCTTCTGCGACGACAGCCATGCAGACCAATTTTGATGCAGTGTGCGGCGTATGGTCTGAGCACTGACAGGCTGACCACCCCACCCCTTCAACCTCTGCAGCACTCATACATCTATTTCCCAAAGACAACCTCTGGATATGATGCTGAGCACATGCACTCAACTTCTTTGGTCGAGCATGTTCTGAGTGGAACCTATCCTGTTAAACCGCTGTATGGTCTTGGCCACCATGCTGCAGCTCAATTTCAGGGTCTTGGCAATCTTCTTATAGCCTAGGCCAGTGATGGCGAACATTGGCACCCCAGAGGTTTTGGAACTACATTTCCCATGATGCTCAAATACACTGCAGAATGCATGAGCATCATGGGAAGTAGAAAATGTCCCAGCATCAGTGGGAGTAAACAATGTCCCAGTCCCATCTTTGGTATTAGGGGAATTATTAATGCCCCATCGTTGGTGTCAGTGGGAACAATAGTGCTCTATGCTTGGTGTCAGTGGGAGGAATAGTGCCCCACCATTGATGTCAGTGGAGAGAATAGAGCGCGATCGCTAGTGTCTGTGGTAGGAAAATTCCCCCAAATATTGATGTCAGTAGCAGGAATTATGGCCCTATTGTTGGTGTCAGTGGAAGGAATAGTGCCCCATATCAGTGGGAGAAAACATGCCCAAAAGCTGGATAAAGGCAAGCAAAGGGCCGCGTTCGGCCCCTGGGCCCAGTTTGGAGGCCACTGTTCACGATGATACCTGAAACCTAAGTGGAAGCGTATAAGGTAGGCCAGTACATGTTTAGTCTGCAGGCCTAACCATGCACTACATAGATCTTGGTGTACGTGATTCTGAACTGAAGGTATATCATGTAAAACTGGTTGGGTTGGAAAAAGTGGCAATCAGGGGAAGAAATCGCCCTACCAGCAGTAAGGAGCAGACACCTCTATAGAACACATTTCAGATGACCTGGGCTCTACGTGTTCAACTGGTTTTGAAGCCTTGATCTGGAACCATGAAGAAACGAAGGGACTTGCAAAGTGAGCACTCCAAGCCATTCATGGTTGGGTGTTATAGTGGACCAGAGGGATGGTGTAGTGAAAGGTTTACAACCCATCATTTTCCCACTAAATGATGGCGCAGTGTGCTTTGGCTGTGGAATCATTGTAGTCTAAGTATTTAGATATTTAGTATATATTTAGAAACTTTGAAAGGTCTAAATGTAGTAGACCTTCTAGTGGAGTGCTGGGAATTGCTAGGGACCCGCCCACATGTGCCTAAAACTGACTATGGGTGGGGCCTGGGTAGGTCTGCCAATTCCCTGGGTGGGCCTGAGACAGGCTGTGGGCTGGGTTAGTGATGTCCTGGAGACTAGGACTGAAATGTTGGTAAGTATGAGTTAAAACATTTTTCCCATCTCTAACCAGTGCATTCAACACACTCCTGTAATTAAACTTTTTTCTAGAAGCTGTAAAATACTTCTTTCCCCTAGAATAGAACTGATGAGTCATTTTGGCTTAAGAGTGCATGAAAGTGGCATCATTTATACTTTGTCGTGCGGCTTGCCTGTCATCGAAACTCCAGGATTTGCTCATCAATAACAGAGATTATCGATTAATCCACAAATCTAGACACTTAATTACTGACATTTGGATGCCAGAAAAAGTGACAGACCTTCAGGTTTTCAGTAAAAACTCTCAGTACAGAATTTATAAAACTGCATTGATTTTTTTTCCTCTCTCTCTTTAAATGAAATGCAAGAAACCAACAAATTTACAATACATTACTTGTCTATTCCAGACTAAACTGAACACAATTCTGTGAAAAATTCTAAATTTAAAGGGGGGGGGGTGGCAAACAGCTTTAGGAGGAACTGTACTGTTGAAGTGATACCCATAAATAATCAAGCAGATAGTAAAGGACTAGTCATGGTAGCCTGTGGTCTTCTCTCAGCTCACTTTTCCTGTGTGTGGAGGTGCACCAATGGAAAGTTTGCCAGACCAAAAAAATTTAAGAATCTAAAACACATCCAACGAGATTTGGGGATCAGAAAAAAAATCCCCTTCATTAGGAAAACACAGTATAATATAAATGTAAATGTGCTTGATATCATAATAAGTCTAACAGTCATAGAAAATCATGGATAACAGGCAGTATATACTGTATATACGTATGCTATATTACCAAAAGTATCAGGATGTGATCCCTGATGACTTCGTATGTACTGACGAAACGCGCGTAGGGTAAATAAAACGTGACACGTCACTTCCTCTATTTGGATTGCATGTGGAGCGCGGAATGGTGTCCCTGCTGTATTAATAGCCTCCTTGCTCTATACAATCTTGTAAGTGTTATTAATTCACTATGCGCTATTAAATAAATGAAAAATACTATACTATGAAGGGCCCTTTGTTATTTAAATTCTATGGCATAAATCCTGGAGTCTAACTGGAAAAGTGACACTGGTTGAGAATATCTATTGGCGTGGGGGAGACCTCATTGGTTGGATATGCATAAACAATGTTATTTCTGGTAAGTAGGTATTTTATTTACAGATGATGGAAGATCACTTATCACAGCCCACGGTTCTTTGGAGAAGTTGGAATTTTCACGAATACGTCACTACTTTAAGCACACTGGTGTTTATGGACAATTTATACTATTAGCACGCATTAAACAGTGCTTGAGAGTGTGGTTTACTTTATAGCAATATATACTTTCACAAAAGTATTGGGATCCCTGCCTTTACGTGCACATGAAATTTAATGGCATCCCAGTCTTATTCCGTAGTAACAGCTTCAACTCTTTTGGGAAGGCGGTCCACAAGTTTTGGAGTGTGTCTATTGGAAATGTTTAACCATTCTTCCAGAAGTGCATTTGTGAGGTCAGGCACTGATGTTGGACAAAAAGACCTGGCTCGCAGTGTTCGCTCTAATTCATCCCAAAGGTGTTCTATCGGGTCAGGATCAGTCATGTTCCTCCACCCCCAAACTCGCTCATCCGTGTCTTTGTGGACCTTGCTTTGTGCACTGGTGTGCAGTCATATTGGAACAGGAAGAGGCCATCCCCAAACTGTTCCCACAAAGTTGGGAGCATGAAATTGTCCAAAATGTCTTGGTATGCTGATGACTTAAGAGTTCCCTTCACTGGACCTAAGGGGCCAAGCTCAACCCCTCCCACACCATAATCCCCCCTCCATCAAATGATTTGGACCAGTCCACAAATCCAGGTCTATAAAGACACAGATAAGTGAGTTTGGGGTGGAAGAACTTGACTGGCCTGCAACTGCTCCTGACCTCAACTTGATAGAACACCTTTGGGACAAATTAGAGCGGAGACTGCATTGTCTACATCAGTGCCCGACCTCACAAATGCGCTTTTAGAAGAATGGTCAAACATTCCCATAGACACACTCCTAACATTGTGGACAGCCTTCCCAGGAGAGTTGAAGCTGTTATAGGGTTATATAGTTAAAGGGTGGGCCAACTCAATATTAAACCCTACAGACTGAAACTGGGATACCATTAAAGTTCATGTGCATGTAAAGGCAGGCGTACCAATACTTTTGGTAATATAGTGTATATGTATATATATATATATATATATATATATATATATATATATATATATGAGCAACACAGCTCATCACCCTGAACACACCATCCCCACTGTCAAACATGGTGGTGGCAGCCATAGGCGTGCGCAGGGGGTGTGCCAGGTGTGCCTGGGCACACCCTAATCACTACTCTGGATGGAGAGTGGGGAAAAGAGCTAGTAAATATGTAATTTACCGGTGCCTTCTTTTTCCAAATGAACATTGTGAACACAACTAGGTTTACTATGCTTCAGTTGGTGAATGAACAGGAAGCTGCTCAGCACAGAGCACTTCCCATTCATTCCCTGTCCAGTGCAGCTGAGGCTGCAGAGAAAGTCATGTGTGTTTGAGCTTTGGGGTGCACACCCTAATGCAATTGGCTGCGCACACCTATGGTGGCAGCATCATGGTTTGGGCCTGCTTTTCTTCAGCAGGGACAGGGAAGATGGTTAAAATTGATGGGAAGATGGATGGAGCCAAATACAGGACTATTCTGGAAGAAAACCTGATGGAGTCTGCAAAAGACCTGAGACTGGGACGGAGATTTGTCTTCCAACAAGACAATGATCCAAAACATAAAGCAAAATCTACAATGGAATGGTTCACAAATAAACATATCAAGGTGTTAGAATGGCCAAGTCAAAGTCCAGACCTGAATCCAATCAAGAATCTGTGGAAAGAACTGAAAACTGCTGTTCACAAACGCTCTCCATCCAACCTCACTGAGCTCGAGCTGTTTTGCAAGGAGGAATTGGCAAAAATTTCAGTCTCTCGATGTGCAAAACTGATAGAAACATACCCCAAGCGACTTACAGCTGTAATCGCAGCAAAAGGTGGCGCAACAAAGTATTAACTTAAGGGGGCTGAATAATTTTGCACGCCCAATTTTTCAGTTTTTTATTTATTAACAAAGTTTGAAATATCCAATAAATGTCGTTCCACTTCATGATTGTGTCCCACTTGTTGTTGATTCTTCACAAAAATTTTTTTAAAAGTTTTATATCTTATCATCAATATCTTATCATATCTATATGTTTGAAGCCTAAAATGTGGCAAAAGGTCAAAAAGTTCAAGGGGGCCTAATACTTTCGCAAGGCACTGTATATATATATATATATATATATATATATATATATATATATATATATATATATATATATATATATATTCATGCATGTATAAATACACACATACTGTACACATGTGTAGAAAGGGGGAGTTTTTTCTGACACCTGAAATACGTTGATTTTTTAATTTTTGTGTGTGAAACAGAACATACGTTGGAACCCTTTTATTCTTTGGTCTGGTGCAATTTTAATTTGTGCATGTTTGTTTTCTGGAGGGTAGCCCAGTCTGTTGTGAGCAGCCCAACCTGGGCCAGTGAGCTCTCCGAATGTTTTGTCCTTTCACTACATTGTATGACCTCACATCAAAGTCCCAGCAACTCGTCAATGTTTTTTCTTCATTGGAGTCTGTGTGGAGGTGGACAGTTTGGTGGAAGCAGGGCTTTGCGTCTAACATATCAGAGCTGCCCCCCTGATGACTGGTTGTCTGATGATTGATGGAAGGATATTAAAGAAGAAGCAGAAGAGGTAGAGAAAGCACAAATCTAAGGAATGAATGACGCAGGGAGATCCTTGCAATGCAGGTCTTAAGGTGCACCTTCCTCTCCAGCAAGTTAAGAAGCACAGCAATCACATTATAAAATATAATTTCAAATCTCCTGAGACAATCAGCGGCCCCTTTGATGATTTCACAATTCAGATATATAGATATGAAGCCCTAGGCGCAGGAAAACCTAAGCAGAGGATATTCACTTTTCATTTTCAGGAGGAGTTCAAGATCAAAAGTACATTGTTCAGGGTATTGATTAGGCACAGTTGACATTTCTAGCTCCTATAAGATTACAATGTGACGAAAGTGAGGTCTGAGCTCCCAAAACTATGTGTGGAAAATGGGGGAAATTATATTGAACACCATGCTACCCTAATTTCTCCAAAATTCTCACATTGATAGTAAAAATGGTCAGATTTAAATGTTATGCTTGTGATGGGAACTTCACATGGCGGCATTACATATAACCACTCCTCTTGCCATCACCACTAAAACAAAGGTACAGAAGGCAGATGGTACACATCACACCTCTCAAGGAGAGTATGCATAAGATCCATGTTATCAAAGAGCCACACATAATATTCAGCAAATATAATGCTTCATATAGCTTTTAGATACCACAGACATGCAAACAGAAATGGTCAGAGATTATAGGCTATGCCATGGGAGATGACAGAAGATGATGGACATTCTTCAGGGAACAGTCATAGACTAGAGCAGGGGTCTTCAAACTATGGCCCTCCAGTTGTTCAGGAACTAAAATTCCCATCATGCCTAGTCATATCTGTGAATGTCAGAGTTTTACAATGCCTCATGGAATGCAGTGGCAGCCCATCCATTGAAGGCGCACAGGCGCCGCACCCCTATCCATGCGTCCGGCCCCCTAATCTATATGCAGGGTGCCGGATGCATGGATTCCAAAGGAGTTGTTTTTTTTTCTTTTTAAGCATGCGAGGCTCTAATAGGCTTCAAAAAAGGGTGGACTCGGGGCGCAGAGCACTGCGCCCTGAGTCCACCCAGTTGTGTGACAATAGCGAATGAATATTCGCCATTGTCACACGGATTCTCCACCTGGCCAATCAGGAAGTGGGTCCTGAGACCTGTTTCCCGATTGGCCGAAAGGAGAAGCCATGCCATTGGCCAAGAAGGAGGAGGAGGGAGGAGATGCAGGAGACCGAGGGGGAAGCCGCCGCCGCTGCTGCCTGCCTGCCCTCCACATGTCAAGGGTGAGTTAGCCAGCAACCTGGGGGGGGGGGTTATGGCGTGCGGGCATGTGTGTCCCAGGGGGGAATGGTTTGGTCCATCTGCTGCTCACCCCCCCCCCCCGGCCCATGACGCACCAGCCGCCACTGATGGAATGTGTAGTTCAGCAACAGCTGGAGGGCCGTAGTTTGAGGATCCCTGGACTAGAGAGACACATTACTTGACACGCTTAGGGATCAATGCTATTGCAGCCCCTTTACAAATCAATGCTTCCACAATTGTAAACCTGACAGCACCCTTATTAAAAATTGTGCAAATCTGATCATAAATGATCAATGGAAGTTAAAAAAAAAAACTAAACATAAAATGAGAAAAAGGAAGAAGAGCACAAAAGAAGATGGAAAAAAGTACTGTCTTGAATTATCACCAAAACATGGAGTACTGTTATCTGCAGGGGCTTTAAAGGCCGCACAGAAGCTGTCAAAGGGCCAGATGTTGCCCCTGGGCTGCAGGTTGGGCAACCAGGAGCCTTGGCTCTCAAATTCTACCTTCTTACACTGTTTTAGCACATGACTGCCATATCCTATCTCAATACCTAATGAATAGAAAAAGGTATTTAGCCACAGTTTACGAGGCTCTGGAATTTAGGTGTGGGTGGAAGGTAGAGGCGCACCCTCCAGCCCCGCTACTTGTGGCGCGTAAAAGTCTATGAGAGGCTGACAGAAGCTAGACTGTACACAGGGTGGTACTTACATGTAGGTCAGTATGCGCCCATGGATGAATATTGGGAATGCTTGCATTCTGGGCATTCAACCCTGGACACATACTGCCCTAAACATAAGTACCGCTTGGTGCATCATCCAGCCTCGTCCTTTCATAGACATTTATAGGCTGCCGGCAGCAGGGGCTGGAGGGTGCGCCTGGACTAAACGCCCAGCGTGCAAGATTACAATGGCATAACCATTGCAATGTATAAAGTAGACCCTTCTAAAAAAAAAAATATATATATTTTAAAGGGCTTTTCTTCTTCATTCAATTGCCCTCACTTGTTGCCTACAGTTGCCTTGTTCAACTTGTCAGAATGAATTAGAAGATATGTAATTGATGTTACTGGCATAATCTGAGGTAGCGCTGTACGAAACTCTAGAGAGTTCAAAGGAGAGTAGGAAATGAGTTTAAGATTTATTTTTGGTTCTAGTCATTGCCAATGAAAGACGTACAGTACAGAGATACTGTACTCGCTCTAACCAGCCATTGAAGAGCTATCTGGGTCTCATCCAAGAAAGCCGATTGCCAAATTGGAATTTCCCCTTCTTGATAGAACTTCTGTGTGCGTTTAACTATACATTTAATACAAATATTGGATTAATTATACTCATGTTACTGATCCCTTATACAGAAACGCTTTCAGATAATATTTAGACCTGTGACCTGCGGAATAGATTTTTTAGCCAAGATAATTAAGAATATGAAGTTGCGAATTACAAGCGCATGACTGAAGCAATGAAATTATTACAATCATATATCATTTGGTGTTCACAAAAAAATCCTCCTTACTTATTAAGAAATCTTTAACTCCTTATGGCCTTAAGGGGACCCCTTGTCTTTTTCTTTTTTTTTTTTTTTATTTCATAATGTTTTATTAAAATAATTTTGTAAAAGTATTACAATAATGAGAAAAAGTCAAATACAATAAGCATTTTGAAAATTCAACATTATTAACAAAGTTGCTGTTTAAGAGAAATTAAGGAAATTGGGTAAATAATAACTCCCAAATCTGAGTAGGCAAATACCCACATAAAAAACAAGAAAACAAAAAAAAAGACGAAAAAAATAAAAAAAAACAAATCAGGATGCATAAACCTATTGTCTTTTTCATGATTTTTAGAAACAGCTTTTAACCACTTAAGCCCCGGAGGATTTGGCTTCTCAAAGACCAGGGCCTATTTTGCGATTCGGCACTGCGTGATTTTAACTGACAATTGCGCGGTCGTGCAACGCTGTACCCAAAATAAATTGACATCCTTTTTTTACCCATAAACAGAGCTTTCTTTTGGTGGTATTTGATCACCTGTGCGATTTTTACTTTTTGCGCTATAAACAAAAAAAGAGCGACAATTTTGAAAAAATAACAATATTTTTCAAATTTTTTTTATATGAAATTCCCCCCCCCAAAAAATGTAAAAATCTAAATTGTTTAACATTTTAGGCCAATTTGTTTTTTGCTACATATTTTTGGTAAAAAAAATCTCAAAAAGCGTTTTTGGATTGGCTTGCGCAAAAGTTATTGCGTTTATTAACTACGGGAAAGATTTATGTCATTTTATTGTTTTTTTTTTTTTACGCATAATGGCGGCGATCTGCGATTTTTTTTTGCGGGACTGCAACATTGCGGCGGACAGATCGGACCCCTATCTGATATTTTCAACACTTCTGGGGGTGCCAGTGACATTACTACAGTAATCAGTGCTATAAAAATGCACTGCTACTGTAAAAATGTCACTGGCAGGGAAGGGGTTAACTTTATTAGTGATCAAGGGGTTAAGTGTGTCCCTAGGGGTGTGATTCTTACTGTCAAGGGGCGTGGCTTGTGATGTAACCACAGAGACATACGATCCTACATAGCAGGATCGTATGATCTCTACTGTTACACCAGGGAGAATGACAGGCGGCTGATGTAAACCAGCGGGAGATCGCGAGTGGCCGGCGGACATCGAACACTCGCGCTGGGATGTCAGGGAACGAGCGGGGGAAGGAGTGCACTTCTTGCGGCGCGCGCTCGCCCCCAAGAGGCTCGTGGGTGAGTGACGTACCGGTACGTCGCTTTGCCCAGGAGGGGCTGACTGCCGCCGTATATAGTCGTGCGGCGGTAGGCAAGTGGTTAACAACATCAGCTTAAAATGCTTACCCACCTCTTACACATTTTTATTGGCCTGTATAGGCCAACAGAGATGTATAAGAGAGTGCAGACATTATTGATTATATATTGATTATTATCAGGCCTTTTTTTTTCAGAGAATAGATATAGGAACTCCCCCTTCTGAGTCACCCCAGAGCCCTAGACCCTCGTTTCACCCCTACCCACCTCCCAGTACCGCTCCTTTTGTAGAATACACAGAATGACACCAAGAATAATTTGTATGGAATTTGTTAAGGATAACCAGAAAAGCAGTAAAATAGATCCCCTGCAGCCAGCAACAATAGATCCCCCCACTCAACAACAATACATCCACCCAGCAGCAATAGATCCCCCAGTAACAATAGCCCCTACCTAACAATAGACCCCACCCCAGCAACAGTAGACCCCCCAGCAACAAGAGATTCCCCACCCAGTATCAATGGAACCCCCACAACAAAATATCTTCAGCAACAAAAGATCAACCCCAGCAATATTAAACAACCCCCCCCCCCCCAGCAGCAACAACAGATCGCCCAGCAGCCAGCATCAATAAACCACCCAGCAGCCAAAAAACATAGATCTCTCCCTCAACAGTAGATACCTCCCAGCAACAATTGAACCCGCTGCAGTATAAGATCCCCCAATAAACAATAGGCATTTATCAGCACCAATAGACCTCCCTACCAACAATAGACCCCCCACCCTCCACAAAAATATTTCCTTCCAGCCACAATAGATCCCCCAGCAGCCATCATTAATAAGCCCAACAGCATGCCCCATTACCCCTTGCCATTACATACATTCAGTGCCGAAGCTGCCGGAACTGCGTTCCCCCCCCCCCCCCCCCCGCGTTCCTGCTGAAAAAAAGCCCTGATTATTATCAAACACATGCTAGAGCAGTGGACATTCCACCACATAAGTGTTACAGTTTTAACTGACACGAAGGGGTCTATTAATAAGAAGTTTGTTGGGTAAATGTCACAAGCATTTGTTTGGCCCACAGGAATTCTGAGCCTTTTTTTTTTTGCCTAAAATTGTGTTTTTTATTGAGCGTCTGTTCCATCTATGCAGTGTTTTTACCTGACTGTTGTATTTCAGGAAACATTCCACAATATGGCCACTAGATGGGGATGATGATCATGGGAAATCATCGTATTGAAGTAGAACCATAGGCAAAACTTTTTTTTTTTTTTCATATTGGATAGAGTAAGCGGGTTATAACCCCTTTTTTTTCCCCGCCATTTGTGTCCCATTGCACAGATTTCCCTTCACTTCCTGTCCTATAGCCAAACATGAAGGAAGTAATAGGAAATCCTTGTAAATTAAGGGAATTCCTTGGGGCTCCCCAGGTCATCAGAACTAGTGTCCCCATTGGAAGATTTCCCTTCTATTACTTTTTTGGGAATAACCCACAATTTTGAATTTTCTTTTACTTTCACATTCAATGATAATGGTATACAGGACAAATAGAGAGGGTGAATCTCCCTAATGAGGACACAGAGAGAAATAAAACCTGTCAGGGGTTCTAATCCATCTCCACTCTATCCAAAATTTAAAAAAGCATTTTGTCTTCAGTTATACTTTAAGCAAAATATTGTCATAATTTATGAGGACTGGGTGAATGTTTTTGGCATTAATCCAACATTTTTTTTTGCACATAGATCCCTAGAAGTTTATGCCTGGGCACACTTAAAGCGTAACTCCACTTTTGTTGAGAAAAAAACATTCCCCTCTGGGTGATCTCTGTACATTGCAAGGATTTTATCAAACTTTGTTGCAGATTTCTACCTTTTGTTATTCTGCAGAAATCATTGTTTGTTCCTCTGTGCTGAGTGGGTCTAATGGGAGTGGTTTCATAATTATCAATCAGCTGTGGCAGCTGCAGGGCTCTAATGAGGAAAGCTGCTGGGTCTGAATCCCGTTAGACGTGTTCCTATTGGGAGTATCTCACCAAAAATGGCATTTTTGTTGCAGGAGATGCCAGAAATCTGACTTGTATCTTAGTGCAGACTTCTGGAAAAATTGGTGAGCCAATCACACAAGTAGGAGATGATGTTTCTGGGGGTGTGGTCAGTATACATTCTGTGTACAGAACAGCTCCAGGCGGCCATATTGCATTGCATTTTCAGAAAATGACAACAGCTGCAGATTGAAAAGGAAAGGTCGTTTTTAATAACATTCAATTACAAAAAGATGTGTGCCACAATTGTATAAGCTATATTGTTTTTTACTTTATTTGCTATTTTTTTTTTTGCCACGAAAGTGGCGTTACCCTTAAAAAAAAAAAAAAAAATATATATATATATATATATATATATATACACACACACACAGATATATATATATATATATATATACACACACACACAGATATATATATATACACACACACACAGATATATATATATACACACACACAGATATATATATATATATATATATATATATATATATATATACACACATACATATATATATATATATATATATACAGTGGGTACGGAAAGTATTCAGACCCCCTTAAATTTTTCACTTTTTGTTATATTGCAGCCATTTGCTAAAATCATTTAAGTTCATTCTTCTTCCTCATGAATGTACACATAGCACCCCATACTGACAGAAAAACACAGAATTGTTGACATTGTTTCAGATTTATTAAAAATGAAAAACTGAAATATCACATGGTCCTAAGTATTCAGACCCTTTGCTCAGTATTTAGTAGAAGCCCCCTTTTGATCTAATACAGCCAGGAGTCTTTTTGGGAAAGATGCAACAAGTCTTTCACACCTGGATTTGGGGATCCTCTGCCATTCCTCCTTGCAGATCCTCTCCAGTTCTGTCAGGTTGGATGGTAAACGTTGGTGGACAGCCATTTTTAGGTCTCTCCAGAGATGCTCAATTGGGTTTAAGTCAGGGCTCTGGCTGGGCCATTCAAGAACAGTCACGGAGTTGTTGTGAAGCCACTCCTTCGTTATTTTAGCTGTGTGCTTAGGGTCATTGTCTTGTTGGAAGGTAAACCTTCGGCCCAGTCTGAGGTCCAGAGCACTCTGGAGAAGGTTTTTGTCCAGGATATCCCTGTACTTGGCCGCATTCATCTTTCCCTCGATTGCAACCAGTCGTCCTGTCCCTGCAGCTGAAAAACACCCCCACAGCATGATGCTGCCACCACCATGCTTCACTGTTGGGACTGTATTGGACAGGTGATGAGCAGTGCCTGGTTTTCTCCACACATACCGCTTAGAATTAAGGACAAAAAGTTCTATTTTGGTCTCATCAGACCAGAGAATCTTATTTCTCACCATCTTGGAGTCCTTCAGGTGTTTTTTAGCAAACTCCATGCGGGCTTTCATGTGTCTTACACTGAGGAGAGGCTTCCGTCGGGCCACTCTGCCATAAAGCCCCGACTGGTGGAGGGCTGCAGTGATGGTTGACAGTCTACAACTTTCTCCCATCTCCTGACTGCATCTCTGGAGCTCAGCCACAGTGATCTTTGGGTTCTTCTTTACCTCTCTCACCAAGGCTCTTCTCCCCCGATAGCTCAGTTTGGCCGGACGGCCAGCTCTAGGAAGGGTTCTGGTCATCCCAAAAGTCTTCCATTTGAGTATTATGGAGGCCACTGTGCTCTTAGGAACCTTAAGTGCAGCAGACATCTTTTTGTAACCTTGGCCAGATCTGTGCCTTGCCACAATTCTGTCTCTGAGCTCTTCAGGCAGTTCCTTTGACCTCATGATTCTCATTTGCTCTGACATGCATTGTGATCTGGAAGGTCTTATATAGACAGATGTGTGGCTTTCCTAATCAAGTCCAATCAGTATAATCAAACACAGCTGGACTCAAATGAAGGTGTAGAACCATCTCAAGGATGATCAGAAGAAATGGAAAGCACCTGAGTTAAATATATGAGTGTCACAGCAAAGGGTCTGAATACTTAGGACCATGTGATATTTCAGTTTTTCTTTTTTAATAAATCTGCAACAATGTCAACAATTCTGTGTTTTTCTGTCAGTATGGGGTGCTATGTGTGCATTCATGAGGAAGAAGAATGAACCTAAATAATTTTAGCAAATGGCTGCAATATAACAAAGAGTGAAAAATTTAAGGGGGTCTGAATACTTTCCGTACCCACTGTATATATATAGAGAGAGAGAGAGAGAGTTAGGACTGAAGAAAATACTGGGGTACAGTAAAGTGGCTCTGCAACTTACGCATGTATTTGCAAATGTGTGCAAACTAAATCCCTGTTTTTAATGCAAACTGTTAGACAGGATAATTCAGTTAGTTGCCAGCTGGTTGGTAAGTTTAGCTAGGAATTTTCTTTGGTTTTTTGACATGCAAAATAATACTAGTGATGGCACAGCACTCCCCCATTTAACCATAAAACGTGAAAATGAAATATCTCGGTACTCTATGTGGATCCTCTATTATAGACGACAACACAATATGAAGAAGTGATATCAGTGTCTGTGAGTGGAGACTATCATGCGTATGAGCTGGTATCAGGAAAGTATACGTGGCATGACAAAATACAGTCCAAAGGATCAAAGGGAATTGGTAAGTACTGTGCTAGCACACAAACACCTAGAATATAAATATATTCTAGAGCACTTCATGCTTCCCTCTGCTGACCAGCTTTATGGAGATGCTGATTTCATTTTCCAGCAGGACTTGGCACCTTCACACACTGCCAAATCTACCAATACCCGGTCACATGATCATGGTATCACTGTGCTTGATTGGCCAGCAAACTCGCCTGACCAAAACCCCATAGAGAATCTGTGGGGTATTGTCAAGAGGAAAATGAGAGACACCAGATCCAACAATGCAGACGAGCTGAAGGCTGCTATCAAAGCAACCTGGGCTTCCATAACACCTCAGCAATGCCACAGGCTGATCGCCTCCATGCCACACCGCATTGATGCCGTAATTCATGCAAAAGAAGCCCCGACCAAGTATTGAGTGCAGTGCCATCTTAAGAGCATTAAAGGGCCCCGGGCAATGCAGTGCACTGGGGCCCTGCCTACACAATCACCTACAGGAATAAAAATGCAAATTATCAATAAGGCGATATTTATTGGTACAGCAATGCCAGGCTAATGACAGCTTCCAAGTTGGGCGGCTGGATCTGGTGAACACACAAACTGACGGGAGTTAGACTCGACTGTCCTGTGTGTTTGTTCCCGTGGAGGCAGACAGGCATTCCTGCAGTTGTGGGCTCCCCCTCCACGGCCCAAATGGCCTGACAGCAGCACAGGGCTGACAGGCGTTTTCCACCTGCTAGGTTCGGCGGCGGGGATGCACACAGGAATTGGGACTAATGCTTGGCTGGGGCTGGGTTACTGGGCAACAAACAAAATGGCCACTGCCCCCACCTATTACTGGCCTTCATAGCAAAGAACACATGGAAGGGCTCCACACATGAAACAAACAAAGGTAAAATTCCCAGTTCAATCTGCTAGCCAGTCTGCTTACCAACCAAATTAACCTGTCTAACAGTTTGCGTCAAAACAGGGGTTTAGTTAACACACATTTGCAAACGCATGTGAAAGCTGCAGGGCCACTCCACGACTCCCTGTATTACCTGCAGTCCTACTCTAATGAATTTATAAGAGCCTTCACAGTGGAAGCACATGCAAGCGAATGGATAGATCTGGGGCAGGTGAGCCTGGAGATGGCCCATCCCTCCTCTGAAAGGTAATTGGGGGCATAATGGAAGCCCAGCTGGGCAGGTGGGGTCCCCGGGCAACTGCCCAGCGCGCCCAATCAGAAAGATGGACCTGATTGAGTGCATACTATACTGTACATGGACATACTTTTCATTAAGCCAATATTTCTGTATTAAAATCCTTTTTTATTGGTCTTACGCAATATTCAAATTTTCTGAGATACTGAATTTTGGGTTTTCACTACCTGCAAGCCATATTCATCAAAAATTAAAAGACAGAAATGCTTGAAATGTATGACTCTATATAAAATATATGAGTTTCACTTTTTGAACTGAATTACTGAAATAAATTAACTTTTTTGATAATATTCTAATTTTATGAGAGCACCTGTATATATATATATATATATATATATATATATATATATATCTCAGCTTTTGCTTCAAGACTTGCCTTCAATCCAGAGTTGCCTCTCTGTATTAAATATTTTTGCTGCTAAATGTCTTAGGTCTTCTTCAGACTAGTCTCTTGATTCATATAGTCCTCATCTCTGGTCGTAAGTGGTCCTCTATGATGCACCATTACATTGTGGGGTTAATTTACTAAAGGTAAACAGGCTGTTCACTTTGCAAGGAATTTGCACTTTGCAAGGTAATTTGCCCCATAGCTTAGTGAATGAGGTGAAGCTCTTATTACTTTTATCATCTAAACATATAAAAGCAAAAATACTGTCTTTTTCCCCCTTGCATGTGCAGCTCACTCCCTAAGGAGCCACTGGTGAACTGGCTCCTTTGTACCCAGTTAGAGCACACACAGCCAGACACACAGCATTGTCTTCACACTTGCACTGGTGTCTATTCTTTTTAGGATTTTATTATAACCTTGAACTTGGATGGTGTAAAGCAGGGTTAGGGAACCTTGGCTCTCCAGCTGTGTCATGCCTCTGCCTAGGAAGGCATGCCTGTGGCTGTCAGAGTTTTGCAGTGCCTCATGGGATTTGTATTTTCAGCACAGCTGGAGAGCCAAGGTTCCCTACCCCTTGGGTAAAGGGTTCATGGGTTACCCCCCGCCCCCCCAAAAAAAAAGAACAAAAAAACTGGTTAACTGAACACTTACTCTGGACTAATGATTGACTGATTATCGAAGGGCCGATATTCACTTTCCCCGATATATCGGTATCGGCCCCAGAGCTGGCCGATAGTACCGATATTACTGTATGTAATATTAGTGTATGTAAAATCCTAGCATCCACTGTATTAGTGTTTTATATAATGTCCAGTGTGTGTTTTTGTAATGTAATAGTGTGAAATACCTTTGTTACATCACTGCTCAGCCCTTCCCTGACCCCCAGCTGTCAGTGCGGGAGGAGAGAAGGATAGCAGAGCGGGAGATTAGCTTTCACAGTCACACTATTCTAATCTAATACCTGGCGCTTCTGTGTACACTGCAGAGGAGAGGGGCTGAGATCCTCCTCCTGACAGCTATGAGAGGAGAAAACAGCAGAGTGGGAGATTAGCTGAGTCTGGAGCAGCGATGTAATGAAGGTATTTCCCACTATTCTATTACAAAAACACACACTGAACATTATATAACACACTAATAAAGTGGATTCTAGGATTTTAATTACACTAAACTAGTTTCACACGGGATTCCTGGCAGGGAGAGAGGGAAGGGAAGACTGCACATTACAGCTAAAAGACCTACCCCACATGTTCAGTACCAGATTTGTGTCAAAAATTGTCTTTATTTTTCAAAACTTTAAATGTACAAACTATCGGGCCAATATCGGCCGATACCGATACTTTGTGACCAAAATATCGGTATCGGTCATGGAAAAACCATATCCCTACTCTGGACTCCTTCTCTATGTCATGAGATGTGTCTAAAATGTTTTCTGAATGGTATCAGAAAACAAATATAGAAGATACACACAAATTACCTTCAAAGGCCTTCAAAATAATCGCCATGCTTCACAACACTTTTGACAACATTCATAGAGCTTCTGGAAACTGTTAGAAAGGTCTCTTTAGGAATTGTTCACAGAACCTGCTGTTACACAGTCTTGGACTTTCGCCACATCCGCAAACATATGCCTTACATGATGCTCAAACATGCGCCTTTCATGATGCTCAAACATGCGCCTTTCAGGTGGGGAAACCGAAAGAAGTCTGCAGATGCCAAATCAGGGGAATACGGTGGGGGATCGAGAACAGGTACACCGGGCTGAGCCAAGATTTGGTGCACATGGATCACACAGTGCATTGGTGCTTTATTGGTCAGCAATATCCACTGTCAAGTCCTGTGCAACTCTGGCTGAACACTGTGGATGCGTCATAGTAACTGTTTCAAAATGTCCTCTTAGAATGCGGCGTTCACGGTTTGACCCACAGGAATGAATTCCTTATGGATGATGGCGATCAACATTGTCTTGACCTTGGACTTTTGCAAGCAACTCTTTTTGGATCGTGGGGAAGATGATGAACGCCATTCCATGGATCACAGCTTTGATTCCAGATGGAACCAGTAGCACCAGGTCTCATCCTCTGTGATGATGGTTCGCAGAAAGGATGGATGGTCACACATGGTAATGAAATCTTCAGAGGTTTCCATCCGCTTTGCTTTATGTTTGTCTGTCAGCTTGTACAGCACGAACCGGGAACAGATCTTCTGCTTACCTAAATCTTTATAGACGATGGTGCGCACTGTGTCCTTGCTAATGCCTAATTCCTCTGCCATCAATCAAAGAGTCAGTCGCCGATCTCGTGCCAGGAATCACGAAAGCATTTGAACCAGTTGTAAACACATTTTTAGCTCACGGCTTCCATCTCGTACACTTGCACCAACATTTCATGCTTTTCTGTCGCCCTTTTCCCAATTTGTAGCAGAACATCACTCTACCTCTCACACTGACTATGTTTAACTGTCTCTAGCAGGTTTACCCTGATGGTTACGTGAACTCTATGCTAGGTGGCACTTCTCGATGTGTCTTTGGATAGTCATGTGCATGCCCATGCACCTGGCCCATGTTGCCGTTGAGATATCGGATCATTCACCAAACTTTTTAGACACACCTCATAAAATGTCCAACAGAATCTCTACTGCTGACAGTTGCCTAGGACTTTTTCCCAAAAGACTAAAAAACTGCACACAGTCAATAACTTCCAGCACCGGGGTCAGCTGCTCACATGGCATCAGGATCATCCGTTGCCTCCTTACGATATCCACCGGGCACTCTTATTGTTTTAAAAAGACCTGGTTTCTTTCCTAAATGTGCATAATATAACTGGATACTAACATTGATAGGTAAAGTTGATCCAGGGAATATCTGATTGCCTCTCGGGGGATCAGAAAACGGAATTTTTGTAAAATCTTACCTGTAAAATTCCTTTCTCTGAGTCCTCCGACAGTCGCCGCCCCTTCATATTCGTCACAATAGGGTTATTGACCTTTTCTCCGTAGGAGTGGCTAGACAACAGAATATGTTAATATCAAAGCTTTTAGCATACCCCACCCCCAGGGGGTGGTCCCCTCAGTCAATACCCTCCTGCTTCCTGCATTCCTACCTCAGTTTCAGTAGCATAGCAGTAGAGTACATAAACAAAACCCCAAAAGAGGGGCGGGGGCGGCGACTGTCGGAGGACTCAAAGAAAGGAATTTTACAGGTAAGATTTTACAAAAATTCAGTTTTCTCTTACGTCCTCCGACAGTTGCCGCCCCTTCATATTCGTCACAATAGGGATGTCCCAAAGCAGTGAAGACATGAGGGGTGGGAAAAAAAGCAGCCGCGCCTAAGGCAACGCAGTACCCACATCAGAGAAAGGAACCTTACCAAAGGAAGGAAACCAACTGGGCAACACGAAAAAACCTGCTCAACAGGAGCAACAACCCAGGAAAGAACAAGTAACCTAGGGGTAAAAATACCCCAACAGCCAAGGACCCAAACAAAGGACCCTAAGGCACTGCCGCACTAAGAACTTTACGGCCAAAGGAAGCATCTGCCGATGCCTGAACATCCACCTTGTAGAATTTTGAGAAGGTGTGAATGGACGACCAAGTCGCCGCCTTACACACCTGGGCCACAGAAGCCCGATGATGACAGGCCCAAGACGTACTCAGAGATCTTGTAGAGTGCGCCATCACAGGCATGGGAGGAACTTTCCCCCTCAAAGCATAGGCCTGTTCAATGACCTGCCTGATCTATTTGGCGATGGTAGAGGCCGACGCTGCCATGCCCTTCCGAGGCCCCTCTGGAAGGACAAAGAGAGAATCCGTCTTGCGAAAGGATTCAGTCGATGACAGGTAAACCCTGATCGCCCGAACAACATCCAAGGAACGCAAAGCTACTTCCTTCGGATGTTTAGGCTTTGCGCAAAGCGAAGGCAAGACAATGTCCTCATTGAGGTGAAATTCCGAAATCCTTTTCGGAAGGAAAGACGGGTTAGGACGCAAGACCACCTTATCCAAGTGAACCACTAAATACGGAGAACTGCAGGACAAGGCAGCCAGCTCCGACACCCTATGAGCCGAGGTGATTGCCACCAAAAAGGCAACCTTCTTGGACAACATAGACAACGAGATCTCCCCGAGTTTTTCAAAGGGAGCATGTTGCAACACGGACAGAACAAGATTCAAGTCCCATGGAGGCAAAGGCTCCCTCCTAGGAGGGACCAGATGCTGCACCCCTTGAACAAAGGTGCCAACTAAAGAATTCGACGCCACAGGGCGCTGAAAGAGAACGGCCAGAGCAGAAATCTGACCCTTAATCGTGGCCAACGCCAAAAGCTGGTCCACGCCCGTTTGAAGAAAAGCCAACACCCTTGATACCGAGTATGAACGAGGGGAATACCCCCTGGACTCACACCAGGCAAAATAGGCCTTCCAAGTACGGTAGTAAACCTTCCCCGAAGAGGACTTTCTAGCCTTGATCAAAGTGTGAATGACCTCAGGGGAAAGACCCCTATCCTTCAGGATCTGGGTTTCAACAGCCAGGCCGTCAAAGCCAGCGACTGTAAAGCAGGATGAAATATCGGCCCTTGAGACAGGAGATCGTCTCGAAGAGGCAGACGCCACGGAGCGTCGACCGCCAGATTCACGAGGTCTGCGTACCAAGACCGGCGAGGCCAGTCTGGTGCCACCAGAATCACCGTTTTCGGTTCCGAGGCCAACCTCCGAAGGAACCTGGACAGCAGCTGAATCGGTGGAAAGGCATACATCAGACGATACTGATGCCAGGGCGCCACCAACGCGTCTCAGGCGTCTGCCCGAGGATCGCGCGTTCTTGCCACGAACCTTTCCACCTTGTTGTTCAGACGAGACGCGAACAGGTCCACATCTGGGGACCCCCACTTCTCGCACAACATCAGAAAGACATCCGGGTGAAGGGACCATTCTCCCTGGTCCAGGGTCTGGCGGCTCAGATAATCCGCCTGCCAGTTTTCCACCCCCGGAATGTGAACAGCAGATATCACCGGGACGTGCGTCTCGGCCCAAGACAGAATGTCGGCCACTTCCCGAGTCGCTCGGGCACTCCTGGTGCCCCCTTGGTGGTTGATGTAGGCCACCGCTGTGGCATTGTCCGTCTGCACCCGAACCGGACGGCCCTGCAGCCTGTCCGACCAACGCCGAAGGCAGAGATTTATTGCTCGCAATTCCAGAATGTTGATCGGAAGGGAGGACTCCTCCTCCGACCAAGTTCCCTGGGCAGACAGAACGCCCAGAACACCACCCCAGCCCGACAGGCTGGCATCCGTGGTGATCACTGTCCACGAGCAAGGGCGAAAGGACTTGCCCCCCGACACCGTCGGGGACTGGAGCCACCACAGAAGGTCCCTTCTGGTGCGATGACTCAGCGAAATCTGGAGATCCAGAGATTGCGGTCGTCCGTCCCACCTGGCCAGAACCTCCCTTTGGAGACCCCGCGTGTGAAACTGGGCAAAGGGTATCGCCTCGAAAGCCGAGACCATCAGTCCCAGACACCTCATGCACGTCCGGAGGGACGAGCACTGAACGTCCCTGAGGGACCCGACTTCTTCTTGAAGCTTCCGGAGCTTGTCTTCCGGCAGGAAGACCTTCGCCTGAACAGAGTCCAGGATCATTCCCAGGTAAGGAAGACGAACCGACGGACACAGCGTCGACTTTGGAAAATTTATCGTCCAACCGAACTCTTGCAGAGTCTGCATCGTGACGGACAGGTCGTTTACCAGGCCCTGACTGGTCGCAGACCGAACCAGAATGTCATCCATATACCCCAGGATCGAGATGCCCTGAGCTCTCAACAAAGCCAGAACCGGCGCAAGCACCTTGGTGAAAACCCGCGGAGCCGAGGCGAGACCAAAAGGCAACGCCACGAATTGGTAGTGATCCTCCACAATGGCGAATCGAAGGTACTGCTGGTGACCCTCGAAAATGGGGATGTGTAGGTACCCATCCTTCAAGTCGATGGAGGCCATAAATTCCCCCGGAACCAGGGCAGCCACCACCGAGCGCAGGGATTTCATGCGGAACTTGCGAACCCGCACAAAGCGGTTCAGAGCTTTCAAGTCCAGAATCGGACGTACCTTGCCCTCCTTTCTGGGCACAGTGAACAGATTTGAATAGAATCCCCGAAATCTGTCCCGATGAGGCACCGGAATCACCACTCCCTGAGCCCGCAGGTCCCGCACCGCCAGGTGCAGATCCCGCAAGCGCTCCGGAGACAGCTGAAGATTTGAGGGAAAAAATTTGCCCGCCGGCCGAGAGAGAAACTCGATCTTGTATCCAGATCGAACGATTTCCTGAACCCACCTGTCCCGAACGCGGGCCAGCCAGGGTTGAAGAAAACCGAGCAAACGTCCCCCCACCCCAGAACTGGGTGAGGGTGCCCCTTCAGGCCGCATTGTTATGGGCAGTGGACCCGGACTGGCCGGACTTCTGCTTACCTGCCCACGGCTTTTTCTGGGAGCCTTGTCCCTTGAAGGGCTTACCCTTATAGTGCGACCGAAAGGCACAAAAGGACCCCTGAGAGGGTCTAAACGAAGCATTCTTCTTACCGCAAACAAACTTAGACTTGTGAGTCTGGGGCAAAAGAATACTCTTACCCCCAGAAACACCCTTGATCAGAGGATCCAAGGATTCGCCAAAAAGGCGAGAGCCCGCGTAAGGTAAATTTGCCAAAGTCTTGCGAGAAGATTGGTCAACAGACCAACATTTCAGCCAGATCAGGCGACGGTTCAACACCGCCACACTCTGCAGACGTGCAGCCAAAGGAACCATATCTAGGTCCGCATCACACAAATACATGACACCCTGATGAATCTGATCCACCATAGCCAATGTCGACGGCGAAGCAGAGTCAGCCACCAGAGTGCGCCTGAGCACCTGCGTCCAATCGGCAATAGCCTGGGCTGCCATAATGGAAGCAAAAATAGGCTTCAGCATAGAGCCCGCAACCGTATAAGAGTGACGGGCCAGAGACTCCAATCTCCTGTCCATAGGGTCCCGGAACACCGGGGTATCCTCAGCAGGAATCGCAGTGCATTTATTCAAAATCGCCACCGCGTGATCCACCTGAGGCGGCACACACCAACGCTCATCAGTAGCTGGTGTAAAAGGATAACGCAGCTTGAACCTACTCGGCACAGCAAAAGGCTTCTTTATGTTGCGCCATTGCTCCTCAACAGCGCACTGAAATTCCGTAGAGCAAGGAAAAACCTGCGACGTTTTGCGTTTTCTCTGCGTCCCATAAGAGGACATCAAAGCAGGAGGACATGGTTCATCCTCCAAGTGCAGCGTTTGTTTGATAGAAGCAACCAACTCATCCATGAGTGCAAGCTCTTCAGACGAGCCAGGGGGAGAATTAACAACCCCTTCCACCTCAGCCTCCCCTTCAGACCCTGCAAGGTCTAGAGAAGAACGAGACCCTGAGAAGGGCACTCCAGCCATAGCATCCCCATCGCCCTCTGAATCAGAGGAAATGGACACCCTGGGCCTTTTTGTGGATCGATCAGCCACCAGCATCTGTACCTGAGCAGCAAGGTTAGCCACAATAGTAGCCAGATCAGCCCCCTCGGGGGAAGCAGCAGCAGCCCCCTGGCCCCCTACCAAGGAGGGAGGAAACTTGCTTTCCTGAGAATCCATGCCCCAGTAACTTAGGAAAAAAAGGAGCACTGCCCCTTTAAGGTCGCGGCGATCGTAGCCCCCGCACTCACAAAACACACTGACCCACCGGGCTAAGAATACAAGGCAAGGAATACAGGAATGGAAAGTAAAACCTGGAGAGGTCACACAGGCTGCTGCTTCATCCATCGCTGTCCTCAGAGCAAAAGGAAGTGATGCGAGACTGACCGCCCCCATAAAGCCTATGTAAGGCTACACAAACATGGCCGCCTGCAGAGGCTGTAGAGGCAGAAAACACTGACATGTGGCCCGCGCGATCGCCGCCAAAATGGCGCTCTCACCACACAGGATCGGCCACCACAAAACTGTCACAAAAAAATGTCGGACCGCAGCAGCGGTCGCTGCACAGTATGCAGGGCTGCTGTTAGAAATCGCGGGGCCCCGTACAGACTACCTGGCAGGGCCCCCTTAAGAAAATATTAAAGATATATTTAGCTAAAATTACAACAAAATCACTATTATCAGACACAAATATAACATAACTCACATAATTCCTGCTAAATCTAAAAAAAAAAAACTATGTTAAATAAAAAAGAAGATGAGATGAGAAAAATATACAGGCTTGGCAGTTGGAGCTCAGTGATCAGAGAGACAGAGAGAGAGAAACAAAGTTACAAATAAACTCCTGAGCAGAGATAAGTGCTGGGAGGGGGGCCACACAAGGGAGGGGGATTAGTGAGGGACGACTGTCTCTTTCTCAAAAAGATAAAAGCTGATAGCAGGGAGAGGGACAGATCAGATTCAGGTGCTGGAGGAAGATTTCTGTAATTGTTGTCCATCACTAATCCCCCTCTCTGTGTGGGCCCCCCTGTGTGCTCGGGCCCCCTACAAGAGGGCTGGTGGTCCCCCCCTATCAGCGGCCCTGACAGTATGCCCACAACATGTCTCACAAGCATGTCCTTCACAGCACACAGCATGTCACACAGCCTGTTACACAGAGCAGAGCAGGAGAGCCCCCCCCCCCCTTGCAGCCCACAGAGAGCAGCTATACTGACAGGGAGCTCAACATTATGCACAGACATGCAGGGTCCCACAGTCCCAGACTGACACCCAAGACAGACAGGTCCCCACACAGAAATACACTTACCATCCGACGCAGTGGAATTGCGGTGCGAAACCGCATGGCGTCCAGTGAGGTAGCCACCTCACCGCAGCATCCCTGCAGCAGACAGGGATGGGTCGTTCATATTTGCCAGGGAAACCTAGCTGAACGCTCGATGGCAGGCTGGGAAGCCACTGGCCATGAACCCCGGATAACCAGGGAGGCCAGCCCGAGACCCAGCACCGCCCGATCATCTTCATCAGAAGAGCTAACTAGAGCTGAAAATAAACAGCTAAGTAAAGAAAGAGAAAAAAACTCCAAACAAAATCAAAAAGAGAAAAGAAGCTGAGACTGAAAAGCCCCCGCACAGGAAACGCCTAACCTACTCCTGAGCTAGACAAATGAAACTGAGGTAGGAATGCAGGAAGCAGGAGGGTATTGACTGAGGGGACCACCCCCTGGGGGTGGGGTATGCTAAAAGCTTTGATATTAACATATTCTGTTGTCTAGCCACTCCTACGGAGCAAAGGTCAATAACCCTATTGTGACGAATATGAAGGGGCGGCGACTGTCGGAGGACGTAAGAGAAAGGATTTTTTTCCCCTGCTGGAGCAAGTTGGATCATGCTTGGCTGGGGTTTTTGTTGCCTTCCTCTGGCTCAACTGTGGGTATAGGATTGTGTATATGGGATTGTATAATTTTTTCCCCCTTTTATTGGTTGAACTAGATGGATGTGTCTTTTTGTCTATGTAACTCTTCAGTGAGGGAAAGACAATTTCAAACCACCAGGACAGCTGGACATCTTCCCCCCAACTTCCTCCTGGTACTTTCCGGTGAGCTTCTCTAGTCTCAAACAGACTCTCGGACTAGGCTTTGCAGGTAGCCCCCCCCCCCCCAACCTCAAGCTGGGTCCTCTTCTAGATGGCACCCCAAGTAATCTTGCCCTAGGGGCAGAGCCCTGCACAAAGGTCTCCTCTGGCAGGACTGAACCCAGGAACTGTTTTTCTCTCTGCCTCAAGCATCAGAGTATTTATGTTTTTCCAGCCACCTACAGCGATTGGCTAGATTCCCCATAAATATTCAGTCTGCCCACTCTGTCCTTCCTCCCACTATGATTTTAGAATCCTTTAGAATACAGGGGGGAGTAATCAGAGCAGCAGCCTGTGAGACACTGAACAGGCCAGAATAATAAACCCCTGTTCCACTGAATACAAAGAAGCTAGGCTACATTTACCAACAGGCTGCACTAATCTAGGAGGGTTCTACACATGTCACTGAATATTCTTTGCAACTACATTCACTGAGCTCTGGGCCTTACTCTCTTGCATAGTGCAACTACCCTTGCAATATGAACAGCCTTGTTACTAAGGTAATGCCCCCTCAGGGGTGGGCCCATGACACTTTACACTCACAGTATGCCCTCAGTCTTCTGAGTTGAGCGTTGGGCGTCATTCAACCTGGAAGACTGAGGACATAATGTGACTGTGGGATGCCATAGACCACCTTAGGTTGGACCCATGGCACTTTCAACTCACAGTATGCCCTCAGTCTTCTGGGATGAGTGTTGTGTGTCATTCAACCTGGGTGATTGAGGGAATACTGTAACTGTGGGTGCCATGGGCCACATCAGGGCTGGACCCATGCCACTTTGCACTCACAGCATGCCCTCAGTCTTCTGAGTTGAGCATTGGGTGTCATTTAAACCAGAAGACTGAGGAAATACTGTGACTGTTTGGTGCCATGGGCCACCTCAGGGCTAGACCCATGGCGGTTTGCACTCACAGCATGCCCTCAATGTTCTGGGTTAAGCTTTGGGTGTCATTCAGCCTGTGAGTATGAGGAAATTCTGTTATTGTGGGGTTGGCCCTTGGCACTCTGCACTCACAGTATGCCCTCAGTTTTTTGGGTTTAGGGATGGGTGTCATTTAACCTGGGAGACAGTATTTTCTCAGTCCCCCAGATTAAATGATGGCCAATGCTCAACTCAGAAGATTTAGGACTTACTGTGACTGCAGGGTGCCATGGGCCACCTCAGGGTTTGGCCCATGACACTTTGCACTCACAGTATGCCCTCAGGATTCTGGGTTTAAGGATGGGTGTAATTAAATCTGGGAGACAGTATTTCCTCAATCTCCCAGGTTGAATGACGCCTAATCCTCAACTCAAAAAATTGAGGACTTACTGGGCCTGCAGGGTGCCATGGGCCACCTCAGGGGTTGGCCCATGACAATTTGCACTTACAGTATGCCCTTGGACTACTGGGTTGAGAATTTAGTGTCATTCAACCTGTTAGACTAAGTAAATAGTGTGACTGCGGGGTGCCGTGGTCCACCTTTTGGGGTTTGCCCATGGCACTTTGCATCACAGCAGTGGTGTATTTAGGTTTTGTGCTGCCCTAGGCCTGACTAAACTTGTGCACCCCCTAATTTAAATATGAACCACCTCTTCCTGTAAAGGCCACACCCCTTCCTGTTTATGACTGCTCTGTCATCTGTAAACCAAAGACCACAACCAGTCTATCAGTGCCCATCAGTCCAGCCTCATCAGTTCCAATAAGTTCAGCCTCATCAGTGCCAATCAGTCCAGCCTCATTACTGCCCATCAGTGCGGCCTCATCAATACAGCCCGATCAGTGGCCATCAGTGCAGCCTATCAGTGCATCATATCAGTGCCCATCAGTGTAGCCATCAGTGAAGCCTATTCATGCCCATCAGTACCGGCAGGTAGCAGTGTGACCGCTTTATGGGGGTGCCAGACTGATTTGCCCCATAGGACTGGCACTTTACTAAAAGTGTAGTGCAAGCCGATGGGGACCCTTTTCGTGCAGGAGCCAGAAGAAGGCTGTTTTTTTCCGTGCGGGGTGCAGCTTTTTTGCTGCCCCCCTGCAAAGTGCTGCCCTAGGCCTGGGCCTTGTTGGCCTAGGCCAAGATACTGCACTGACTCACAGTATGCCCTCATTTTTCTGAGTTGTGCATTGGGTGTCATTCAACCTGGGGGACTAAGAAAATATTGTGAGTGCAGGGTGCCTGAGTCGGCCCTTGAGGGATCAACACCACAGCTCCTTGCACATAATTCAATGTAATAATGCATCATTAACCACTTGCCTTCTGTGCACTTAAACCCTCTTCCCATCCAGACCAATTTTTAGCTTTCAGCGCTCTCACACTTTGAATGACAATTGCGCGGTCATGCTACACTGTACCCATATGAAATTTTTATCATTTTTTTCACACAAATAGAGCTTTCTTTTGGTGGTATTTAATCACCTCTGGGTTTTTTATTTTTTACAAAAAAAAAAAGAAAAAAGACAGAAAATTTTGAAAAAAAAAAAGTTTTTCTTATTTTCTGCGAGTAAATTTTGAAAATAAATACATTTTTCTCCTTCACTGATGTGCACTGATGAGGCGGCACTGATGGGCACTGATAGGTTGCACTGATGGGCACTGATGAGGTGGCACTTATGGGCACTGATGAGGTGGCACTTATGGGCACTGATGAAGAGGTACTAATATGCCGCACTGATGAGCACTGATAGGCGGCACTGATAGACGGCACTGATAGGCGGCACTGATGAGCACTGATAGGCGGCACTGATGAGCACTGATAGGTGGCACTGCTGGGCACTGATGGGCAGCACCATCAGTGCCCACACTCAGTGCCCATAGTGCTGCCAGACAGTGCTCATCAGTGCCTAGATGAGCAGGCACGGATGTGCACTGACTGGCACCAGTATGGGCACTGATTGTGGGCACTGATGGCATGCACTGTGGGCACTGATGGTGGGCACTTTGTGTATGTTTTTTACCTTGTGTAATCAGGGCACTGGTGATCAGTGCCCTGATTACATTCTTCTGTGTCCCCGGCGGCTGATCGGCTCTCCTCCTTCCTCACACTGCAGTCTCTGTGTGAGGAAGGAGCGATGGCGATGAGAGATGATCTCATATGTTTACATATGAGATCATCTCTCATTGCATGGGCCGATCACGTGGTAAATGGCAGCTGCGATTGGCCATTTACCACGATCTGTGATTGGCTGTGTCCAAGGGACACGGCCAACACAGATTTTCCCCGATGCGCCCTCGCGGGAGCGTGCAGGGAGCCTGTTTCTGGGAGGCCGTTTAAAGACGGCCTCCCGAAAATTAGAGTCCGGGCTGCAGCCGTCTTTCGGCTATAGCGCAGACCGGAAGTAGTTAAAGATCACCCATCCCCAGTGGATCATGCGACTAGCCTAAAGACATAAAGAAATGGTAGACATGAAAAAAAGCCTAAAATAATATGGAGGGCACGGAATAGCCTGCAGCCCAGTGTAGGGCTTTAAACATTCACTTTAAAACTGAAATTGCTTCTGATTATGACATAAAAAATCATTTGACTGCGCCGGCATCAAATGTTTATTCTCTTTTCTTTTTTTTACCGGGCCCAAGCTGCCTATCAGCAACATCAAATTGTTGCACAGTAATCATCTTCACAAACATTCACATAAGCAAAAAAGACATTGACCGCCATAAGAAAATTTCAAAGCGATTATGACACAGAACAG
This sequence comes from Pelophylax lessonae, assembly GCF_965119305.1. Taxonomy (NCBI): domain Eukaryota; kingdom Metazoa; phylum Chordata; class Amphibia; order Anura; family Ranidae; genus Pelophylax; species Pelophylax lessonae. Next base: position 39,108,189 of record NC_138768.1, on the reverse strand, counting down.
ATTCTTAAAAACATATATTACCACTGGAAGCAGAACTCTTAGGTGGAAATGTATTGTGAGTGACGAAAAAAAAAAAAGAAAGAAAAACAGAGAAAAAAAAAAAAAAAAGCCCAAACAGCAAGAAGAAAAGAACAAATGCAACAAAGGG
>NC_138768.1:39078041-39103041 GCF_965119305.1 Pelophylax lessonae | reverse complement strand
GCACCTCAGGTGAGTCTGTGTTGTCCTCCAGAGTGACCTGGTTCTGTACTTATCCTGCTGCCTCACTACTGCTATAGCTACTGACTCCAGACTATGACAACTAGATTCAAAAACATTGTTTAATGAGCTTGGCTTGAAGAAACCTAAGTGGCCCCAAACCTAATAGGATAACATTTTAATTTAATGTCAAGCCAGCCATACACGGTGCGATTTTCTTTACTGCAAACACGGGTTGCAGGAAAAAAAAAATAGCTTGACAGTCAGTGTTGATGGGGGAATCTGTCTCGCTGAGCTATTGTGTTCCCCGGCAGATGGCAATCATCAAATGTAAAATCTGACAGGCTGGTTGTACCCAAGTTGTTCTATTGATCAACTTGGGTACAATCAACCTGGCCATACATGGTTAGAATCTTGGCCAGTACCTGCTGATAACACCGGTCTGAAGTTTGCTAATGAACATCTTAATGATTCAGAGAAGAATTGGGTGAAAGTGTTGTTTTCAGATGAGGCCAAAATCAAGCTCTTTGGCATCAACTCAACTTGCTGTGTTTGGAGGAGGAGAAATACTGCCTATGACCCCATAAACACCATCCCCACCCAAACCCTAACCCTAACCCATCAAACATTGAGGACAACTTCACCACATCAAAGGAATGATGGACGGGGCCATGTACCATCAAATCTTGGGTGTGAACCTCCTTTCCTCAGCCAGGCCATTGTAAATGGGTCGTCGGATGGGTATTCCAGCATGAGATGACCCAAAACACACGGCCAAGGCAACAAAGGAGTGGTTCAAGAAGAAGCCCATTAACCTCCCTGGCGGTATGATTATGTCAGGAATTACATACCAAAAGCGGTACAATTCATGGAAATTTGGTGTTATGTATTATAGGCCTACAATTCTTAGTAATTACTGACTTAAACCTGACCAAAACAAGAGTCTAGTAGACATCCCAGATGTGATAAATTTGAAACACAAACACGTGAATTATAATCGAATCAATAATATTATTTTATTATTTAATATATAATATATATAATAAAATTATATTATTGATTAGATTATAATTCATGCATTATATATTATATATAGATGTGTGTGCATATATATATATATATATATATATATATAGAGAGAGAGAGAAAATTAAAAAAAAAAAAAGAAAACGTTGCACAAAACACAAAACACTTTTTATATATATATATATATATATATATATATATATATATATATATATATATATATATATGCATATATATATATATATATATATATATATATATATATATATATATATATATATATATATATATATATATATATATATATATATATATATATATATATATATATATGCATATATATATATATATATATATATATATATATATATATATATATATATATATATAAAATGTGTTTTGTGTTTTGTGCAACGTTTTTTTTTTTTTTTTTTTTTAATTTCCCTCCCTAGTTCCGCTCCCATGCAGCATTGCTGCTGCAGGGAACGGAACTAGGAAGTGATCAGAGCGACGGAGACCGACGGAGGAGCGGCGGGACTCTCGGCTGGCGGTCACAGCAATGAGATAAGGTAAGAGAACACCGCTGTGCTCTCTGCAATCCACCCCGAGCGTGACTCGGGTTTACCGCTCCTGATATGAAAAACCAACCCCGAGTCACGCTCGGGATTACCGCTAAGGAGGTTAAGGTCCTGGAGTGGGCAATTCAGTCTCCAGACCTTAATCCCATAGAAAATATGTGGAGGGAGCTGAAGGTTTGAGTTAACATACATCAGCCTCAAAACCTTAATGACTTGGAGAGGATCTGCAAAGAGGAGTGAGACAAAATCTATCCTGAGATGTGTGCAAACCTGGTGGCCAACTACAAGAAACGTCTGACCTCTGTGATTGCCAAGGGTTTTGCCACCAAGCATTACCCACTTGCTGACCGCCGCTCGACTATTTACGGCGGCAGTCAGCCCCGTACAGGCAAAGTGACAGGCAACTACGTCGCTCGCCTGCGAGCCTCTAGGGGGCGAGCGTGCGCCGCCGGAGGCGCGCTCCCGCCCCCGCTTGTTCACGGACATTCCAGCGCGAGTGACCGGCGATCTCCCGCTGGAGAGAGAGAAAGGCAGGCGGCTGATGTAAACAAAGCCGCCTGTCATTCTCCCTGGTGTAACTGCAGAGATCATACGATCCTGCTATGTAAGATTGTATGTCTCTGTGGTTACATGAAAAGCCACACCCCTTTACAGTTAGAAGCACGCCCCTAGGGACACACTTATTCCCTGGATCTCTAATAAAGTTAACCCCTTCCCTGCCAGTGTCATTTTTACAGTAACAGTGCATATTTTTAGCACTGATTACTGTAGTAATGTCACTGGTACCCCCAAAAGTGTCAAAAATGTCAGTCAAGGGTCCGATCTGTCCGCCGCAATGTCGCAGTCCCGCAAAAAAAAAAAAAATCGCAGATCGCCGCCATTACTCGTTAAAAAAAACAATAAAAATGACAAAATCTTTCCCTTAGTTAGTAAACGCAATAACTTTTGCGCAAACCAATCAAAATACGCTTATTGCGATTTTTTTTTACCAAACATAGGTAGCAGAAAACAAATTGGCCTAAAATGTTAAAAAAAATTTGATTTTTACATTTTTTTGGGGGGAATTTCATAAAAAAAATGTGAAAAATATTGTTATTTTTTCAAAATTGTCACTCTTTTTTTTTTTATAGCACAAAAAGTAAAAATCGCACAGGTGATCAAATACCCCCAAAAGAAAGCTCTGTTTGTGGGGAAAAAAATGACGTCAATTTAATTTGGGTAAAGCGTCGCACGACCGCGCAATTGTCTGTTAAATTCACGCAGTGCCGAATTGCAAAATAGGCCCTGGTCAGGAAGGGGGTAAAATCTTCCGGGGCTTACGTGGTTAAGGTCCTGGAGTGGCCAAGTCAGTCTCCAGACCTTAATCCCATAGAAAATATGTGGAGGGAGCTGAAGGTTTGAGTTACCAAACATCAGCCTCAAAACCTTAATGACTTGGAGAGGATCTGCAAAGAGGAGTGAGATAGAATCCCCCCTGAGATGTGTGCAAACCTGGTGGCCAACTACAAGAAACTTCTGACCTCTGTGATTGCCAAAGGCTTTTGCCACCAAGTATTAAATCATGTTTTGCGAAGGGATCAAATAATTATTTCACTCATTAAAATGCAAATGAATTCATAACTTTTTTTAAATGTGTTTTTCTGGATATTTTTATTGTTATTCTGTCTCTCACGGTTAAAAAAAATCCTACCATTAATATTATAGACTGATCATTTCTTTGTCAATGGGCAACTTACAAAATTAGCAGGGGATCAAATACTTTTTCCATCACTGTACACTATTCTGTAGTATCCACTATACCTTTTTTCAGAATTGAAAGCCTACAGATATCTTTTACTTCTTTTTTTTTTTTTTCTTCTCAATTAAAAAAAAAAAAAAAAAAAAAACGAAAAAGTCTTAATAAATTCCAAAAATCTGGCTCTCTAAAAAGAAGCAGTAGTAAAATGCAAACACACTTAAATCTTGGCATGTCTTCATTGATGATAATTAGTACTGTTGGTGCACAGATTATTACTTAATTGGCTATGTGTAAGCCAACAATTAAGCATCACCATAATTTAGCAAAACAGGTTTGCTGCAGAGATTTGCTTTGCTTTCCTAAGCAGGAATTGACTGTAGGTGTTAGTATTTAACAAGCAAACGCACAAAAGATTCAGGTGTTCTCTACTGTAGGCAACGTTTTGTGCAAACATCTAGATAAGATTTACATAAAAAAAAAAAAAAAAAAAATTAAAAAGCTGATTTTGCTATTTTTTATGTACTTTTAACCACTTCAGCCCTGGAAGGTTTTACCCCCTTTAATGACCAGGCCATTTTTTTTGCGTTACTTTAACTAAAAATTGCGCGGCCATGTGACGCTGTACCCAAATACAATTGACGTCCTTTTTTTCCCACAAATAGAGCTTTATTTTGGTGGTATTTGATCACCCCTGCGGTTTTTTAGATTTTGCGCTATAAACAAAAAAAGAGCGACAATTTCGAAAAAAAACGCCAAATTTTTTACTTTCTGCTATAAAACATTCCCAATAATAAAAAAAAATGTTAAAATCAAATTGTTTTTATCAGTTTAGGCCAATTTGTATTCTGCTACAAATTTTTGGTAAAAAAAAAATCCCAAAAAACGTATTTTATTTGGTTTGCGCAAAAGTTATAGTGTTTACAAACTACGGGATAGATTTTTGGAATTTAGTTTTATTAGTAATGGCGGCGATTAGCGTTTTTTAGTGGGATTGCAACATTGCGGCGGACAGATCGGACCCCTGACTAACATTTTTGACACTTTTTGGGGACCAGTGACATTACTACAGTAATCAGTGCTATAAATATGCACTGTATAAATGACACTGGCAGGGAAGGAGTTAACAGTGGGGGTGATCAAAGGGTTATTGTATGCCTGTTGGTGCTTACTCACTGTGGGGGGAGGGGGTTCTGTGACAGGCACAGAGAGATTGGGGTGTCAGCTTAGCTGAAACTCCTCATGTCCCCACTCTGGTAACACCTTTGATGTAATAGCGAAGAGCAAGGGTGGCAGGAGGCACCCCTGACGAGTACCATGCGAGATCTCAATGGGAGTAGAGTGGAAGTCTGCCAGCCTAACTGTTGCCCGCGGGGAGTGGGGACAAATATAGAGTTCCCATGATATGAAGAAATCGCGGACCAAAGCCCCTGGTCTTTAACCACTTTACGACCGGCGCACGACGATCTACGTCGGCACTTAGCCCCGGCCAGGCAAACTGACGTAGGGCTACGTCAGCACTTCCTGCCGGTCCTGTGCACGCTCCCGCGCCCCGCCACCGCCGCTGATGGCTCGATTGGGACAGATTACTGTCACTTGCAAAAAAACACAACACACAAAACCGCTGTGTTAGCAGAGTCAGGCCTGATCCCTGCTAGCATTAACAGTTTTTTTGGTAGCGCTTGAAATAGTACTTGACAACCAGGTGCTTTTATTACCTGTGAGTCGCATCACTGTACAGGTAAATTTAGTTACCAAAATGTCTAAACGTTCGTACAGTGATGAAGCTATATATAGTATAATGACCATGTCAAGTGAGAGCGATGGGGAAGCCTCACTGGCAGAATCAGGGTCAGTATACGAACCAGATGACAGCAGCGGCTCCCTGACAGATAGCTCCGACGACAGATGGGTCCCTGTTAGACCCAGGCGTACGCGACCCCATTCTGAAGTTGTTGAGATGCAGGAATCGCAGGGTGCTCGTATGGAGCAGTGTGGTTACTAGTGCCGCTCATCCTTCTGGCGACCTGGCAAGCGCCAGCGGCCTAGTACACCCTGGACCTAGTACAACCAGCACTGCAGTAACACCTGGTGACGTGGCGAGTCCCCTAAGTGCAGTTGAAGCTGGTGCGGTGGCTAGCACGAGTAGTGGCCCGCAGCCACCGCGTATTCGAAGACAGGCCCGTAGAGCCCATAGTGCCCTCCCTGATGCGCTGGCATATCCCAATTGGCAACCCACTGATTCTACAGCATCAGTACTTCCCCCATTCACTGCCCAACCTGGAATCCACGTGGAGACAGCTGGTTTTACGCCCCTGAACTTTTATTAGCTGTTCTTAACGGAAGATCTTTTCAGATCTATTGTGGATCAATCAAATTTATATGCACAACAGTTCATCACCGCCAACCCAAATTCGCACCTTGCCAGACCATTCGGCTGAAAACCTATAACGTTTTCCGAATTTAAAATCTTTCTGGGCCTTTCCCTCCACATGGGTATAACTAAACAGAGTGAATTGCGGCTATATTGGTCCACTAGCCCACTTCACCATATGCGCATGTACTCTGCCTCCATGTCCAGGGCGAGATATGAGCAAATTCTGCGATTTATGCATTTCAGCGACAATGAAATCTGTCGTCCTCGGGGAGACCCTGCATACGATCGGCTCCACAAAATTCGGCCCCTCATAGACCACTTCAATCAGCGGTTTGCAGCCTTGTTTACCCCCGAACAAGTTGTCTGCGTTGACGAGTCCCTGATTAAATTTACTGGCCGCCTTGCTATGAAACAGTACCTCCCCAGCAAGCGTGCCAAGTATGGGGTCAAACTGTATAAATTGTGTGACAGGGCCACAGGCTATACAGTTAGTTTCCGGGTCTATGAGGGAAAAGATAGCTGTGTGGAGCCCCCCAACTGCCCAGACTACATAGGGAGCAGCGGTAAGATTGTTTGGGACTTGGTGTCACCCTTATCCGGAAAGGGGTACCATTTGTACGTGGACAACTTTTACACAAGCGTGCCACTATTTAGTCACCTGCTCGAATTACAAATTGGCGCATGTGGCACCGTGCAACCTAATCGCCGGGGCTTCCCCCAACGGCTTGTAGATTCCCGTCTTAGTTGGGGTGCAAGAGCCTGCTTGAAAACTGACAAATTGCTTGCGGTGAAGTGGAAGGATAAGCGGGATGTTTATGTTCTGTCCTCACGCAGACACGACGATCCAAATCACTACGGCAACTGGCGTTGTGGAGAAACCCCTCTGTGTCCACGAATATAACCTTAACATGGGAGGGGTGGACCTTAACGACCAGCTTTTGGCGCCGTATTTAGTTGCCCATAAAGCCAGACGCTGGTACAAAAAAGTGTCTGTTTACCTTTTCCAATTGGCGATGCTGAACGCCTTTGTCCTATACAGGGCGTCAGGACGAACTGGATCTTTCTGGGAATTCCAGGAAGAGATCATCCTTGCCTACCTGTACCCAGGAGGCATGCCTGCCCAACTTCCCCTTCCAGATGCAGTGAGCCGGCTGCATGAGAGGCATTTTTCACATGTCCTCCCAAGTACCCCTACCCAAAGATGGCCCCAAAGAAGATGTCGTGTCTGTAGCAGGCGCGGATTTAGGCGTGACACCCGTTATTATTGTCCCAAATGTCCTGACCAACCTGGTCTCTGCATCGGGGAATGTTTTGAGCGCTACCATACACTAGTGGAGTATTAGTGTAGGGTACAGCACGACACAGTGTAGGGCACACAAACACAGGGTCTCGAAGGATGTTGGATGTCCATCGACATTTTGAGAGACCCAAGCTGGAAGATCGCAGTCCCAAATCAAGACATCAAGAAACAGTTAGAAAGAAAAATAAAAGGATCCAAAAACTGTTGTTGTGTCAGTCATGTTATATGTTCTACTCTTCCTACTGTAGTTTTTTTAATGTACTTTGTTTGTTTTTTCATTCTTTTGTGACCTGTTTCTCTTGCAGGTACTCGTCGGCTACCACGCATTGATTTTATATATTCTGACACAAACAGTGTTTGCGCTCAGCATATATGGATACCTTTGCTGATAGCAGCTGTGGTGATTTTCTGATTTCAGCACTGCAGTTAAAATCCTATTTTGGTATACGTGGATAGTGTCGTGTATACCCATCATTAAATTCAGTGGGTGGTTGTTTGGGCGGTTAATGATGAGAATCCAAAAACTTTTGTTGTGTCAGTCATTTTATATGTCCTACTCTTCCTAATGTACTTTTTTTAATGTCCTTTGTTTTTTCATTCTTTTGTGACCTGTTTCTCTTGCAGGTACTCGTCGGCTACCACGCATTGATTTTATATATTCTGACACAAACAGTGTTTGCGCTCAGCATATATGGATACCTTTGCTGATAGCAGCTGTGGTGATTTTCTGATTTCAGCACTGCAGTTAAAATCCTATTTTGGTATACATGGATAGTGCCGTGTATACCCATCATTAAATTCAGTGGGTGGTTGTTTGGGCGGTTAATGATGAAGATCCAAAAACTGTTGTTGTGTCAGTCATTTTATATGTCCTTCTACTCTTCCTACTGTACTTTTTTTAATGTACTTTGCTTGTTTTTTCATTCTTTTGTGACCTGTTTCTCTTGCAGGTACTCGTCGGCTACCACGCATTGATTTCATATATTCTGACACAAACAGTGTTTGCGCTCAGCATATATGGATACCTTTGCTGATAGCAGCTGTGGTGATTTTCTGATTTCAGCACTGCAGTTAAAATCCTATTTTGGTATACGTGGATAGTGTCGTGTATACCCATCATTAAATTCAGTGGGTGGTTGTTTGGGCGGTTAATGATGAGTAATACTACGCATTATTCCTGTGCTGATTTCTGATAGGTTCTCTTTTTTTCCGTTCAGCCCACAGGCTGCATGAAAAAAAAAAAAACTTATGCCAAACAAGGACCAGCAATGTACTGGTACGTTGCTGGACTTTGAGTGGTTATACCAGGATGATGCCTGCAGATTTAGGCATCATCTTGGTATCGTTTTTTACAGCCAGCGGTCGGCTTACATGTAAAAGCAATCCTAGCAGGTAATTGGCTGCTAGACTGCTTTTACATGCAGTGGGAGGGGCCTCCCCCCCCCCACCGCCGCCTTCCGCAGCCTTCCGTGGTTTTTCTCGGGCTCTCCTGTCCCACCAGTTAACCCGAGAGTGCAGCCGGTGGTTCAATTATCTAACCATAGAGCTAATTGGAGATTAGAATGGCTCCAATCATCTCTATGGCCTAAGATACCGGAGGCTACGAGCATTTCATGACTTCTGTTTCGCCAGAAATAAACAGGGCCATTGGGAAATTGGGAAAGTATTTTATCACACCAATTTTGGTGTGGTCAGATGCGTTAAGGTCAGAGGAGAGATCTAGAGTCTAAAAGACCCCAATTTTTTTAAAAAAGAATACCTGTCACTACAGATTGCTATCATAGGGGATATTTAAATTCACTGTGATAACAATAAAAATGATTAAAAAAAAAAAAATTAAAGGAAAGGTGTCAAAATAACATAAAAAAGCGAAAGAAAAAAAAATCGAGCCCCCCCCCCCTTTCCCCCCATGCTTGCGCGCAATGGCGCACGCAAGCGTTGGTCTAGTGTCATATGTAAACCGCAATTGCAGCATGCATGTGAGGTATCGCCGCGATCGCCAGATCGAGTGCAGTAATTCCTGCAGTAGACCTCCTCTGTAAGTCTAAAGTGGTAACCTGTACAGACTTTTAAAGGTTTTTAAAAATGTACTTAAGTTTTTGCCGCTGCGCAGGCATGCGCAATTTTTAAAGCATGTCATGTTAGGTGTCTATGTACTCGGCATAAGATCATCCTTTAAATTTTACCAAAAAAATTGGAATTATATAGTGTATTTGTGCAATAAATTTAAAAAAAATGTATTTTTTTCGAGAAAATTGCGTTAGGAAAATCTGTGCCAAATACCGTGTGACAAAAAAATTTGCAACATCCACCATTTTATTCTATAGGGCCTCTGCTTTAAGGAAATATATAATGTTTGGGGGTTCAAAGTAATTTTCTAGTAAAAAAAAAAATATTTTTTCATGTAAACAAAAAGGCACAGAAAAGGCTTGGTTTTCAAGTGGTTAGAAGAGTGGGTGATGTGTGGATAAGATTGAGCATAAAATGCCGGGACAGTTCAAACACCCCCCAAATGACCCCTTTTTGAAAAGTAGACACCCAAAGCTATTTTCTGAGAGGCATGGTGAATCCATGGAATATTTTATATTTTGCCACAAGTTCCGGGAAATATATATATATATATATATATATATATATATTTATTTTTATTTTTTTTACAGAAAGTTGTCACTAAATGATATTTTGCTCACGCATGCCATGGGAATATGTGAAATGACACCCCAAAATACATTCTTTTGCTTCTCCTGAGTACAGGGATACCACATGTGTGAGACTTTTTGGGAGCCTAGCTGTGTACGCGACCCCGAAAACCAGTCCACATCTTCAGGTTTTCTAATGGCGTAAATTCACAGTTTCAGAGGCCCTGAAATTTCAAGATAGCACAAAACCCCCCCGAATGACCCCATTTTGCAAAGTAGACACTCCAAGCTATTGGCTGAGAAGCATGTGGTGAGTCCATGGAATAGTTTATATTTTGGCACAAGTTTCGGGAAAATTATTTTTTTTTTTATTATTTTTTTTTTTTTTTTACACAAAGTTGTCAATAAATGATATAATGCTCACACATGCCATAGGTATATGTGAAATGACACCCCAAAATACATTCTGCTGCTTCTCCTGAGTACAGGGATACTCCATGTGTGAGACTTTTTGCCAGTCTAGCCGCAGACAGGACCCGGAAAACCAATCTGCACCTTCTGGCTTTCTAAGGGCGTAAATTGTTGATCTCACTCCTTACTACCTATCACACTTTTGAAGTCCATAAAAAGCCAAGATGGCACAACCCCCCCCCCAAATTACCCCATTTTGCAAAGTAGACACTCCAATCTATTTGCTGAGAGGCATGGTGAGTATTTTGCAGCTCTCATTTTTTTTGGAAAATGAAGAAAAAACGGGAAAATGCATTTTTTTCCTCTTTTTTCAATTTCCAAAACTTTGTGACAAAAAGTAAGATCTGCAAAACACTCAACATGCCTCTCTGCAAATAGCTCAGGGTGTCTACTTTCCAAAATTGGGTCATTTGGGGGGGGGGGGGGGGGGTTTGTGCTATCTTGGAATTTTAGGGCCTCCGAAAATGTGATAGGTAGTCAGGAGTGAAATCAACAATTTACGCCCTTGGAAAGCCTGAAAGTGGAGGTTGGTTTTCGGGGTCCTGTACTCGGCTAGACTGCAAAAAAGTCTCGGACATGGGGTATCCCTGTACTCAGGAGAAGCAGCAGAATGTATTTTTGGGTGTCATTTCACATATACCCATGGCATGTGTGAGCAATATATCATTTACTGACAACTTTGTGTAAAAAAAAAAAAATATATATATATATATTTCCCAGAACTTGTGGCAAAATATAAAATATTCCATGGATTCACCATACCTCTCAGCAAATAGCTTGGGGTGTCTACTTTCCAAAATGGAGTCATTTGGGGGGATTTTGTGCTATCTTGGAATTTTAGGGCCTCCGAAACTGTGATAGGTAGTCAGGAGTGAAATCAACAATTTACGCCCTTGGAAAGCCTGAAAGTGGAGGTTGGTTTTCGGGGTCCTGTACTCGTCTAGACTGCAAAAAAGTCTCACACATGGGGTATCCCTGTACTCAGGAGAAGCAGCAGAATGTATTTTGGGGTGTCATTTCACATATACCCATGGCATGTGTGAGCAATATATCATTTACTGACAACTTTGTGTAAAAAAAAAAAAAAAATATATATATATATATATATATATATATATATATATATATATATATATATATATTTCCCAGAACTTGTGGCAAAATATAAAATATTCCATGGATTCACCATGCCTCTCAGCAAATAGCTTGGGGTGTCTACTTTCCAAAATGGGGTCATTTGGGGGGGGGTTTGTGCTATCTTGGAATTTTAGGGCCTCCGAAACTGTGATAGGTAGTCAGGAGTGAAATCAACAATTTACGCCCTTGGAAAGCCTGAAAGTGGGGGTTGGATTTCGGGGACCTGTACTCGGCTAGACTGCAAAAAAGTCTCACACATGGGGTATCCCTGTACTCAGGAGAAGCAGCAGAATGTATTTTGGGGTGTCATTTCACATATACCCATGGCATGTGTAAGCAATATATCATTTACTGACAACTTTGTGTAAAAAAAAAAATATATATATATATATATTTCCCGGAACTTGTGGCAAAATATAAAATATTCCATGGATTCACCATGCCTCTCAGCAAATAGCTTGGGGTGTCTACTTTCCAAAATGGGGTCATTTGGGGGGGTTTTGTGCTATCTTGGAATTTTAGGGCCTCCGAAACTGTGACAGGTAGTGCAGAGGTGACATGAACAATTTACGCCATTAGAAAACCTGAGAGTGTTGATTGGCTTTTGCGCTCCTGTACACAGCTAGGCTCCCAAAAAGTCTCACACATGGGGTATCCCCATACTCAGGAGAAGCGGCAGAATGTATTTTGGGGTGTCATTCCACATATACCCATGTCATGTGTGAGAAATGTATCTTTTAGTGACAACGTTGTGTAAAAAACAAAAATAAAAAAAAAAATTGTAATTTTCCCAAAACTTGTGGCAAAATATAAAATATTCCATGGACTCACCATGCCTCTCAGCAAACAGCTTGGGGTGTCTACTTTCCAAAATGGGGTCATTTGGGGGGGGGGGGGTTTGTGGTATCTTGACATTTCAGGGCCTCCTAAACCGTTATAGGTAGTGAGAAAATGCAATGAAAAATGTACGCCCTTTGAAATTCTGATGGTGGTGATTTGTTTTCGGGTCCCGTACACAGCTAGGCTCCCAAAAAGTCTCACATATGTGGTATCCCTGTACTCAGGAGAAGCAGCAGAATATATTTTGGGGTGTAATTACACATATACCCATGGCATGTGTGAGCAATATATAATTTCAATGACAACTTTGTGTAAAAAAAAAAAAAAAACAGAACATTCCTTAGGATGTCTACTTTCCAAAAAGTGGTAGTTTGGGGGGGTTTTGTACTGCCCTGCCATTTTAGCACTTCATGAAATGAGATAGGCAGTCAGAAATTAAAGCTGCGTAAATTTCAGTATTTACACCATAGCTTGTAGACGCTATAACTTTTGCGCAAACCAATAAAAATACACTCATTGATTTTTTTTTTTTTTTTTTTTCGTCAAAGACATGTAGATAAATATCTTTTGGCCAAAAAAAATGACATAAATTGAGTATATTGGATATTTTTTAAAAGACAAAGTTGAAAATGTCATTTTTTTTGCAAAATTTTCGCTCTTTTTTTATTAATATCGCAAAAAATAAAAAGCGCAGAGGCGATCAAATACCACCAAAAGAAAGCTCTGTTTGTGGGAAAAAAAGGACATAAATTTCGTTTAGGTACAGCTTTGCATGACCGCGCAATTGTCAGTTAAAGTCACGAAGTGCCAAGTTGAAAAAAGGGGTCTGGTCTTTAAGCTGCAAAATCCTCCGGGGCTTAAGTGGTTAAGACCTCAAACATATAAGGCCAGGAAACTGAATAAAAGGCCTTTTGTAGGTCCAATGAGAGTAGAAGTCCCTCCTGAGGGGCACCCCTCTTCCATGCCATTTGCATTAGGGAGATCAAATCAATGCCCCATCCTTATCTGATCCAGGTCTTGCCTGCCTAGGATAAAGCCCACCTGATCCCTATGCACATATTGAGAGATAAAAGATGATAAACGATTGGCAATCACTTTAGTGAACAATTTGAGGCAGTAATCTCTGAGGGATATGGGTTGATCATTTCCCACCTCTCCAGGATCTTTCTGTGGTTTTGGTATAACTGAGATGAAGGCCATATGGCAGGGGGGATCTAAGGAAGCTCATCCCGTAGGGCGTTAAAATAGAGCACCAAATGCAGGATTAGTACCCCTTGGAATTTGCGGACAGTACTTTATTTTAGTCAGACCAGTCTTTGAGGCTTATTAGCCCAGTTTTATTAAACATGAAAGTTAAAGCTCAACTTACCCACACAGAGTTTTCCTCCATCAAAAAAATAATGCCAAACCACCTGGCTCCCTGTTCAGAAATGTTGCTGCTCTTTTCACTAGTCCATCAGACCATCTCACCCAGCTCTCCTGGCTCAGTCAACCTTTTAGTTACAGCACCCTGCTACACCGCTCCCGTAGACGTCCAATGATGAAACGCATAGGGCGGAACCTAACGTCAACGTCACTTCCGGTCCGCAGCTTGCCAAGTGTGGAACGCGGAAGCTTCTCCGGCGCTGTCTGCACCTGTCTGACACGATCTGCTGCATCCGTTGCTTAAGCGTGAGTCACTACTAGCCTTTTGTAAACTCTATATTGTATGCCACACTAAGAGGTCTGTTTCTCCCTTGCACTCAGATGGGATCCATCGGTCCGTAAGGACAGATTGGGGTCAGGTCTGAGAGTTTTTCATACCCTATACGTTTTTTATGAACATTATCTGGCTACAGGGTAAGTGCGACCTCTAGTGGTCATATTGGAGGAATACCATACAAAAGGTACTCAATAGTATTTCCACTGCTTTTGCTTATTACTACTGATCACCTTATTAATATCTTTTATCCATTTCCACTATATATCTATTTATTGGGATTTATTTTACTGCACCATTTATTCATACCATACCTTGCCACCTATTTATATTTATATGTATTTTTACTCGACCAGTGGCTGAAGTCTGCTATTACCTATATTCGGCCAGTGGTTTGAAGCCTTTCCTTCACAGGTTAGCATCTGCACATATTTATATCTGCACTATTTATTTATGCATTAAGCACTTTTTCCTCTACCCCATTCACATTTTGTACATACCTCAGGTAGCGCCGTTTCCAACTCTTCCCCCCCACATCACCCTGCTACACAGGCCCACTCCTTGGCCTTTCAGTAGGGTATCACTTGGCACCCTGGGCCCTATCACTCCTCCGAGACCTCAAGAGCCCCTTCATCCATGGACTCACCTAGCCATCCCGGGTTTCCCAATCTCTCAGACTCTCCAAACTCTCGATTCTCTCAACCCTGTGGGGAAGGAATCTCTTGTCCAGCATGGAGTGTTGTCTCTTGAGTGGAGCACCTCTCTTAACGGGAGCTCACACTTGTCCCCTAATGGGAGTAGGCCTGTTTCCTATATCAGCTGTTTTCAAACAGGGTGACCAGGCATCCTGGGGTGCCTTGGCAAAATGCCTAAAAATTTGTATACCAGCCAAGCCAGCAAGGTGGATCAAGCCTGTCTTTTAGTTATACAAAGCCACAGATTTTCACTATGCACCATTACGACCTTCTAGCCACCGGCACCTGAACAACTAATGACATCATTAGTCAGTAAGGAGGATGTCGGTCACCTACACAGCATTCTTGTATGACCCTCCCCTGCCCCTCTCCATCAGCACTGGGGTTACATTAGCTGACTGATGGAGAGAAACATTGGAATACTAGTCAGTACTACTGTGCAAAGCTCTGGGTGTCCATTTTAGAATGGGGTGCCTGGATGTCTCATTAACCACTCCAGCCCCGGAAGATTTTTTTTTTTTTTTTTTTATAATTCCCAATGGTTAATACATTTCAGCCAGTTAGTTTCTGAAAAGAATTTACCCAATATTTGTTCCCATTTAACAACAGTAGATACATTAGAATAAACATTATGGTCATTCAGTATGTAGTAAAAGGTCGAAATACCCTTCATAGTTAATACAGTTTCCTGGTAAAGTTTATAAATCAAAGTTGGAAGTTTCAGATATAAAGGTAGAGGGTTTTTCCGTAAGAATGAGCAGATTTGAAGGTAACCTAGATAAGCCGAAGCTGATACTTTATAATGGTAAACAAAGTGCTCAAAGGGACACATCTTCATTTCATTATACAGGTCTTCCAAGCAGCCCCAGAAGGTTTTACCCCCTTAACCTCCCTGGCGGTATGATTCTTTTGGATTTTAGGTGCTGAAAGCGGTACCATTATTTTGCATGTAATTCTTGTGAATGAGCAGCCCAAACCAACTGTATACATTATATATATATATGTATATATATATATATATATATATATATATATATATATATATATGTGTGTATATTGTACACACACACACACATATATATATATATATATATATATATCCATAAAAAGTACAGTAAAACTGCAGGGAAGGGCACCGGGGGGCAAGCTAATGTGATTTTTTTTTTTAATTTGAATAGTATCAGTGTGTTTGGTGTGTTTTACATTTGAATTTGCCGCCGGTTCCACCCCCCTGCGAACGTCACGTCGCAGGAGACAGAAGCCGGGGCACGGAGAGGATCGGTAGGAAGATCCGCCGCAAGACACATCGCTGGATCCCGGTGACAAGGTAAGTAACCCTGCTTACAGGATCCAGCGATGCTTCTGGCGGTACCCCGAGTGTGGCTCGGGGTTACCGCTTTTGGCTCTGAAATTTAACCCCAAGCCACGCTCGGGAATACCGCTAAGAAGGCTAATGACCAGGCCATTTTTTGTGATATTGAATGCTATTTTAACTGACAATTGCGCGGTCGTGCAACTCTGTATCCAAATAAAATTGAGGCCTTTTTTCCCCATAAATAGAACTTTCTTTTGGTGGTATTTAATCACCTCTGCATTTTTTTTTTTTTTTTCGCTATAAACAATAAAAGACAAATTTGCAACAAAAAATAAAACAATATTTTTTACTTTCTGCTATAAAACACATCCAATTAACAATGTAAAAAATCTAATTTCTTCAGAAATGTAGGCCAATATGTATTTTTCTTCATATTTTGTGGTAAAAAAAAAAAGTCCCAATAATATATTGATTGGTTTGCACAAAAGTTATAGAATCTACAAAAATATTTTTATGGAATGTTTTTTTAATTTTCTTTTTTTACTAGTAATGGTGACAACCAGTGATTTATAGTGGGACTTGGACAATGCAGCAGACAAATCGGACACTAACTGACACTTTTGACACTTTTTTGTGGACAAGTGACACTAATACAGTGACCAGTGCTAAAAATATGCACTGTCACTGTACTAATGACAATGGCAGAGAAGGGGTTAACATCAGGGGCAATTAAAGGATTAGACGTATTCCCTAGGAGTGTTTTCTAGCTGCGGGGGGGGGGGGGGTGCTCTGACTGGGGGAATACAGAGATCTGTGAGAAATGGGGGAATCAAGATCTCTATCTTCCTCCCTGTCAGAACGGTGATCTGCCATGTTTACATAGGCAGACCGCCATTCTGTGTCTCTCAGGAATAATCGCGGGTGTCCGGTGGACATCAGGTCCCACGGACACGCTGATTGGCTCCCCCTGTAGCCAATCAGTGTGCTATAACGCCTTCGGTGACAAGTGCACACCCCCTGGAGCTCCTGCACGAAGTGACGTACAGGTACGTCATTTCACGCAGGGGAGCCGACTTGCTGCAGTAAAATTGTTTGCTATCTGTGTATAAAAAATAATAATAATAATAAATTCCCGATTGTTTGCTATCTGTTTATAAAAAAAAAAATTCCCGATTGTTTGTTATCTGCGTATAAAAATAAAAAAAAATTCCTGATTGTTTGCTATCTGTGTATAAAAATGTAAAATTCCCGATTGTTTGCTATCTGTGTATAAAAAAAAAAAAAAAAAATCCTGATTGTTTGCTATCTGTGTATAAAAAAAAATGTTAAAAAAAAATTCCCGATTGTTTGCTATCTGTGTATAAAAAATAAATAAATTCCCTATTGTTTGCTATCTGTGTATAAAAAATATAAAAGAAATTCCCGATTGTTTGCTATCTGTGTATAAAAGATATAAAAGAAATTCCCGATTGCTTGCTATCTGTGTTTAAAAAATAAATAAATTCCCAATTGTTTGCTATCTGTGTATAAAAAATATAAAAGAAATTCTCGATTGTTTGCTATCTGTGTATAAAAGATATAAAAGAAATTCCCGATTGCTTGCTATCTGTGTATAAAAATTTTTTAAAAAATCCCGATTGTTTGCTATCTGTGTATAAAAATTAAAAAATAAAAAAAAATGTTAAAAAAAATTCCCGATTGTTTGCTATCTGTGTATAAAAAAGAAAATCCTAATTGTTTGCTATCTGTGTGTAAAAAAAAAAAGAAAAAATCACGATTGCTTGCTATCTGTGTATAAAAAAAAAAAAAAAAAATTCCCGATTGTTTGCTATCTGTGTATAAAAATGTAAAATTCCCGATTGTTTGCTATCTGTGTATAAAAAAATAAATAAATTCCTGATTGTTTGCTATCTGTGTATAAAAAAAATGTGAAAAAAAAATTCCCGATTGTTTGCTATCTGTGTATAAAAAATAAATAAATTCCCTATTGTTTGCTATCTGTGTATAAAAGATATAAAAGAAATTCCCGATTGTTTGCTATCTGTGTATAAAAGATATAAAAGAAATTCCCGATTGCTTGCTATCTGTGTATAAAAAATAAATAAATTCCCAATTGTTTGCTATCTGTGTATAAAAGATATAAAAGAAATTCCCGATTGCTTGCGATCTGTGTATAAAAGATATAAAAGAAATTCCCGATTGCTTGCGATCTGTGTATAAAATTTTTTTAAAAAATCCCGATTGTTTGCTATCTGTGTATAAAAATTAAAAATAAATTCCCGATTATTTGCTATCTGTGTATAAAAAAAAATGTTAAAAAAAATTCCTGATTGTTTGCTATATGTGTATAAAAAAGAAAATCCTAATTGTTTGCTATCTGTGCGTAAAAAAAAATAAATAAAAAATCACGATTGCTTGCTATCTGTGTATAAAAAAAAAAAAATAATTAAATTCCCGATTGTTTGCTATCTGTGTATAAAAAAAAAAAAAATCCTGATTGTTTGCTATCTGTGTATATATAAAAAAAAAAAAATCCTGATTGTTTGCTATCTGCCTTTGCACATGTACAGTTGAACAATCAGATCTACATGGTGCCCATAGAAGACAACAGATAAAATTCTCAAATGAAACCCCACAATTTAACCTACATTTTTGTATTTTCTTGGTCTGTCTGAAAGCTTCTTGGATGGTTTAATACATAGTAATAAGCCACCACTAAAATGTAACCCGGAGATACAGAACATCGTCCATCTTTCTCGAACCTTTATGAAATGTAACTCTTGACCAGAGAATCTCAGTTCGGCACAGTCTAGAAAAGGTTGCCAGCTAATGGGATCACTGCATAGTTCATATAACATAAAAAGAAGCTCGCTGCCGGACTTAAGATGCCATGAATCAATTAGATTGATCGGTATATTATTACCGACTGCAGTTATTAAGCTGTCATCTTATCGGCTGAATTTCTTTTTAACTGGGTGAAGGTAATAAAAAATACAAATATTGCTGGATTTGATAAGTTTCTTGTGTTGCAACCTGTTGCCCATAAGTGAACGACCCCAAAGTGTTATTATATTTCGGGGCAACCGGTCGCAACTGAGTTGTGATTTATATCGTTCTGCAGTTCGGCCATAATTAGTTTTTTTCTTTTATTGAATGGTCTGCCGAAGATCAGTGAGATTTCTATTATTACGAAAACCTACTTTTTTATTTGTAGGCATTCACTTGTCGGATGCTTAAAGCGAATATGTGCTTTACCCTTGTAGAGCAATGCATTTATTTTAAAGTAGATTTAATTCCTAAACTCTCATATCACCTCTAACATACAAATTTAATTTCAAAATTAATTTGGTTTTACAAAGGCTTGACAAATTTGCTTTGAATCTAGGAGTCAGCTAAAAAAAAAAAGGTTTACATAAAACCCCCAACCATTATATATTTTCTGAAAGCAGGAACCCTAGAGAATAAAATAGTGGTAGTTCCAATTTTTTATGTCACACGCTATTACTGCTAAGGTCTAGAACAGCCTTTCTCAACCAGTGTTCCGTGGGATCATGGGAGAGAAGGGCTGTCAGATGATCGCGATCTCCTGAATCCCCTGCCGATCTGTACATCGGCACTGATAGAGAGCTCGGTCAGTCTCAAAAGTGAAAGTAAAGGGAGGGGAAGTGTGCTGTGCTCTCTGCTTCCCCCTACAGTGCAGTACCCGGCTAAATGAAAAAGGTACTGTGCTAGAATGTTTCAAAAGGCGTTATATATGTGTGTGTGTATTTATATATATGTGTGTGTGTATTTATATATATGTGTGTGTGTGTGTGTTTATATATGTGTGTGTGTATTTATATATATGTGTGTGTGTGTGTATATATATATACGTGTGTTTATATATGTTTGTGTGTTTATGTATGTGTGTGTGTGTGTATATATATATATATATATATATATATATATATATATATATATATGTGTGTGTGTGTCTGTATGAATGTGTGTGTGTGTATATATATATATATATACGTGTGTTTATATATGTGTGTGTTTATATATGTGCGTGTGTGTGTATATATATATGTATGTTTGTGTGTTTATGTATGTGTGTGTGTGTGTGTGTGTATATATATATATATATATATATATATACATATATATGTGTGTGTGTCTGTATGAATGTGTGTGTGTATATATATATATGTGTGTTTATATATGTGCGTGTGTGTGTATATATATATGTATGTTTGTGTGTTTATGTATGTGTGTGTGTGTGATATATATATATATATATATATATATATATATATATATATATATATATATATGTATATATACACATATAGATAAATCTATCTACATATATATATATACTTTAACTTATTTATAGTTATTTATTATATTATAATTTATGGTTTTGTGTTTCAAACTTTATCATACCCGAGATGTTATAAAGAAGAACGCATAGTAAAAAAAAAAAAATCATATGTAAATAGTTGGTTTGGGCTGTTCATTCTTAAGAATTACATGCAAAATAATGGTACCGCTTTCAGCACCTAAAATCCGAAACAATCATACCGCCAGGGAGGTCAATACAGAATGCCTGGCATTCTGGGAGATGTCGTTTGAGGCAACCACCATTTTAATAAGACATATGCCTTCCTAAACTACAAATCCCAATGGCCTATCTGTGACAGGAGGAACCAGGAGAGCTTTATAGTCTTTGCCCACTCTCTCTGAAAATGCAATGTAATATGGCCGCCTGGAGTTGTTCTGTACACAGAATGTATACTGACCACACCCCCAGAAACATCATTTCCTGACAGACTCCATGGCAGCATACGTATCGGGTTTGGCCCCGCCTCCAAACCTACCCATAGGACCTCACTCCCATAAATCTTTGCTCCTGTTCAGCACACGTGTTCTTTTTTTGTCCTCCAAAGGATTACCTGATATCCTACCTGAAGATGGATTCCGGGTGATGGATGGCTCTACCTGTCGGGTATGGAGCTCTCCAATAAGCCCCAGCTGCTGCGGGGTATGGAGGAGGGGCGAAGATGTAGCAGCCTTGGCCAAAAAGCCCAGCTGCTGCGGGTGGCCGGTACCCTTGAAAGAGATAAGTCCGGTGTGCATCCATCCCTGGTGGTCTGCGGTTCGTGAGTACACTCCATGGCAGCTATGTTATATGCTTATATTTGCCTTTGTTTATATGTTTTTTCTCTTACCTGGTCTTTCCTGCCTTCCCTGGTGGCTAGTGGTCCGGGGCCGGTCAGCGGTTCACTTCCTGACCGGCCGCCGGTGCGGTGCGCTACTGCGCATGTGCGGCGCCTCCAGAACGAGGCTTGGTTCTCGCGCGTGCGCAGTAAGAGCGCGGCGCATGCGCAGTGAGTTGGCGTCGGCGGCGAGCGCTGATGACGTCACCAGGCGCCATATTTAAACCCCAGAACTGTCAGCAGTGTTGTGTTTATACACACTGCTGATACTGGGTGTTCCATACTCCGCATCTGATCGGTTTTTGGACGCCTGCTGTTCGTTGCCGCTCTGCCTGCTAACCTCTGGTTCTTGGTGAGTACTGGCCCCAGTTTGGGAGCCTCCCCCCCCCTCCTCTTTTGCTGGTTTTCTGACATTGCTGTCCGGCTCATTCTTGTAGGTCAGCATCAGAATGGAAGCTACTTTGCCCTCCGGTGGTCAGCCCGCCCCTAACAGGTATTTGGGGCTTCTTAGTGGGGCTGTGGGTTATAGGGGGTGGGGGTAGGAACTCAAGTGTTCCTAGCTTCCTGTCTGTTTTTTTCTGTTTTTTCTCTTGTTCACAGCCCTCCTCGTTCAGAGACTAGGCACTCTTCTCAAAGAAGTGAAAGACGCTCAAGCTCTCGCCACCGGCACTCTACAGGAAAGTCCCGTTCGGGCTCACATCATCAAAAATCATCTACTTCAGCCAGCCACGCACGGAGACCTGACAAAGCAGGTTGCAGAGGCTGTGGCGCTAGTGTCCCGGAGAGGAAGCTTTTCTGTGATAGATGTTTCTCCCAGGCTGCGGGAGAAAGGGATACTTCCGATCAGCGCATTGAGGCTTTGGTCAAGAGAGTGGTTAAGGACTCTTTGGCAGAGTTGGGTGTCAGTCGTTCTCAAGACACTGCAACGGCTTCCCCAAGCCCCTCCCCTGTAGCACTACAGGTACAGGAAGATTTCGAGTCAGCCCACACAAGCCATCAGTCGATGCTCTTGTCAGGTAGCGACTCTGAAGATGAGGATCCCTGCTTGGGTTTTGAATATACCTTGGTGCCTTCCCTGGTTAAAGCGGTCAGAGAGACCTTAAATTGGGAGGAGTCAGCTGTTCCCCCTCCCAAGCAGAAGAAGTACTTTAAACAGCTCAATAAGGAGCGTGTTAATTTTCCCTTCCTGGGAGAGTTGGGTGAAATCATCTTGGAGGAGTGGAAAAAGGTGGAACGTAAGAATTCCTTAGTATCCAAGATGGCTAAACTTTACCCCTTCAAAGAGGATGATGTGAAACATCTTGAGTCCCCTCCCCTAGTTGACGCAGCAGTCATGAGACTGGTCAAGCACGTGACCCTTCCCTTAGAGGATACGGTCTCATTTAAAGACCCGTTGGACCGAAGGATGGACTCTGATTTGAAGAGAATCTACCTTACAGCAGGTATGGCCTGTAAGCCAGTCCTGGCTTTGGCTGCTCTATCCAAGGCCATGGAGTCTTGGGCTGATGTGGTAGACGAATCGGTCAGATCTGTTTCGGAGGAGGTGGCCAGAAGCGCTCCAATCCAGGAGCTTAGGCTGGGCGCGTCGTTCCTTGGGGAGGCTTCCATAGACTTGATCCGTCTATTGGCAAGAGTTATGCTGTCCTCGGTCACAGCTAAGAGAGCTCTTTGGCTCCGCCCTTGGGTGGCGGATCCGGCATCAAAGCAAGTTTGGTGCCGTATTCCCTTTGAGGGGTCCTCCCTTTTCGGGAATAAACTGGACGAGGCCATAACCCGGGCTACAGGCGGTAAGTCTGGGTTTCTTCCCCAGGATCGGCGCCAGTTCAACGTCAAGAAAGGACAGCCTACCAGAAAATTTGTGCCTGACCGGGCCAGGGAAGCTCGTTCTTATAGACCTGGTCGGGAGTTCAACCGGAACTGGAGATCCAGACAGTCTTCCAGGAAGACGACAAAGAATGTCTCCTCTGGGGACCGCGAGCCCACTAAGTCCTTTTGAAGGTGGGCCCGCTCAGACATGTCGGGTGGGTGCACGTCTACGCTCCTTCCGACATGTCTGGGCGGCTTCGATTCAGGACCCCTGGGCCGTCAGGACGGTGTCTTCAGGCCACAAGTGGGTCTTCAAGGAGAGGCCAGGCTCAAGGTTCCTGCCTACTGCCATACCATGTCTAGAAGAAAGGCGTCAGATTTTGTTTTCTTACGTCGAAGCTCTCATTGCTCAAGGGGCTGTCATCTCCGTTCCAGAGTCAGAGCGAGGCCAAGGAATATATTCTCCGCTCTTTCTGGTCCAAAAGAAGAACGGATCATGGAGACCAGTAATAGATTTGACCTTCTTGAACAAATTCATAAAAAAAGAAAGGTTCAAAATGGAGACCCTGTTGTCCATACAGCAGTCAGTCCAGCCGGCAGATTGGATGGTGTCCATCGACTTGAAAGACGCCTACTTTCATGTCCCTGTGGACGAAGATTTTCAAAGGTTTCTCCGGTTCGAAGTGGGAGGATTACATCTTCAGTTTATCTGTCTCCCATTCGGGCTCTCAACATCTCCACGGACCTTTTCAAAAATCTTATTGGCCGTGGTAGCCCTACTGAGATTGAAAGGTATCCGTCTTCACCACTATTTGGACGATCTACTCCTGTTGTCCCAAGACAGAGACCAACTATTAGTTCATCTGGAGCAGGTCGTGTCCACTCTCCAGAAGTTTGGTTGGTTACTCAACAAGGAGAAGAGTCACCTGATTCCAACTCAGTCCCTGATCTACTTGGGCGCTCTGTTCGACACAGAGAAGGCGACTATCTCTCTTCCAGAGGAAAAGATAGGGACTCTCCGAGACAGGATTCGCTTTGCCCTCTCATCCTCTCATCTTCAGGCACGTCAATGTCTGAAGGTGATCGGGACTATGGTCGCAGTAGTCCCCATGGTGAAGTGGGCCCTGTGGAGGATGAGACCCTTTCAGAAGGGATTCCTTCAGCAATGGGATACGTGGCATCTGGATCAACGCATCTTCCTAACCCCTTCAATGAGAGCGAGTCTTCCTTGGTGGCTATGCAGAGACCACCTGCTGAACTGCCACTCTCTGAAACCAGCTCCGTGGGTAGTGGTTACCTCGGACGCCAGCAACATAGGCTGGGGTGCCCACTGTCTGTCGGAGGTGGCACAGGGCAGGTGGGAGTTTTCCACTCGAGGAATAGTATCCAACATACTAGAACTCCGAGCAGCATTCCAAGCTCTTCGAGCATTTGCTCACCTGACAAAAGACCAACCTGTCATGCTGCGCCTGGACAACACCTCAGCAGTGGCATACATCAGGAAACAAGGGGGTACACGCAGCTGGTCCCTATTGAGGGAAGTGGAGCCGATTATGTCCTGGGCACAGAAAAATCTCTCGAATCTTTCAGCGGTTTATGTTCCAGGAGTCCAGAATGTCAAAGCAGACTTCTTGTCCAGAGTGGATCTGGACAACAACGAGTGGTCCCTTCACAAGGAAACGTTCGACTGGATCCTAACATTGGGGTTTTCTCCAGAGGTAGATCTCTTCGCCTCCCCCTGCAATCACAAACTGCCGAAGTACTACTCAAGATTCAGAGATCCACAAGCATCAGGGATAGATGCACTCTCGGATCAGTGGAGATTCCACAGGGCATACGCCTTCCCACCAATTCCGATTGTGTTGCAGTTCCTTCGGAGACTCAGGTCGGAGCCAGTGGAGGTAGTGGCGGTGATTCCCTTCTGGCCGAACAGGCCATGGTTTCCCCTTCTGACGCTACTCAGTGTCCAAGATCCAATCCCGCTACCCTTCAGACCGGACCTGTTGTCCCAGGGGTCTGTACTCCATCCATGCCCAGACCGTTTACATCTCAAGGTCTGGATGTTGAGAGGAGGAGGTTACAGGCTTTAGGCTGTCCAGAAACGGCAATCTCGACACTACTTAGTGCTAGAAGAAGCTCAACGAACAGGGTGTATCAGAGAATCTGGGAAAAATTTTCTGCACAACT
>NC_138768.1:38855541-39073041 GCF_965119305.1 Pelophylax lessonae | reverse complement strand
AACCCCTTCCCTGCCAGTGTCATTATTACAGTAACAGTGCATATTTTTAGCACTGATTACTGTAATATTGTCACTGGTCCCCCCAAAAGTGACAAAAATTTCAGTTAGGGGTCCGATCTGTCCCCACAAAAAATTGCAGATCACCGCCATTACTATAAAAAAATACGCCTATTGTGGTTTTTCGTTACCAAAAATATGTAGCAGAAAACAAATTTGACAAAAGTTTTAAAGTTTTTTATTAACCTTTTAAACTGCCCAGCTTGCTCCTGCAGAGGGCGCCATTACCCACTAGTGAAGGCTGAATGGATGGTCGGTGACTGTCTGTTTTGTAATTTCTTACAAAAATTCTATTTTTTCACTTTCTGCTATAAAACATTCCAAAAAAAAAAAAATTAAGTCAAATTTTAGGGGGGACCAGTGACATTACTACAGTAATCAATGCTAAAAATATGTACTGTTACTGTACTAATGACACTGGCAGGAAAGGGGTTAACTCAGGGGCGAGCAAAGGGTTAATTGTGAGCCTAGGGGGTGCTTTCTAACTTTGGGGGGGGGTGCCTTTGTGACATAAACACAGAGACCTGTGATCCGAAATAGGAGGAGCACGGGAGCCCAGTATTGATAGCCTCCCCGTTGGCAAATGGGGGCACGTGCACACCTCCGGCGGCGCAAGCGCGGCCCCAGGATTGCTACCTTAGATCGCCGTACTGGTACGGCGATTTGCGCAGCTGAGCCAGCCTGCTGCAGTATATCTGGTTGGCAAGCGGCTAACCACTTGCTGACTGCCGCACGACTATTTACGTCGGCAGTCAGCCCCTCACAGGCAGAGCGACGTAGGGTTACGTCGCTAGCCTGAAAGGGTTTTGGGAGCGAGCGCGCCACTGGATGCGCGCTCCTGCTCCCGCTCGGTCACGGCCCCCCCCCCCCTGCGCGTGTGCCCGGCGGACCTGATGTCCGCCCGGCACTCGCAATCGTCCGTGACAATGGGAGAAAGGCAGGCGGCTAATGTAAACAAAGCTGCCTGTCAGTTCTCCCTGTGTATGAATGGTGATCAAACGGTTCTACTACGTAGGACCGTTGATCTCTGTTCTTACACAGCAAGCCACAGCCAATCACAGTTAGAAACATGCCCCTAGGACACACTTAACCCCTCCCTCTCCAATACAGTTAACTCCTTCACTGCCAGTGTCATTTTACAGTAACAGTCCATATTTATAGCACTGATTACTGTAGTAATGTCACTGGTACCCCCAAAAGTGTCAAAAATGTCAGTCAAAGGTCCGATCTGTCCGCCCCAATGTCGCAGACCCGCAAAAAAAATCGCAGATCGCCGCCATTACGCGTTAAAAAAAAAAACAACAAAAATCTTTCCATTTGTTAGTAAACGCAATAACTTTTGCGCAAACCAATCAAAATACGCTTTTTGCGATTTTTTTTTTTACCAAACATATGGTAAAAAAAATTGGCCTAAAATGTTAAAAAATTTTGATTTTTAAATTTTTTTTGGGGGGGGGGGGGGGGATTTTATATAAAAACATTTGAAAAATATTGTTATTTTTGCAAAATTGACGCTCTTTTTTTGTTTATAGCGCATGATCAAAAAATCGCACATGTGATCAAATACCACCAAAAGAAAGCTCTGTTTGTGGGAAAAAAAGGACGCCAAATTAGTTTAGGTACAGCGTCGCAAGACCGCGCGATTGTCCGTTAAAGTCACGCAGTGCCAACACGCAAAATAGGCCCAAGTATTTATTAAAAAATAAATGGCAATAGTGTATGGTATGTAGTTCTTTGGTTAACTAAATGTCATTCAGTTATGGTTTACACCTGCTTTAACCAATTCATTACAGGGCACGTTTACCCCTTTCCTGCCCATGCCAATTTTCAGCTTTAAGTGCTGTCGCACATTCAATGACAATTGCACAGTCATGCAACAACTGTACCCAAACTACCTTTTTATCATTTTGTTCACACAAATAGAGCTTTCTTTTGGTGGTATTTATTCACCATAGTTTTTTTATTTTTTGCTAAATGAACAAAAAAGACTGAAATTTCCGATTTCTTTTTGTTTCTGGTATAAAACGTTGCAAATGTATAGTTGTTCTTTATAAATGTAGGCCTTTTACTGCTTTGCTGTTTTCATTAACACATTCCATACAAATTACGTAGCACCACAAAATGATACTTGGTTCTTTATTCTTGAAAAGGGGTGGTACTGGGAGGTGGGTAGGGGGTGGAACCAAGAGACAGTGTTTGGGGGTGCGTAGGGGGCAAAGACAGGGGCAGACTGGCAACTTTCAACCCAGGGGGCAAGTACAAACCAGAGGCCCATGGTGCAGTGAATTGGCCCCCCTCCCACTCTCCCTCTTCCCATCCTCCTCCTGACCCCTATTCCTGGTTGAAGCCCTGCTCCAGGTACTCTCTACTCACCGGCTGAATCCGGGTTCCCAACCTGGCCAGCAGGGGGCAGTTGGGGGGAGCTGGGACAGCTCGGTTGGGGCTGGCCGGGGAGGAGAGTCTCAAATGGGGCATGGAACCGGCCTCTGCTCAGACACAGTTTACACCATTCAAGCTGGGAAGGAAGGCCGGCGCTTTGTCCTTGTCTTCATCCCGTACTCAGTCTGTCAGTGGTTGAGACTATTTTCTTCTCTTCACCAGGAATCCTTTAGGCATGTCTGTGGCAGAAGCGGTGCAGCCTTTTTTACAGGAAATCAGAGCGGCCCAGGGGGCAATTGCCCCCCTACCCCCTGGCCCAGTCCTCCTCTTGGCAGAGACAAGGGGTGACTCAAAAGGTGGGAAGTTTCTGCACCTATTCTTTGAGAAAAAAAGCCCTGGCCTCCGGTAACTGTGCCGGGAGCACGTCGGGAGCACACCGGGAGCGTGCTCTTGGCACGGCTGTTTTTGCAATATTGCACGCAATTATACGGCCTCCTGCCAGGAGGACGCACATTTGCGTGCTGTCAGCTCCAAGAGGTTAAGTACTTCAATAAAATAAAGCCTAGCTGTAGCATTAATCATTCCTTAATGGGAAGGATAGACTTTAGTTGTACTTTAAGGTATTTCCAAGCAAAAATTAGTCACAAATCATATCTTGCAGGGTAAAAGACTACAAAGAGATAAAAAAAGGTGTGAGTCTTCTATTAGATTTTAATGAAAGCAGAGTCTTTCTTTATATCAAACTTATTATGGAATACTGACATTCACAGTTCACAGTCTGTTTGCCTCATACAATATTCTCAGAGGAATGTATGACTCAAAGCACACAGAGGATCTTCAATAGTGAAATGATTTCCTAGAACATCATCCTCTAATATTTATGTTCAGCTTTAGTTTTTTTTTTTTAATTATATTTTTCCAACAAGATAAAAAAAGAAAGACTTGTGTAATAGAAACTGAGGTCGTAGAGTTTACAGCGTGACAAGGGACTTACTTGCTACTGTCTAAAACAGCCTTCTCAACCTTTTTCCCCCAGAGGAGCCTATTTTTAGGTGTCAAGGGACCCTCCATTTAACCAATTCATTGGGGTCAGTGAGAAGAATGCCCTTTATATTGATGGTCAATGGGAAGAATGTTCCTACCATTGGTGACCAGTGGGAAAAAGGCCCCATATATTGGTGGTCAGTGAGAAAAATGCTCCTTATATTGATGGTCAATGGGAAGAATGCCCCTTACATTGGTGGCCAGGGATAAAAATGCTCCTTATATTGGTGGTCAGTGGGAAGAATGCCACTTATATTGGTGGTCAGTGGGAAGAATGCCCCTTATATTGGTGGTCAGTAGGAAGAATGCTCCTTATATTGGTGGTCAGTAGGAAGAATGCCCCTTATATTGGTGGTCAGTGGGAAGAATGCCCCTTATATTGGTGGTCAGTGGGAAGAATGCTCCTTATATTGGTGGTCAGTAGAAAGAATGCTCCTTATATTGGTGGTCAATGGGAAGAATGCCCCTTATATTGGTGGTCAGTGGGAAGAATGCTCCTCATATTGGCGGTCAGTAAGAAGAATGTTCTTTACATTGGATAGTGAGTAAGAAGAATGTTACTAACATTGGTGGTCATTGAGAAGAATGCCCCTTATATTGGTGGTCAGTGAGAAGAATGCCCCTTATATTGGTAGTCAGCGGGAAGAATGTCCCTTATATTGGTGGTCAGTGGGAAGAATGCCCCTTATATTGACAGTCAGTGAGAAGATTGCTCCTTATATTGGTGGTCAGTGGGAAGAATGCCCCTTATATTGGTGGTCAGTAGGAAGAATGCTCCTTATATTGGCAGTCATTGAGAAGAATGTTCTATATATTGGGTAGTCAGTGAGAAGAATGCTCCTAACATTGGTGGTCATTGAGAAGAATGCCCCTTATTTTGGCGGTCAGTGAGAAGAATGCCCCTTATAGTAGTGGTCAATGAGAAAAATGCCCTTTGTATTGGTGGTCAGTGGGAAGAATGCTCCTTATATTGGCGGTCATTAGAAAGAATGCCCCTTATATTGGTAGTCAGTGGGAAGAATGCCCCTTATATTGGTGGTCAGTGGGAAGAATGCCCCTTATATTGGTGGTCAGTAGGAAGAATGCTCCTTATATTGGCAGTCATTGAGAAGAATGTTATATATATTGGGTAGTCAGTTAGAAGAATGCTCCTAACATTCGTGGTCATTGAGAAGAATGCCCCTTATTTTGGCGGTCAGTGAGAAGAATGCCCCTTATAGTATTGGTCAATGAGAAAAATGCCCTTTATATTGGTGGTCAGTGGGAAGAATGCTCCTTATATTGGTGGTCAGTGGGAAGAATGCCCCTTATATTGGTAGTCAGTGGGAAGAATGCCCCTTATATTGGCGGTCAGTGAGAAGATTGCTCCTTATATTGGTGGTCATTGAGAAGAATGTTCTTTATATTGGGTAGTCAGTAAGAAGAATGCTCCTAACATTGGTGGTCATTGAGAAGAATGCCCCTTATTTTAGCAGTCAATGAGAAAAATGCCCTTTATATTGGTGGTCAGTGGGAAGAATACTCCTTATATTGGCGGTAAGTGAGAAGAATGTCCCTTATATTGGTGGTCATTAGAAAGAATGCCCCTTATATTGGTGGTCAGTGGAAAGAATGCTCCTTAAATTGGCGGTCAATGAGGAGAATGCTCTATACATTGGATAGTCAGTAAGAACAATGCTCCTAACATTGGTGGTAAGTGAGAAGAATGCCCCTTACATTAGTGATCAGTGAGAAGAATGCCAACCTTACAATGGGGGTATGAATGTCACCCCTTAGAGACAGCTAAGATTATTGGAGTCATGCTGCTGGCTCTGCTAAGTGGCATTGGCCCTGGAACTATGCAGACACCCGCGGATGGGAGGTCAATCAGCCACAGCTGGAGGAACTTCTAATAATCTCTGCAGGAACCCTAAAGTCCCAAGGAACTCTGGTTGAGAATGACTGATCTAAATGGAAGGTACAGTCTTTTAAAAAGTATATTACATATGTAGCACCCTCCTCGATAGGCTGCTAGGATAATTGGTAAATATAGTTCCTTTTGGCTCCTGTGTAATTATTGGAGAAACTTTGGATTTCTTTGGGCTCTTCTAGGGTTTCACAGGCTGCAGGTTTGATTGTTTCCTCCTGCATTCCAGAGGCTTCTATAACATAGAGGACTGGGAAGTCAAAAGAGCAGCCTGAAAATGTATGGTGCTTCAGCCAATTCATAAGGAGGTGTATCCAGTAGGTGGCTGGAGAGGGAAATACTGTAAATAGTCTGAGGCCTGAATCGGCCTGGGTCTTGTCCTGCTGGAGGAGTCCCAAGCCGCTGGGGCTGCTGCCCCTTTGAGGCAGTCCAGATGGAGTCTACTGATGTTCATGGAGGTCCTAGCTGTAGCAGAGCTGGGGGAGCCTATTTTTAAATTCTCCTGGAGCCAAGGATCTGGTCTGGAGAGCTCACAGGGTAGCACCTGGTTAAAGCTGGGAAGTGTGCCGCTGCCCAGGATATTGTGAGTACTGACCCAAGCTCAAGATGTATTAACTGTGTGTTCAGTCTAGTACATAGGCTTGTATACCTCTATCCCTTAAAGAATGACAAATCTTAGACTCTGTTCACATATAGGCGTCCCGGATCGTAGCGATTCTGCCCGTGGTCCTGAATCGCTGTAAATCACTGGACGCCCTTGCGCAAAAGTTATAGTACCTACAAACTATGGTATATATATATATATACAATATATATATATATATATACATATTGTAATTTTTATTTATTCTTTTTTCATACTAGTAATGGTAGCGATCAGCGACTGATAGCAGGCCTGTGATATTGGGGTGGACACATTGGACACCTAACTGACGTTTTGACACTTTTTGGGAACCAGTGACACTAATACAGTGATTAGTTCTAAAAATATGCACTGTCACTGTACTAATGACACTGGCTGGGAAAGGGTTAAACTTCTAGGGTGATCAAAGGGTTAAATGTGTGCCTAGCCAGTGTTTTAGTGTACTATTTGTGCTGCTTTTACTAAGGGATATAATGGATTTTATTGCCTGTATACAAATTGTGTTTATGTAGCACTACCCCCAAAGAAGTCGCTGGTAAAGATGGGTCCTCTGTTCTATGCCACAACCTTTCAAAGGCCTCAATTCTTCTGACACACCAGGCTAATAGGGAAAAAAGCAAATAATGCAAGGAAATTCCCCACCACCCAATACAATGGTTATCTTGAGTGAGGCAAAAAGACCATAGTTTTCTTATAGGTTACTATTTAAAAAGAGGGTTAATAGGCAAATGCAAGCCAACGACAACAATGGTTATACAATCCAGCACACTGAATAGTTAAGAGGGAGAGAGAAGTTGGGCATAAATAGCATACTAGTCCCAAATCACAATGAAAAGTAGCAATATATATCACCCAGAGTATCAAGCAAGCAATGGCTAGATCTCATTTGGCAATGTCAGGACCATATTGCTTGCATGCCCCAATGGTGGCTGTGCTAGGCCTAGACTGATTGGCAGAATACAATCAGCCTTAATCAGCATAAACAAGGTAAAAGAAAAAAGAAGGGGATTATAGCTTAGCAAGAAGGGCAGTCTTTACCCACTTCAGGACCATGCTATAATAGATTTACTGCTACAGGGAGACTCTCCTGTGCAGGATCAAGTATATATATATATATATGTTCTGCACTTCCAAATGCAGGGGGCTCATGAGCGTGATTAATCAGCTGAAGCCAATCTGCAGATGCCGAGCACTGCATGTCCTGCCAATCGTTGGTAAAACACACAGAATGATGAAGATCTGCTTATGTAAACAAGGCAATCAAGGCAACTGGAGGGAATGGATACATTTTAAGTGCTCTAGTAAGAGAAAAGAACATTCCCCTCTGGGTGATCTCTGTACATTGCAAGGATTTTATCAAACTTTGTTGCAGATTCCTACCTTTTGTTATTCTGAAGAAATCATTGTTCCTCTGTGCTGAGTGGGTCAAATGGGAGTGGTTTTATAATTATCTATCAGCTGTGGCAGCTGCAGGGCTAATGAGGAAATCTGCTGGGCCTGCATCCCTTTAGACGTGTTCCTATTGGGAGTATCTCACCAAAAATGACATTTTTGTTGCAGGGGATGCCAGAAATCTGACTTGTATCTTAGTATAGACTTCTGGGAAAATTGGTGAGCCAATCACACAAGCAGGAAATTATGTTTCTGGGGGTGTGGTCAGTATACATTCTGTGTACAGAACAGCTCCAGGCGGCCATATTGCATTGCATTTTCAGAGAGAGTGGGCAAAGAATATAAAGCTCTCCTGGTTCCTCCTGTCACAGATAGGCCATTGGGATTTGTAGTTTAGGAAGGCATATGTCTTATTAAAATGGTGGCTGCCTCAAACTACATCTCCCAGAATGCCAGGCATTCTGTATTGACCTCCCTGGCGGTATGATTGTTTCGGATTTTAGGTGCTGAAAGCGGTACCATTATTTTGCATGTAATTCTTAAGAATAAGCAGCCCAATCCAACTATTTACATATGATTTTGTTTTTTTTTTACTGTGCGTTCTTCTTTATAACATCTCGGGTATGATAAAGTTTGAAACACAAAACCATAAATTATAATATAATAAATAACTATAAATAAGTTAAAGTATATATATATATATATATATATATATATATATATATATATATATATATATATATATGCATTATTTATAGATACATATATATATATATATATATATATATATATATATATATATATATAAATATACACATATATATATATATATATATATATATATATATATATATATATATATATATATATGTGTATATCTATATATAGATATCTATAATATCTATATATATATGTGTATATCTATATATAGATATCTATGTATCTATAAATAATGTATACATATATATATATATATATATATATATATATATATATATATATGTATATATATTTATGTATATATAAAGTACAGTAAAACTGCAAGAAAGAGCACTGGAGGGAAAACTAATGTCAATGTATTTTATTTTGTAATGTAATCTAATAGGATTACAATATATCAGTGTGTTTGTGTGCTTTACTTTTCAAATTTGCCGCCGGTTCCACCCCCCTGCGAGCGTCACGTCGCAGGAGACGAAAGCCGGGGCACAGAGCCGTATGCTGCAGGGACACATCGCGGGATCCCGGGGACAAGGTAAGTAACCTCATCCAGGATCCAGTGATGCTCCCTGGCGGTACCCTGAGTGTGGCTCGGGGTTACCGCTAATGGCACTGAAATTCCACCCCGAGTCACACTCGGGAATACCGCTACGGAGGTTAAAGTCTATAGCAGGGATCTCCAAATTACGGCCCTCCAGCTGTTGCGGAACTACACATCCTATTAGGCATTGTAAAACTCTGACATTCACAGACATGACTAGGCTGGGTGGGAATTGTAGTTCCTGAACAACTGGAGGGCCATAGTTTGGAGACCCCTGGTCTATAGGCTTGAAGTAACTTGGATCTCCCTCTGCTGGCAGAAACAGAGTAGTGCTGCAACATAACAGCTCAGCATTGGGCCAGCAAGCCAAATACTCTTTGGAGCAAGGTCTTTGTCCCATACCATTTTAGTCCGGTACCTGGATACATTGATTTTGTATTTTCGTCCAGACATAAGAATTACCTATAAGCATGAAAGGTAAGCTCTTTTTTTTTTTTCACTTCCAGGAAACATATCTGTTCAGACTCTATTGACTGCAGCATAAGCAACCCTTAAATACGCTGTAGCCTAAATAACCTGTCAATAGTCTGCGCTGAGGCTAATGCGCTTTATAAATGTGTTCCAATTTCCCTTAATTTAACTTTTGGTCTTGCTACATGCAGCAACCTGGAGGGAACGGGAGATTTATGTAAAATTAATTGTTACGGCTGCAACTTCATCATGCTATTTGTAAATATTCCATCAGCAAGGTCAAGGATTTCATCCCAGCTTTGTACCCGCTCCATA
Organism: Pelophylax lessonae; assembly: GCF_965119305.1. Classification (NCBI taxonomy): domain Eukaryota; kingdom Metazoa; phylum Chordata; class Amphibia; order Anura; family Ranidae; genus Pelophylax; species Pelophylax lessonae. The sequence goes on along the minus strand of NC_138768.1, from coordinate 39,063,576 downwards.
TAATGAATATTGAGTATATGGTTAAATACAATAACCCTCACCAACAGCGAAGACACAATATTTTTTACCTTGTGGCTAACCTTGGCTCCCATCCAGCCGCACATATATTACAGAATTTTCCTTTTTTTTTTTTCTTTCTTTCTTTTTTTATTTATTTATTTTTTATTTAGCATTGTACTTTTTTTTTTTTTTTTTTTTTATAGATGTTGAAGGATTTACTCAGCTTGGTCATTGGAAATACAAAATAGGTATTGTGCTTTAGAAAATCGCACAGCTAGGGAAAAATATATATATAGATATATGAAATGAATTCCAAGGCAATTGCTATAAATGGGTAAACTCTTGACATACAATGATGCTGGAAGACTTCCGGGGAATTTATTCTGAGGAATGTAAAAGGAATACTCCGGGCAAAACTCAAATATGAAGCGTTGAAAGGCATACAGGAAATGTTGTATACCTACTCAGGGCTTCAAAGGTATCTAAACCAGGAGAAAAAAAATATATATATAATTATATAATATAATATAAAAATATATTTCAGCTTAGATATGCTGCATTCATTTACTTTTAGGGCTCGTTCACAATTGAGGTTGGGGGTGGTAAAACCCCAAGGTTGAGTCAAGCTTTTACTGCATCCTAGGAGGAGGAGGAGGAGAAGAGGAGGAGGAGGTGGAGTAGCCCCCCCCCCCCATCTTCTCTGATACTCCCCTACTTCCACTGTCCCCAATCCATCCTCTGATAGTGCAGAGCCTTTAGTGTCTTTGGTGTATATTGCTAGAGAGTATTTTCTTTCTTGGGAGGGTGCATGTGATCAGCACATGGCCAATCAGCACTATCCAGGCAGAGGGTCAGGGGTCCAGCAGCCTCATAAGACAGTCAGAGCAGAATGAGAACTCCTCCTACAAGCTTTAACCAGACACTGATAGAAGTCACAAGACTACTTTATACTGCTAAAGAGTATTTAGAAGTTCATATTTACTAAAATAATTGCATTTCCCCGTTCTGTGTACTTTGGGACCAGATATTGTTAATGCAGCCTCCTGGGTTTAGTAACGTTTTAAGGTGAAGCATTGTCACCCAAGGACATGGCTACAAACACCCTCCTCTCTCCTCCCCTCCATAACATGGGGTGTGTTAACAAAGAAAGCTGGGAAAAGAAAAGCTAAGACAGTACAGAGCACCCCCCCTTCTCTGATCCTCCCCTTCTTCCACTGCCCCCCCAATCCATCTTCTGATAGTGTGTCTTCTGGTGTGTATTGCTAGAGAGTCTTTTTTTTCTGGGGAGGGGGGGGGGGCATGTGATCAGCACATGGCCATAAGCAAATAAATATAAGCGTCCATCCACCTCTGTCACTTTCAAACCGGCCGCTTTGGCGCCAAGCGGACCGGATTGGACAGTACGGCGTGGCGTCCTCTGTTGCTAGGCGACCACGCACTCACGTCCTGATGCGTTTCGTCATCAAAGACTTCCACTGAGGGCGCCCTCATTGGAAGTCTTTGATGACGAAACGCGTCAGTGTATTGTACTGTCCGATCCGGTCCGCTTGGCACCAAAGCGGCTGCTTTGAAAGTGACAGAGGTGGATGGACGCTTATATTCATTTGCTTATGCCTGACTATTTCTTGTGCTTGTGAGTATATATGTGTGGGGAACGGGGGGTTGTTTCAATAAACATTCTATATGGAATTACACTATGTATCCCCTTGTTATACTTGCATCCACATGGTGACATGAGCGTACAAGATAAGGTTTCGCATTAAAGAGCCAGGCGGTGGTTGCTATCGGTCTGAGTGGAGGAGCCAGCATTGACATGTACATGCCTGTTTATATCCTTGATTTGGTGAGTTTCCAATCTGACGGGTGATCACGGCTTGCTGGTGGTGGCACACGGACAGTATTATTAGCCGCACTCTTTTCCATGGTATTACTGCACGGGTACATGGGACTGTACTTTGGCCGAATGCTTACCTTCATATCAGCAGGAGTTTTGACCACTGATGGACTTTGAATATTTTAGTTTTTTACTATTTCCAGCCATTATCTTTTAAGCACTTATTATTTATGATATTTATGTTTTAGCGCCGCTAGTGTTACAAATTGGTTCATGTAAGCTGTATTTGTTGCACCCTATTTCAGATTTTTTCTCAGTATAGCAGTAGCTTATACCTTTATGGTTTTTTATTTCAAATAGTTGTTTTATCAGTGTATTTTAGCGCTGGGTGAGTAAGTGATTTTACACTTATTAGTGCTTTGAACTCTTGCTCTTTTGATTTACAATTGCATTTCCATGTTCTGTGTACTTTGGGACCAGATATTGTGAATGCAGCCTCCTGGGGTTAGTAACATTTTAAGGAGGAGCATTGTCATCCAAGGACATGGATTCAAACACCCTCCCCTCTCCTCCCCTCTATAACATTGGGTGTTCACAAAGAAAGCTGGAGGGGGCACACTGGATTTCTGGCAGGATCAACTCGTATTTTCTGCCTTTATAGAACATTTTAAGAAGGAGCATTGTCACCCAAGGATATGGCTTCAAACACCCTCCTCTCTCCTCCCCTCCATAACATGGGGTGTTCACAAAGAAAGCTGGGAAAACAAAAGCTAAGACAGTAGAGACCCCCCCCTCCCTGTCTTCTCTGATCCTCCTCTTCTTCCACTGTCCCTAATCCATCTTCTGATAGTACAGAGTCTTTTGTGTCTTTGGTGTGTATTGCTAATTGCTAGAGAGAGTCTTTATTTTTCTTGGGGGGGGGGGGGGGCACATGTCATAAGCACATGCCAATCAGCACTGTCCAGACAGAGGGTCAGTGGTCCTGCAGCCTCATAGGACAGTCAGAGCAGAATGAAAACTCCTCCTACAAGCTTTAACCAGGCACTGATATAAGTCACAAGACTGCTATATACTGCTGATGAGAAAAGGTGTTTAGCAGTTTATATTTACTAAAATAATTGCATTTCCATGTTCTGTGTACTTTGGGACCAGATATTGTGAATGCAGGCTCCTGGGTTTAGTAATATTTGAAGGAGGAGCATTGTCACCCAAGGGCATGGCTACAAACACCCTCCCCCCCTCCCTCCATAATATGGGGTGTTCACAAAGAAAGCTGGGGGGAAAAAACTCACTGGATTTCTGGCTGGATCAACTAGTATGTTCTGCCTTTATAGAACAGATTTAAAGGAGAAGTACAGCCAAAGCTTGTTTGGCTGTACCTCTCCTGTGGGTCACAGGAGTGCAGTTGGTTCTGCACTCCTGTGACCTGTTTTCAGCTGAAGCCCGTTGTCGGCTGATGCCATAAAGCCGTTCCAGGCTCAGGGAAGATTGCAACATTAAAGTGGGCTCCACCCACATGCCAGTGAGCTGCTGAGAGCCTGAGCCGGCCGCTCCCATCCCCTGCACAGCCAAGCGCTCCAGGAAGCACGGGGGGGGGGGGGGGGGGTTAGAGCATACAGTCGGTGACTAACAGTCACCAGCTCGCTACTCAGGGAGTTCTGAGAATCACGGGATTGGCAATGTTTGATCGCTCAGTTCTCAGTGTTAGAGCCAGTGGGGGACAGATGCAACATCGGACCAATGCTGCATCCAGCTAGGTAAGTATGATTCAAAAATAAAAACAAATCCCATACTGCTCTTTTAACAAAATGCTTTTCTTGTTTGAATATTTTATTGGGGGGATTACCAAGTGTTCTATACAATACATTACAATATCTTTCACATTATACACAAAAATTGGGCTAACTTTCCTGTTGATTTATTTATTTTTTTTAATTCATTGAAGTGTATTTTTTCACAAAAAAAAATATGTTTAAAAGATCGCTGCGTGAATACAGTGTGACATGAAATATTGCAACAACCGCCATTTTATTCTCTAGGGTCTCTGCAAAAAAATAAATATAACGTTTGGGGGTTCTAAATCATTTTCTAGCAAAAGTGTATGATTTGACCTCATTTACAGACTGAAGTTCATCCTACTGCTTTAGAATAAAGATCACGATTCTCAGGGTAACATCATCTTTCACAATATAAAAAAATTGGGCTAACTTTACTGTATAGTTTTTTTTTAATTCATTGAAGTGTATTTTTTCCCAAAAAATTACTTTTCAAACACAGTGTGACATAAAATATTTCAACAACCGCCATTCTATTCTCTAGGGTCTCTGCAAAAAATATATATATAACGTTTGGGGGTTCTAAATCATTTTCTAGCAAAAGTGTATGATTTGACCTAATTTACATACTGAAGTTCATCCTACTGAAGAAGCCCAATCAGAGGGCGTAACATGTAAAAAAGGGTCTCTGCTAAAAAATATATATATATAATGTTTGGGGGTTCTAAGTAATTTTCTAGAAAAAAGTACTGATTTTAACTTGTAAGCAACAAGTGTCAGAAAAAAGGCTTAGTCTTTAAAGAGGAACTGCAGTCCTCTCACATAACTTGTAATAAAAACATCTTTGCCATTCTGAAGCTTCCCTCCAACCACTTTGTATATTATTTTATACATACTGTGATTCTGTACTTGCCAAATATGCTGCAGAAATCTCCCTCCACTAAGTCTGGCTGCAGCCATTTTAACTGTTTGCAGCTAAAGCTGCTGCCTGTTCACTTCCTAGATATATACAAACAGACATACAAACAAACATGTATATAAATAGACAGACATACTCACACCACTGCTTACCTGCACATTTCTCCCATCTTGATCAATACACATGGATCTCTGCAGTTTCTTGTTATCTCCACCATCATCCAGCCCCCTCCAGCTCTACAGCTCTCCTTGGCTCTCCTCTGCCCTTGCTGGAAAACTCTCACGAGAGTGAGAGAGAGAGAGAGAGAGAGAGAGCTGTGCACAATGTCATTAGCCTAGGCCAGTGATGGCAAACATTGGCACCCCAGATGTTTTGAAACTACATTTCCCATGATGCTCATGCATTCTGCAGTGTAGTTGAGCATCATGGAAAATGTAGTTCCAAAAACATCTGGGCTGCCAAGGTTCGCCATCACTGCTCTAGGCTAATGACCAGACAAGAGGAAGTGGGATGTATACGGTATTTACTAGCAGAAAAAACATTTTTTTATTATCCAAAGTTAAAAGAATAAGGGTAGAGAATTTAATAGATGGAAACATGAAAAAATGACTAAAGAGCCGCTTTAAGTGGTAAAACTGACCTTATTTACAGACTGAAGTTCATTCCTTTGATCTAAAAGAACCAAATGATACATTGTTTCTCCTTATCTCTCAGCGCTGAGCAATGTTGTGATAAACATTGCAGGCTGTTTTTTTTTTCTTTGACAGCTGTGAGCAGAGAACGGCTCTGCACTGTATGAATTGTGTAAATGCCGGATTAAGATTGTGAGGGGGGTTGAATTGAGATTATAATTTTTTTAACGATTAATTGTGAAGCTCTAGGCATCCGTTTGATACACCCACCAGGAGAGTGTACCAAAAGCACAAGAGTACTGGGAGACTGCAGTCTGAGGCATTCAATGTGAACTTGCTTGGGAGAAGGCCTGCCAAAGGATCAAAACAAGGCACAGAAAGGCTGGGGGCGGGGGTATTTAACATGGAGAAAACAGGAGCTGGGGGAGTGTGGAGAGGACTAAAGAAAGGGTAAGATAAGGAAAGAAAAGGCAGCCGGAGGAAGATGGAGAAAAAGATGGGGAAGGGGTATGGGGTGGGGGATCCCCTAGGGGAGACAAGGGCACCACCCAAAATCCTATTCGTAACCAATTGAACTGGCGCTGTCACGGGGTAACGTGGCAGAGCCTGACGTAAGAGGAGTGGCTTAACAGGTAACGGGCGTGGCACAGGTTCACCAGAGGCGCGGAGTCTAAGTGTTAGCCGGTTTTCACCAGGGCCCCAGATGGTGGGGATGGATTTGGCTGCTTGCTAACACCAAGTCGCGGGCCACCGGATTCCCTGGGATTGCCAGGAACAGGTCCAGGACCAATAGCCGCTAGCAGGTATACAGATCAGGATGAGACAGGAGGATAGTCAGGACAAGCCAAGGTCAGGGCGGGCAGCAGGTAATCAGAATCCAAAGACAAGCCGGGTCAGGTAAACAGGAACAGCGGATATAACAGGCACAGGATACAGGAGAGCTGAAGACAACACAGCAATCACCTAGAGTGACAGCTGTGTTTAAATAGGCCGTTTTGGCGCCAATTTGGTAGCCTCGAACTACACTAAGGTAGCCTCGAACTCCACCAAGGTAGCCCCGAACTCTACCAAGGTAGCCTCAGCGCATGCGCATGGGCGTTCGCCGGTTAGCGACGCCAGTGCGCCTGTGCAGGGTATTGAGTCCCTGACAGGCGCTAAGCGCGGAGCATCAAGCCATGGTGCCCATATGCGCTCAAATTTAAGCACACTACCCCTGTGTTTATAGGTAAGGTCTTCCCTCAACAGTACCACATTAACTTCCTTTACCCATTCCGCATGTGTTGGGGCCACAGAAGAGATCCACCTCCTCGCCACCAATTTTCTGGCCAGGAAGAGTACTCTAAGGATAGCAGTATGAACCCCAGGGGTATAGAGCTCCTCATCCAGCCAACCCAAGAGACAGAGCTTAGGGTCCACTAATAACCTTTACAGCCGCCTTGTCCTCCGCTCCACCAGTGTGAGTTAAACACTCTCCACGGGTACAATAGAAGACATAAGAGGCAAAGACATAGTGCACTCCCATTTTAAAATGTATTCATGCAAAACAGAATTGTACTTACAAAGATTCAAGAAATTAAAAGTATTTTAGAATCGTATGTCAAAATGCCGGCACAGTACCCGGGTATGGGCACGGCGTGACGTCACGGGTTCGTCTCCTCCCTATACATGTTATGCCCTCCGATTGGGCTTCTTCAATAGGATGAACTTCAGTCTATAAATGAGGTCAAATTATCCACCTTTGCTAGAAAATTGCTTAGAACCCCCAAACTTTTGCAGAGACCCTAGAGAATAGAATGGCGGTTGTTGAAATATTTTATGTCACACTGTATTTGAAAAGTAATTTTTTGGGAAAAAATACACTTCAATGGATTAAAAAAAAAAAAAAACTAAACAGTAAAGTTAGCCCCATTTTTTTATATTGTAAAAGATGATGTTACCCTGAGAATCATGATCTTTATTCTAAAGCTACAAAATTGTTATTTTCCTTTTATCCAGAATCGTGCAGCTCTAAAGCAGGGGCATCCAAACTACAGCCCATGGGCCACATCCAGCCTGCCTCTAGAGTCAGTGGGGTATACCTAATGTGCAAAGATTAAGGATTAAGGTCAGCATGGGGACCCTGATGTAAAGGGGGACTCTGATGGGGACCCTAATGTAACGGAGGGCTCTGTTGGGGATTTTTTTTATCCCTCAATTTTTTTAAAAAAATTACGAAGTGGCTCTCGTACTGAACAGTTGGTTGACCCCTGATGTAAAAGAACCACCACTGGCTCCTTGTTGTCTTTTGTATACAGAAAAATTGGATTTATCAATACAGTAAAGGGGAACATTTCCTTCTCAGCCACGGAAGCTGTCATCTTTGCCTTTGATTTTTAACTGCCATGGTGCTGCACATGTGATCAGTTATGACACCAGCTGACACATTTGATGGTTTGACAGTTTGGTTGAAAGCAGAAGCAAATGTGACAGTTAACATTCCCGGCATTCTGGGAATGTAACTGTTTTCTTAGAAACCATTAAATTGATGGGTTTAATTCCACTTTAGGAACCAAGATGGGTGTCACATTCATCAAGCTTGGTTTTTGGAAGCTTAAAGCGGAAACCATACTCACCTTGAATCCAGGAATGTGCTGTCCCCTGGAGCTTCCCGCTGGCCACTGACATCTACGGGCGGCTGGCTTTCCGGGTCTCGATCGCTGGCTGCTGTCATTGGCCGGGCTGAAATTATGTCACTCCTGCACATGCGCGGGAGATCCATCAGATTTGGCATTGCTGAATTTGTGCTGTGATCTGCTTACTGGACAGGTAGGACAGGCAGGTAAGTAGCTTTATTGCAGAAGAGAGAAAACTTGTTTCTTCTGCACTAACAATCCTGCCTGTCTGCCAATTTTTATTCGCAGCCTAAAGTTTCATTTTAAAGTGTAACTAAAGGAAAAAAAAATTGGAGGCAGAGGATGGTCCTTTCTCCTCACTAATGAGATCTGAGTCAGTATGCTTGACAATGATGCCCTACAGCAGTGTTTCTTAACCAAGGTACCATTTGTGTTCCTCTGAAGTGCCGCAAGCATGAGGCCCAGTTTGCACTGGATCAGAGATAGATGAGAAAACTCTGTGATGGAGGCACTCTGTGTTGAGGGGGAGACTCTGATGTGATGGGGGGGGGGGGGGAGCTGTCATGGGGATACTCTGATGCGATGGAGGCTCTCACGTATATGGGGGTTCTGATGTGGTAGGGGCTCTCATGTATAGGTGGGAGCCTGATGTGATGGGTAGAATGAGATGTGATGGGGGACAATGACATTAAGCGGGGGGCTCTAATCTAAAGGGGAGACTCAGATGTGATGGAGGGACTCTGTCAAGGGGGTACTCTGATGTGATGGGGGCTCTCATGTATTGAGGGACCCTGATGTGATGGGTGGGTGGAGTTTGATGCGATGGGGGACAATGACATTAATGGGAGACTCTGATGGGATGGGGGGGGGGACTATGCCATGGGGATACTCTTATGTGATGAGGGTGCTCATGTATTGGGGAACTCTGATGTGATGGGTGGAGTTTGATGTGATGGGAGTAAATACATTAAGGGGGACCAATGATGTGATGGGGGCATTTTACATGAAGGGGGGCTCTGATTTGATGAGGAAGACTTTCTCATTGGGTTACTCCAATGTGATAGGGGCTCTCATGTGTAGGAGGGACTCTAATGTGATGGGTAGACTTTAATGGGGGACAATGAAGTTAAGGGGAGCCCCCAGATGTTATTGGGGCCTCCGACATGAAGGGGGCATTCTAATGTAATGGAGAAGACTCTGGTATGGGGTTACACTGATGTGATAGGGGCCCTCATGTGTAGGAGGGGCTCTAATGTGAGGGATGGAATTTAATATGATGGGGGGATAATGATGTTAAGGGGGTTCACTGATGTGATGGGGACCGTTGACATGAATGGGGGGGGGGGCTCTGATGTGATGGGGAAGACTTTGTCATTGGATTACTCTGATCTGATAGGGGCTCCCATGTGTAGGAGGGACTGAAATGTGATTGGTAGATTTTAATGTAATGGGGGATAATGACATTAAGGGGGGACCTCTGATGTTATGGGGGCCTCTGAAGTTAAGGGGGCAATCTGATGTGATGGGTAAGACTCTGTTTTGGGGTTACTCTGATGTGATAGGGCCCTCATGTACAAGAGGGGTTCTAATGTGATGGGGAACAATGAGATTAAGGGGGGACCACTGATGTGATGAGGACCTCTGACATGAAGGAGGGACTTTGATGTGATGGGGAAGACTCTGTCATGGCGTTACTCTAATGTGATAGGGTCTCTCATGTATAGGAAGGATTCCAATCTAATGGGGGGACCTCTGACAAGATGGGCAACAATGACGTGAAGGGGCACTGCCATGGGATTACTCTGATTTGATGGGGGCTCTCATGTAATATATAGGAGGAACTCTAATGTGATGGGTGGAGAATGGCATTTAAGGGGGACCTCTGACATAATGAGGACCTCTAACATGAAGGTGGGGCTCTGATGTGATGGGGGCTCTCTTGTATAGAATGGATTCTAATGTAATGGGTGGGATTTAATGTGTTGGGGAACAATGACATCTTTAGGGGACCTCTGACATGAAGAGGGGACACTAATGAGATGGGGAGACCTTTGATGTGAATGGGGGGGGGGGGGGGGCTTCTGATATTAATTTAATTTAGTATAGTTGGTTGTGTGCATTGTTCCAGGCTCAGGTTACCCACTTATAAGTAACATTCACATTTTGTTAAAATTTAGACCTGGGTGTCTCTGGATTTTGCTCCAACTTAAAATATTTTGAGACGTTCTGCCCTAGAGGGTAGATACATTACAGCCTGAGTTGGCTGAGGACATCTGGTGGTGGAAAAGCAATACTGCAGATGATAGTTCCAGATTGAAGGTGAGTATTGTATCATTTTGCCTTTTTTAATTGTTGTTTTTATTTTTATTTGGTATTTTTTTTTTTTTTTATTTCACTCAAAAACTGAAGTTTCTCCCTGTTCCAGCGTTATTCACTTGTACAGGCAAATATTTCTAAAGGTCTCAATGACATACTTTAAATTACCATAACACCTTCAGTCATTAGTGTTTCTTTACTGCAAGCATAGCTGCAATCTCCATGATATAAATTTATAGTAAATGACTTTGTGAATATATGAAGACCTAAACTAGACAAAGAACAGACCCTTGGAAATCAGACAGCATGTTTAAGTAAAAATCTTTTTAATGAGGTTATTACGGGATGCTTTTTTACTGTAGCACAGATAATAAACAGCCCGACCTAAACTATAAGCGGATCATTTTATCCATATTTATTTTGCAGCGATGGATCTTGTTGAAATGATCTATCAAACACGTTACCCATAAAATAAGTCTGATCATTTCCCCTTTATGTAAGTACCCTAATAACATTTACACATCACAAACAGTTCTCTGCTGGGGATTTTCTTGGCTCAATTTTGAAGTTATCTGACATTTCCGAAGATATTACCTTGATGGTTAATTTTCATTTGAATATTCATTACTTCAAAAAAAAAAAAAGGCCAAGTATAATTTGACAGCAGAGACAAGAGAAATTGGGCAGAAACCTGGAAATAATGGAATCGCAAGTAACATTTGTCATATTTCTCTTGTGGTATGTTTTAATAGGCATTTGAGAAATGGACCATTGTTGTACTGTACATGAAATATAATGATAACTGTACAATTAACGTCTATGTTCATCCAATCACTAAACTCTCATCTGAGCTTTTTCATGGTATTTCCATTTTAAAGGCCTTATGCAATCTTATTAAATCTGCAGCTGTAATTAAAATAACCTGCTTACCCTGCCATGAAAGGAAGGACTGTGCTGTCTGGCAGGGTTACATGGATCACAAGTTTGGCCAAACAGAATATTAGATGTGAATTTTGCTGTTTGCTTTTTAGAGCCACAGTTATTTTAAAGGGTAATTCCAGCTTTTAAGTCTCACCCCCACCCCACCCCCATGGTCTGACTGCAGCCTAGGGGTTCTTCCTCTACATCTTTGACGTTGTTGAATGGTGGTCTCTACTGCTGAATGGTGCTCACATAGTGACATGTGAACACTGTGCAGTGCATTAGGACTCTGAGTCTAGGCTGCCCAATGACACCACCTGAGTTGGTAGGTCCATGACAACCTGGGCTCTGAGAAGGTAGGTAGAAGAACACTTGTCCTCATTCAACTGGAAGACTGAGGACATCCAGTTGTTACAAAATCATAGTGATGCGCCAGTCTTTAAAAAGTGTATACCAATAACACATATATAGTGCAAAATTTAAATTAATCCGCAAACTTATGAATAAGTGTGCATAAACAGTGCAATCATCCAAAGTGTCCTCCCAAAAAATTTAGTTGCGTGTGAACTTATTACACCTCTGTGAGCTATGCAATCCCACCACCAGGTGAATTAGTCTCTCACCTCCACTGAAGACCGTATCACGGGTCAATAACAGCCTTTTTTCCAACACACAGGGATCCACGGACCACGGAGGCTATGGATAGCCTCTCACCTCCAGAGCGATTGCAACACATGAGGGAATAAATAAAGAGATCCAGTGCTCTCTGTTATGAATGATAGGCGGCTTTATTATCAATAGATGACTGTACTCACAATGATGGCGCTCCACAGAGCATAGTAGTCAGCTTGTATGAGCAGGAAGAGAGATGGCATCCAGCACGCAGGCTCCGCCCCCTATACGCGTTACATCGGCGCTTCACCAGCGTTGACTTCTTCGGTAGGGGCGTATAGGGTACGGAGCCTGCGTGCTGGATGCCGTCTCTCTTCCTGCTCATACAAGCTGACTGCTATGCGCTGGTTGCGCTGATAGCTTTTTGTTTTATACATCCAGTTGTTACTTGAGTTAGTAGGTCCATAACAACCTGGGCTCTGAGTAGGGGGGTTGAGTGGCGTTGGTCACCTTTCAAATGGAAGACTGAGGACATCCAGTTGTGAAAATGAAATACTGTGGGTGGAAGCTCAGTGCTGTGCAATGCAGTAGTACTCTGAGTCTAGACTGCACAATGACACCACTCAAGTTAGTAGGTCCATGACAACCTGGGCTCTGATTAGGTGGGTTGAATGATGTTGGTCGCCATTCAAATGGAAGACTGAGGACATCCAGTTGCGAAAAATACTTACTGTGGGTGGAAGCTCAGTGCGGTGCAATGCAGTAGTACTCTGAGTCTAGGTTGCACAATGACACCACTCGAGCTATTAGGTCCATGACAGCCTGGGCTCTGAGTAGGTGGGTTGAATGATGTTGGTCGCCATTCAAATGGAAGACTGAGGACATCCAGTTGCGAAAAATAATTACTGTGGGTGGAAGCTCAGTGCTGCGCAATGCAGTAGTACTCTGAGTGTAGGTTGCACAATGACACCACTCGAGTTATTAGGTCCATGACAACCTGGGCTCTGAGTAGGTGGGTGGAATGATGTTGGTCGCCATTCAAATGGAAGACTGAGGACATCCAGTTGCGAAAAATAATTACTGTGGGTGGAAGCTCAGTGCAGTGCAATACAGTAGTACTCTGAGTGTAGGCTGCACCAAGACACCACCTGAGTTAGTAGGTCCATAACAACCCAGGCTCTGAGTAAGTGGGTTGAATGATACAATGTTCATTTGTATTTTATGCAACAACTACATCAATATCAGTATTTGGTAGAGATTAAGGCCCCTTTCACACGGGTGATCTGATCCGCCTGTCAGTTTTTCAGGCGGACCTGATCAGATGCTCTATGCATCCCTATGGGGGAATTGGATGTCAGCGGTGACATGTCTGTTGACACCAGCTTCTCTCCGATCCGATCCTGTCTGTGAAATCCGGACAGATTGAAACCCTATTTTCCATCCGTCTGGTGATTGGATGGGATGGGATCAGATGAGAATGGACGGGCGGTCCGTTCTCATCCAATCTCCCCATAGAGGACAGAGGGAATCTGACAGCTCCTTCTCTGACACAGAGCGGAGATGGAGCTGTCATCCGCCTGCTCAGAGGGGATCGGCGGATCAATCCCCCTCTGAGCAGAATGGAATCCATCGGGCAGTGCGCCCGTGTGAAAGAGGCCATATTTTTCAGCCAGTAGATGGCATTGTTTATAAGTTTGAAGCTGCATCAATTGTATTCTTTGTATCTTTCCCCTGAATACATTTTCCTTTTCCTGTCCTATCTATATTTATCCAATCACTAAACTCTCATTAGACAGCAAAGCCCATGTGGACTGTGCACACCGTGTGTCTGTTAGAAATCTGTAGGGCTATATACAGAATTTCTAAGAGGTTATGGGCCCAAAAACTCACCCACACATAGCCAGTTACAGCAGATAAGTGCAAGATACAGCAACAAAAAGAAGACCGCAACAGAAAAAAAAAGAAAATCGCCAGCAACATATCTGCAACAAAGCTTTCATTTGCAAATCTGACAAACCACCAGTCTTGGCAATTCAAGATTAAAATGCTGCTAATAAAAGAAGGTATGTGAAAATGTATACATGAAGTCAAGCCAGAACACCTTTCAGATAAGAAGATAGAGAAAGACCAAAAAGCTCAAAGCACAATCTCTCTTAGCATACAAGATAATCAGATCATACATATACGGCATGTAAGTGTGAAACTGCTAAAGAAATATTGGAAGGATTACAAAAGGTGCATGAAAGAGCTAATTTCAGCAATAAACTTTATTTGACTAGAAAGTTATACCAAACCAAGCTGATGAAAGGCCAGGATATGCAGGATTACATAAGGCACACCTTGAAAATAGTTGAACACCTGAGAGGTATAGGAGAAAAAATAAAATATTTTCATGTGGCAGCACTATTACTCAGTGGATTACCAGAAAGTTATGAAAAGCTTGTCACAGCACTTGATGCACGTCCAGATGATGAACAGACATTGGAATAAATTAAGGGCAAGCTCATGGATGAATATAGGTGTAAAAAGAAAGCATTAATACTGACAGTTCTTCTGTCACCAAGTCTGTTTTAAAGATGACAAATAGGAAAAAAAACGGTAACACGCAACAAGAAACATGTGAATGTTTTCTAAAACAAGTTAATTTAAAAGCAAATTGCATAATCTGGAGAACTAGAATGCAAAAACAAACTACAAAAGGCCAAAAGTGTGAGGGAAGAAACTGAGTTTGCTTCAGATAATGAATATGTTTTTCAATCCAAAAGTTGCACCTCATCTTCGCAGGCATAATGTGTTGATTTAGGAGCTACAAGTCACATGACAAATGGTAATAATGGTAAACATTTCTTTATTCACCTTGACCAGAGTAAAACAGAAAAAATCACTACAGCTAATGGACAAATAATGGAATCAGAAGGAATAGGAGGCTTTTTTCTTTACTGTCCTATTTCCCAGAGTGTCGCCAGAAAGATACCTGTGAAAGATGTCCTCTATGTCCCTGCTCTTGAAACTAATTTTTTGTCAGTGAAAAAGCTCACAAAACAAGGCAATGTAGTGACCTTCCAAGATGACAGTTTTGTCATCACAAAAGGGGATATCTTACTTGCAAAATTACAGATGAACTGTATCAGCTGAACTGCAATGAGGGGGTTAAAGTGGAAATAAACCCTCCTATCGTTTTCAGCAAAGGAAGCTACCATCTTGGTCTCTGTTTATTCTTCAACTGCCATGATGCTGCAAATATGATCAGTTATGACACCGGCCATTGGATAGTTTGACAGCTTGGTTGAGAGCACAACCAATGTGACAGTTAGCATTCCTGGCATAGTATGGATGTAACTTTTTTTTTAAACAGCTAAATCAATGGGTTTATTTCTGCTTGAATACTGCCAAGGAGGAAAACATTCAAACTGCATTCTTACATGGCACAGACGACTTGGGCACAGAAGTCCTGACATAATAAAGAAATACACTCTAAAGTGAAGTACCAGAGAAAAATGAACAGTATTTGGCTCAAGTAAGCAGCAAATTTGGCAAAATGCTGAGTGTATTGCACACAGATAATGGATCTGAGTACACAAGTATTGGGAAGCAAAAAGATGGGATTTTTAAGGTGCCAAAAATAATTCAAAAGTAATCAAAATTTAAAGATAACAAAGTTTTTATTGAAAACATCACAAATTAAAAAAATATACATGGATTAAAACCATTGCACAATATTCATACGATTAATGTGTGTATGCAGTAACTTCAGCTCTACATGTTTCGCAGTCCATTGGCTTCCTCAAGAGACCTTAATGAGTCCAGCATACAAACCAGCTATGGAATTAAAAAACAGCAAATTATTTGCAAATAATGCAATTTTTTTCAATCTTTACATACAATTTATACATATCATACATTTCTCAGAGATGCATACACATCGAAGGCCATCAATGAAGTTGCTTCTTACCTAAATGTGCAAAATCAGGATATCAAAACAGTGATCTGGGAGGAGATATCAGCAAACCGCAGGAGTGCAAATTAGAGGATCCAAATAAAGGTCCAAATGCGACAAGAAAAGCACTATATTGAAATAGAGAATATGATATATATATATATATATATATATATATATATATATATATATATATATATATATATATATATATATATATATATACATATATATATATATATATATATAAATACACATGTCTCTAAAAATCTGCACAAACTAAGTATATGGAACCTTCCTTTCCATATTAAAGAGGTTGTAAACCCCCAAAAAATGTTTTTTTTTCTTTTTGCAACCTGCAAGAGAAACACATAATGAGCTAGTATGCATCGCATACTAGCTCATTATGAAATACTTACCTTAGAACGAGCCCCCGCCGTCCGCTTACCTGTATGACGGGTGACATGTCCAGTCGCCCGTCTTCCGGGATCGCGGCATCCGTCCATCTGATCGGCCGAAGCCGCGGTGACGTCACTCCCGCGCACGCGCGCGGGAGCCGACGGTCACGGCACGGAGCTCTGAAGGAACGGCACGAGCGGCCGTTCCTTCAGAGCGCATGTGCCAGTGACGTCACTGGCTGCATGTAAGGTAAATATCTCCTAGACGGTACATGTTTAGGAGATATTTACAGTACCTATAGGTAAGCCTTATCAGAAGCTTACCCATAGGTACAACTTGCAGAGGAGGGTTTACTTCCTCTTTAATATTAATGTTGTTAACCCACTGTGAATACACGATGAACACCCAAAAATGGGAACAGGAACAGAGGCCCAAAAAGGGATCAGATAGAGGACTACCAGAAGGTGTATAAATCATTTAATTCCCTGAATATGTGCTTCAACAAATGCCTGCAAGCCAAGAAGTGGACTTCAGGGTAAGTATCTCAATATCTGCAATCAAAGAAAAACTTTAAGACTATCAATGATCAAAAAAAGATCTGGTAATCTAAATATATTCCCCAAACAAGGCATATACATGCTCATGTTGAACTATCACCCTAAAGCTGGATACACACTATAAGATTTTCTTTAGATTTTTTCCTTCAGACTTACCAAAACCATATAATATGAGGTCAGACCTAAACACTTTCAATTTGTATGTAATCAGGCAGGCCCTTGTACTACATAGTTGAAGGTAAATCTAAAGGAAGTCTACCAACAAAAGTTGTATAGTGTGTATCCAGCTTTAAATGATCGATTACCTCAGATATATGTTCCAAAAAGTGGTCTCTTCAGGACAGCAGACAAATGGTTTTGGACCTCTACACAATCCCCCTATATACCCCCCCACCTACGCCAGCGTATAATGGTGCAGACGGGGAAGCAGGCATCTAAAAGACCACCGCACCTGCGCAGTAGCAGGCGGAAGTGACGTTGTGCGCTTGCGCAACTCCCTTTCGTCGCCTTGTTGGAAAATCTGCCCATAGGTGGGCTGGAGGCAGTTCTGGCTCCAGCCCGAAATGCCCTGAGTGCCCGTATGGTTACCCATTAACCTCCAGGGACCTCTCCAAAATATGCCAGCACCATCTAATGGAAAAGAAGTAAAAGACACTTTCAAAAATAAATTATTGAAAAAAAGAGGATAAACAAAGCATAATTCAATGAGATGGATCTCATCAGACTTCTGGGTGACCATTCAAAATTCAAATACATCTCTGACTTACAGATAATTCACATCAAATAGCTATTGAATAATAATAATAATAGGAACAAATAATAAGAAAGAAAAAAACACAAAATTAAACAAAAAAATCAGCCCAAAAGATGGCAAAAAACATAATACAACCTAACTATGACCAACATTACAAAACGACATGTTTTAAATTTTGGTAAATCATTTCTTGAAAGGTCTGTATCTATGTGCATCAATTCTTAAAGTAAAGGCCAAATCACAAATAGGGCTTATAGCTAATCGATTCATTCAAGCCTGGATATTTAGTTGCTGCTAACATATGGACCCATTTAGTTTCATGCTGCAGAAGCTGCCTATCTACATCACCACCTCTCTCATTCTTGGGTAAATATACTAAGGCAAAAAAAATTAATCTTAGATGCTTGGAAGCCATGATACAAACCCAAATGCCGACTTATGGGAGTTTCCATTTTCTTTTTCATGACCAGAGACACATGGTCTCTGACTCTATGGAAAAATGGTCTTTTAGTTTTTCCCACATAATAGGCTTTACGTTAACATTCCATATAGTAACACACAGATGATTCTCAGAAAGCATGGGGTAATATTTCAAACTACTGTATCATACAACCCATAACAAAATGGGGTTCCATAAAGAACGAATCATGCTTCATGTGAGAGCGGAAGAACCATGCAGTTTGATGAACCAACACAAACACTTCAAACTGAGGGAAATTCCACATCAGTGTCACATGAAGATAAGCAACAAAGTAACACAGAAATAGAAATTAATGCAGACAATCCAAATACTGTTGAAGAAGAAACCAGGCCACAAGAAACAATAAAGGCAACCCAGCCAAACGTTGGTTCTTTGTTGTTCGTGCAGCATTAAAACCAGAGCCAGATTCATGGGATGGGATACAAAGGCTTCCAACTCATAAGAAACAAAAGTGGAGCAGATGCTTTGACAAAACAGCTTACAAGAAACAGATTTATAGAACGGAGATCTGAAATAGGACGAAATTAAGGAGTAGTTGTTGAGTGTGTGCGTTGGAATACAATACTCAGTTGTATTTTATGCGACAACTACATCAATATCAGTATTTAGTAGAGATATATTCTTCAGCCAGTATATGGCGGTGTTTATAAATGTGAAGCTGCCTCTTTGGTATGCTCTATGTCTTTTCCTGAATAATGTTTCCTTTTTTTATCTGCAGATAAACAGCAACTCCCACATGCACTGTTTGTCTGTTCTGTAGGGCTATATACAGAACTTTTAACATCATTTAACAATAATTAATCAATAATTGATAAATCTGCCCTATAGGTTGGATCCATAACAGCCTAAGCTGGCAGAGGATATCTAGCAATAGAAAATAAATGACTTCCAGAATGAAGAATGAGCATTTCATTAATCACTTTAAGACCGGAAGGATTTTCGGTGCCCCCTTCCTGACCAGGCCCTATTTTGTGATTCGGCACTGCGTTACTTTAACGGACAATTGCGCGGTCGTGTGACGCTGTACCCAAATACAATTGATGTCCTTTTTACATACAAACGGAGCTTTCTTTTGGTGGTATTTGATCCCCTCTGCGATTTTTATTTTTTGCGCTATAAACAAAAAAATAGCAACAATTTTGAAAAAAAATATTTATATTTTTCACATTCTGCTATATGACATTCTCAAAAAAACAAAATTTAAAAATTTAAATTTTTTAACATTCTTAATGCCAATGGTCCTATGCAATGCGGGAACCCGCACAGGAATCAAGCTGGTCCTCACATTGCACCAGTGTAAACCAAGCCTTAAATTAACCCTCTTTTCCCTGTCCTAGCTTTTTTCACTTGTATTGACAAACTATTTCCAAAGGTACCAATGAACTCATGTTAAATTATTACACCTTTAGTCATCAGTGTTTCTATACTACGAACATAACTGCAATCTCCATGATATAAATATATAGTAAATGACTTTGTGAATATATGAAGACCTAAACTAGACAAAGAACAGACCCTTGGAAATCAGACAGCATGTTTAAGTAAAAATCTTTTTAATGAGGTTATTACGGGATGCTTTTTTACTGTAGCACAGATAATAAACAACCCGGCCTTAACTATAAGCGGATCATTTTATCCATATTTATTTTGCAGCGATGGATCTTGTTGAAATGATCTATCAAACACGTTACCCATAAAATAAGTCTGATCATTTCCCCTTTATGTAAGTACCCTAATAACATTTACACATCACAAACAGTTCTCTGCTGGGGATTTTCTTGGCTCATTTTTGAAGTTTTCTGACATTTCCGAAGATATTACCTTGATGGTTATTTTTCATTTGAATATTCATTACTTCAAAAGAAAAAAAAAAGAATAAAAGGTCCATGTATAATTTGACAGCAGAGACAAAAGAAAATGGGCAGAAACCTGGAAATAATGGAATCACAATTAGAATTTGTCATATTTCTCATCGGTATCTTTTATTAGGAGATGGAGAAATGAACCATCATTGCTCAGTATGCAAAATTGAATGGCAATTGGAGATTTACACAGAGGAGAGCTGGCATATGAGGGGCATGAAAGTGTCTTAGTCCCGATGTGTATGAATACAAGAAAGAAGAATGCCCAAGGAACTTTGTAAGACACAAACCACAAGGTATAAAATGTACAACATGTATTAAATTTGAAACACTTTGGTACATACAATTAGTGATGGACGAACATCGGACGGGGTGGTTCGTGAACGCGGTCCACAAACTTTCTCAAATGGCAGGCGAACATTAAAAACCTTCAGGTCATATTTTCAGCCACAAAATACTTACTAGCTGTGCACACATAGTCCCACAACATGGACATTGACATACCAGAAGTATTGCTATTGGAAAAGTTGTCATAAATTTTATTTATTTTTTTCAGCCAAAAAATGTATTTATTTTTTTTCTAAATCAGCCAGAATTGAAAGCAGCCGGTAAATACATGTCAAATACATATAGGGTCCATTCACACGTCTGTAAAATGGGTCCGCATCCGTTACACAATTTAGCGGAATGTTTACAGACCCATTGATTTTCAATGTCAGTCTGAAAAATTAGGCATTCACAGGATAAAGAAGTAAGTGTCAGCCAGTACAGGCCCCAAAAACTAGCCAACAGGCGTTCACCTGTCAGCAAACAACTTTGTCTTCTGTGGCTGGAGGTACATTAGGCATTCACAGGATACAGAAGTATGTGTGGTTTGAACAGCGATTTCATTTGCGGCGCAACTTCAGTATATGTTTTCTTTCGTGCGCGAGCTAACGGCAATGGGGGCGGCTAAAATTTATTTATTTTTCCTATTTATTTATTTTTTTTTTTTAATTTAACACAGGTTTTTTAAAAAAAAAATAAAAATTTCATCACTTTTATTGCTGTCACAAGCAATGTAAACATCCCTTGTGACAGCAATATGCAGTGACAGGTACTCTTTATGGAGGAATCGGGGGTCTAAAAGACCCTAGACCCCTCCACTACACTTCCATGTATTACAAATGCTGAAAACTGCATTTTTGAATGCATTCACTTTTTAAAACTGCCGCCTTTAGCAGCCGGGCAACCCGGAAGTGACGTCATGGACGCCGCCTCTGGGTTACGTCATCGGAGACCTGATCGAAGCCGCTTCCGGCTTTGATCGGGACTCCATCCAGCCGGCGGATGGGCCGGCTGGTTGCTCGGGTCTCCCGGTGGGACGATCGAGCGGCTCCCGAACCGCATCGGTCATTACCGCCGGAAAGCCGACCCCCGGCTCTAAAAAATGGTACCGTGTTGATTCCTCTAGCTAGAGGCATCACCCCGGTACAACCACGCAAAGTCAGCTGAAATAGGTCTACATGGCTGGTCGTAAAGTGGTTAAGATAAAAAACCTTCTGTGTGCAGCAGCCCCCTTAAGCCCCCCCCTAATACTTACCTGAGCGGTCTTTATCCAGCAATGTTGCAGGAGTGTCTAAGCTGCCTGGGACTCCCCTCCTCATTGGCTGAGACAGCAGTGCAGGGCCAGTGTCTGAATGGACACAGGGAGCTGTGACTCAGCCCAGGTGCCCCCATAGCAAGATTCTTGCTGTGGGGGAACTCGACAGGAGGGAGGGGGTCAAGAGAGCCAAAGAAGGACCCGAGAAGAGGAGGATCGGGGCTGCCTTGTGCAAAACCAACTGCAGGTAATTATAACAGGTTTAGTATTCAAAAAAACCCCAAAAAAACAAGACTTTACAATCACTTTAACCACTTCTGGATCGGGAGATTTTGCCCCTTAATGACCAGGCCCTATTTTGCGATTTGGCACTGTGTTATTTTAACAGACAATTGCACAGTCATGCAACGCTGTACCCAAATAAAATGGATGTCCTTTTTTTCCCACAAATAGAGCTTTCTTTTGGTGGTATTTGATCACCTCTGTGATTTTTATTTTTTGTGCTATAAATAAAAAAAGAGCGACAATTCTGAAAAAAAACAACATTTTTCACTTTCTGCTATATAACATTCTCAAAAAAAAAAATTAAAAATCAAAATTTGTTTAACATTTTAGGCCAATTTGTTTTCTGCTACATATTTTTGGTAAAAAAAATCGCAATAAGCGTATTTTGATTGGTTTGCGCAAAAGTTATCGCGTCTACAAACTACGGGAAAGATTTATGTAATTTCTATTGTTTTTTTTTTTTTTTACTAGTAATGGCGGTGATCTGCGATTTTTTCCGGGACTGCGACATTGTGGCGGACAGCTTGGACCCCTAACTGACATTTTTGACACTTTTGGGAGGACCAGTGACATTACTACAGTAATCAGTGCTAAAAATATGCACTGTTACTGTAATAATGACACTGGCAGGGAAGGGGTTAACACTGTGGGGGATCAAGGGGTCAAATGTGAGCCTAGGGGAGTGATTCCAACTGTGGGGGGGCAAGGCTTGTGAAATGATCATAGAGACATGTGTTCCTATATAGAAGGATCACAGGTGCTCTGTGATCATTCCAGAGAGAAAAAACGTCAGCTGTGTTTACAATAGCTGCCCGTTCTTCTCTCTCAGTGGGGAATGATCGCGGGTGGCAGGCGGCAATCGGAGCCGCCGGCCCCATGCATCGGAGTCCCCGCGCGCTCACCCCCTAACGCAGGAGGGCCAGCCTGCCGCAGTAAATATGCGGTGGGCGGTCCAGAATCTCCGAAGACGTCACCGGAAGTGACAAAATTAGAATTAAGTCAATTGATGAAAACTATGATGGAAATCAATTCCAATGTTCATTTAGTCCACTAAAATCAAATGGATTTAGTTAACCACTTGCCGACCAGCCACCGTTATCCAGTGGCAGGTTCCCGCAAATCATTGTATCTGTACAGCGGTTTGCGAAAGCGATCGTGTGGGTGCACACATTTGCCAGCGGGTAAGCCGAGCCGGGCACTGGCGGTCTGCTGTTCTTTCTGGAATCAATACAGAGCGCCTTTGATCCTCCTATTTAGGAACACAGGTCTCTGTGTTGATAATACAAGCCCACCCCCCCCCCCCCCCCACATTTAGAAAAAAAACCCTGGGCTCAAATTTAACCCTTTGATCGCCCCTGGGTTAACCCTCTTCCCTGCCAGTGTCATTATTACAGTAACAGTGCATATTTTTAGCACTAATTACTGTAGTAATGTCACTGGTCCCCCCCAAAAGTGCTAAGAATGTCAGTTAGGGGTCCGATCTGTCCGCCGCAATGTCAAAAATCACTGATTGCCGCCATTACTAGTAAAAATAAATAAATAAAAATGACATAAATCTTTCCTCTATAGTTTGAAGACGCGATAAATTTTGCGCAAACCAATCGATATACACTTATTGGGAATTTTTTTTGCCAAAAATATGTAGCAGAATACAAATTGGCCTAAAATAATGGAAAAATTAGATTTTTTTAATGTTTTTATTGGGAAGGTTATATAGCAGAATTTGAAAAATATTGTTTTTTTTTTTTAGAATTCTCGTTCTTTTTTGTTTATGACGCAAAAAATAAAAATCACACAGGTGATCAAATACCACCAAAAGAAAGCTCTATTTGTGGGGAAAAAAAGAACATCAATTTTATTTGGGTACAGTGCTGCACGACTGTGCAATTGTCCGTTAAAGTAACGCAGACTCGGGGCGTGGCCTGGACGGCAATGGCGTAGGACACGTGTGAGCTCCGCTCCGCTCTCACCTTCTCCTTCTCTGCTCATCCTGTGTGCCCTACCACTCTTCTCACAGCCTACAATCGCAGCATCGGTGCCCGTGACCCTCCGCAGCATGTCCCCGCCGAGGAAGATGTCCTCCGCTGTCCCTGCGCTGGACAAATTCAGGCGACAGGACAAGGAGTCTCCTGGGAAAAATGGCACCGCCACCACCTCTGAGGCCTCCGTAGCCACTGACACCGTCAAGGTCCTGGAGGCAATTGCTACCTGTCAGACCACGCTCACAAGCAAGATTGATGAGGTAAAAATTGATAAATCCCTCATTAGACAGGGCATGGCCAAGTTAAAAGACCGGGTGACAGAGGCTGAGACTAGGATAGGCCGTGCTGAAGACACCTTACATCCATTGCAGCATACTACAGAATCCCTACAGAGGCAGCTGTAGCAGCTTTCCCAAAAGCAGGATGACATTGAGAACAGGGACAGGCGCTGCAATATCCATTTTATTGGGCTGCCTGAAGATGCTGAGGGCCCCGACCCGGCTACATTCCTTGAAACCCTACTTGTCACTGCCTATGGGAGGGAGGCTTTCTCAGCCACCTTTACTGTGGAGAGGGCCCACCGCATGCCGGCTCGCCGCCCTCCCCTGAGGGCAGTGCGCCCAGAACATTTATTGCCAAATTTATTTCTCAACTATCGTGACCGGGACAAAATTCTGAGACTGATCCAAGAACGGGGCAATATCCCTTTTCATAACGTTCATATTATGGCCTTCCCGGATTTCTCGGCAGAGGTCCAAAAGCAGAGATCCTGCTTCACGGATGTTAAGCGTCGCCTACGCCTAGACCATTACGCCATGTTATTCCCTGCATGCCTCAGGGTGGTCTGTGACAATCGACGCACTTCTATGAGGACCCCGACCAAGCATCCACCTGGCTGCATCAACAGACTGTGGCCGGGAACAATCCTGCTTGATGTTTGCCTATGTGATGTCCTGCCTGATGTCTCCTCTCCCGATGCTATCCTCCGGTAGCTGCTGCTACCCCAGACACGGTACTGTTATGGGCCCTATGGGAGACGGTTTTGGCTCTACTCCCCACCTTTGACTGAACCTGCTGCCCCGCCTCTGCCTGATTAGGATACCTCTGTTTCGCTTCCCAGTGCTGGGTGACTTTTCTCTTCCACTGACCTCAGTTTGGACTTGGATCGTCAGAATTTTAACCATCTCAGTGTTGCCTGGAGCATCTTGAACCTGCGTCCCCCCTAAACCTCTTGAGTTTCCTGTGTTTAGCCTGCTGCCTCTCGGGGGACGGGACTGTTGCTAACCCCTCTTTTTTCTCTTTTTTTACTTTTTTTCCCCCTTTTTTTTTTCGGTGGACACCCTGTTCTTTCCCCTCTGTTTTGAGAGCGGACCACAGTCGCAGACTGTCGCATGGTTACTGCGTCCACACGGCTCAGTTCCGTCATGAGTCCTACCACTGTTGAACCCACCAGCGATGGTTGGTCCCAGTTTAGTTTTTGCTGGGCAGATGTGTCTGATGTTCTTTTATTTTCTCTGCTTTTTGTTTTTTCCATGCCATTTGCTTTTTTGACCCTGCAGCGACACATCTGCTCAGAGTTTGGGTATAATGTTCCCGAGTTTCAGCGACGGAGAGCCGGGTGGGGGGAGGGGGGTTTTGTTGGGGTTGTTATTATTATTTTTTTCCTTTTATTACATATGTGCTTATTTCATGTTCCTTTCCTTGGTGCATTTTACTTGATGGTATCACTTGTCATTTATCCACTATCTCCCTGGTGTACTGCTTTACAGGCATGCCTGCCCTGGGATCATCCGTTGCATTACTCCTTTTTTCATGTGTTGTTTCTCACCTATGGCCTCCCTAAAATTTGTTACGTGGAACGTCCGGGGGTTGGGGGGACAGGCTGAAGAGATCGGCTGTCTTCGCCTGTCTTAAATCCTATAGGGAAGACGTGGTGGTGCTGGTCGAGACCCAAGCCACTGACCACCTCCGGCGCGCCCTGAGGAGACCGTGGATCGGGTGGGCCTTCCACTCTGTCCACAACTTTTATTTGCGGGGCGTTTCCGTTCTTATCGCCAAAACGTTGCAGATTTCCATTATTGATGTATGCACGGACTCCCAGGGCAGGTATGTCTTCCTCCACTTGCTCATGTTCTCCAAGCCTTATTTGATCCTTGCCTGCTATGTACCCCCTCCTTATAATGTAGCAATTGTTTCTGAAGGCCTTTCCTACATGGCTCAGCACCCTAAAATCCCGGCTCTATGGCTAGGGGATTTCAATATGGTCCTGAATCCATCCCTGGACCGCATGCACGCACCCACCTCTCCCTCCATGCCTGACACAACCACACTTGGCTGCCTGTTTGCAGAATTTGCACTGGTGGACATGTGGCGCTTTCAGCATCCTAACACAAGGGCCTACTCCTGCTTTTCTGCGACACACTCCACTATGTCACGACTAGACCTTGTACCCTCAGGCGGTGCCCCACCCATGGCGACTTCCCCCGTTTTGGCTGAAGGCTCTGACGGAACAGGAGGACCTCCCACGAGAGTGGCAGTTCTTCTTCTCCACAAACCGGGAGTTTGCGGCTGTGGCCTCTGTTTGGGAGATGTTTAAACTGCATGTCCGCTCCGTCCTGTCTTATCGCATTAACCGTTTGAAATCTTCCTCTAGGGCTATCCTTCAACAAGCGCTCTCCCGACTGGCGTCGGTCACCGCGTCCTTCGTTCGTGATCCCTCCCCCTCTAACCTAACATCACTCAAATCCCACACCCGTGCTGTTGATCAACTTCAATACGAGAAGGCTAGGCAGAAACTATTTTTCTATAACCAACGCGTGTTCGAACAGGGCGAAAGGGCTGGTAAGCTCCTAGCGTATCTGGCCAACCAGAACTCTAGACCTCCCATCATAGTGACCTTGACAGATCCTACCAGTGCGGACGTGTCAGACCCCTCGCTGGTGGCCGCGCAATTTCGCTCATTTTATGCCATGCTATATGCTTCCCAGAAAACCACTAGTGTGACTGAGACCCAGACCTTCCTTGCACCCGTACTGTTCCCGCAGCTATCGGACTCCCAGCGAGCCGCTC
Source organism: Pelophylax lessonae (assembly GCF_965119305.1). Taxonomy (NCBI): domain Eukaryota; kingdom Metazoa; phylum Chordata; class Amphibia; order Anura; family Ranidae; genus Pelophylax; species Pelophylax lessonae. The sequence goes on along the minus strand of NC_138768.1, from coordinate 39,037,047 downwards.
TGGATGCCCCCCTATCTGAGGATGAGATAGCCTCTGCGATCACCTACCTTGCCCCGGCCAAGGCCCCTGGCTCTGACGGCCTGCCGTTAGACTTTTATGCCGCTTACACTGAGGAGCTGACACCCGAGCTACTTTTGTTGTACCACCATGCATACGATACTAATACACTTCCAGACTCTGTGAGTGAAACCACTATCATTGTCATTCCCAAACCTGACAAGGACCCCCACTTTCCCGAATCGTATCGTCCCATTTCACTCTTACAGGCTGACATTAAAATTTTGGCGAAGGTCCTCGCTATGCGTCTTAATGAAGTGATTCTGTCCCTTATGCATGCGGACCAAACTGGCTTCATGCCGGGCAAAAACACAGCTATGAACATTCGCAAATTGTATATGAATGTAAAGCCTGTCATGAGTTGGTGGGCTCCCGGGCAGTTGTTTCTCTGGATGCCGCCAAAGCTTTCGATTTGGTGGAGTGGGACTACCTTTGGGAGTGCATGTCGGGCTTCGGCTTTGGACCCTCCTTCATAGGGTTGCGGTGAACGGCTGGGTCTCTGATCCCTTTCCCCTGGGTCGTGGCAGCCGCGAGGGGTGTCCTCTCTCCCTGTTGCTGTACGCCCTTGCGGTTGAGCCTCTGGTCATTCTCCTTCGGATGCACCCTGGTATCCGGGGACTGAGCCTGGGGTCTATCACTGACACGGTTAGTTTATATGCAGATGACATGTTATTGTACCTTGTGGACATGGGCCCTTCCCTACAAAACGCTCTGCATACCATAGACAGCTTTGGCCGACACTCTGAGTTGCGGATTAACTGGTCCAAATCACAGATCCTGACCCTGGATTCCTCTCCTCCCACACTTGAGTCAGCCTCTTTGCCCCTGACCAGAGTGTCTAAGATTAAGTACCTAGGAGTTTTTGTCACTAACACACCCATAGACTATGTACCCGATAATGCTGAACCCCTTATTTCCATTGTGAAGCAGCGCACGCAGGCATGGGCTCGCCTACCCCTGGGGGTAATGGGTAGGGTAAACCTAGTGAAAATTATACTGCTCCCCAAACTCCTCTTTGTGCTATGGCACGCTCCAACTTTGGTACTCCTCCACTTCTTTAAGGTCCTCGACACCATATTTAATACATTTGTTTGGAGCTCGGGCAGGCACAAGCTGTCCTGGCTGGTCCTTAAAAACCCAACCACGCAGGCTGGAGTGGCTTTACTTGACGTTCACTCCTACTACCTGGCTGCTCAGCTCTCACATTTCTACCACTTGTGTGCAGCAGAGGCCCCAAGGTACCAGTCCCTGGTTTGCCGGGGGCGGATGCTGTGACCCTTACCCCGCCGCAGTGGCTCTTTCAGGTGCGTGACCCCCTGACCCCTCCTCCTTCTCACGACTCCATGTTTCACCACTGCCGCGTCTGGGCCCTGGCCCTTCGTAGGTTGGAGCTCACACCTACTCATACCCATACCCCTCTGTGGTGGAACTCACACCTTGGTGAGTTGTCTGCCATGCCGGGCGCTGGACTCTGGGCGGTTTGTGGTGTCCTGTACCTGTCCCATGTTATGTGTGCCACCGGGGGTTCGTTCATTTTAATCCTTGACAGCGGACTTCGACCTCCCACTCTCTATGTTTGTTAGATACCTTCAGCTGCGGCATGCCCTGCAGACCCAGTTTCCAACTCCTACACCTACCTTGGCCAGGCCCCCCCCTCCTGGATATTGTCCTCGGGGACAATCTGACTAAGCTGATATATGTCCTTTATCTGGAGCTCCGCCTTAAGGCCACCAATGCTGTGACTGATAGAGCTAGAACTCGTTGGGAGGGAGACCTGGGCCCACTGGATGAGATGGACTGGGACTCTATTTTTGACTGCCCACGCCTCTCCTCACCGAGGCTACCCGATAGACTGACCCAACTATACATCCTACATAGGGCCTACTTGACACCAGCGCATATATGCACGCTACCGCCCCACTTTCAGTCATCACTGCCCTAGATGCCATGCACATACTTGCTCCTTCTTTCATCTGATTTGGTCCTGCCCGCTCATTCAACCCTTCTGGCTCCAGGTTGTTAAATTTTTAGACAACCACATGGGGTCCCCACTACAACGGGTCTGTCTCCTGGGTTTATTCCCTGACTCTGCCATGGATAAATTCCTTTCTACATTTTTACATGAAACTCTCTTCTGTGCCCGTAAGCTGATTGCGAGGACGTGGTTGTGGCCTCAACTCCCATCTATTCAGGCATGGAGAGCAGATGTGAATTCCACCCTGCTATATAAAAAACTGATAAATCGTCATAGAGGCTGTCTGTCCAAGTAGGAGAAGGTGTGGGGAAGATGGTTGGAAAATACTTCTACTTGTTCTGACTAGTCTGCCTCTTTATTGAGCTGTACTACATGTTTCCAATGTTGCTAATCTTGTTTTTGCTAACTTCTATCTACTCTGGCCATATATTTCTCTCATCATCTGCGGTTGGCCTAACATCACGTTTTTCCCTTTTTGTCATGATACAGAGTGACCTCTTGTGTTATTTTAGTGCCTGTAGAAACTACATTCTGTCCATGTATGCTCTTACTTCTGTACCTACTGTGCCAAGGCCTGATGCTGTTATCTTTTTTTTTTTTTTTTATTATTATCTGCGTAATGCACTGTATTGTTGCCGTTGGTTTCAATACTTTGTTTTATAAGGAAAGTAACGCAGAGCCAAATCGTAAAAAAATGGCCTGGTCATTAGAGGGAAAATCTAGTCCAGAAATAGTTAAATTAGAATGCAATATTTAAGCATTTCTCTAGAATTTCCTAATATACTTCCTGGAGTAAAAATCCAATAACATGTTATTATCTATGGTATTAACCGCTTACTGACTGGGCCATAAGCAAATAACGGCTACAGCGCGGTCAGCTTATTCTGGGAGGGTGTACAATGACGTCCTCCCAGAATCACGCTTCCTGGATCGTGATAAAGGGCCAATGACAGCAGTTCTTTAATACATAAAGGTTCCTTCCAATTACAGAGTAAGCAGTTGCCAACAAACTGGCGCATGTCCAGTTCAGTTCTCTCATCTCCCCGCACGCTTTACACAGCGATCGGTACAGCGTGCGAGGAGAGGAGGGAGATTGCTCACCCCTGCCTGATCTATGCCACAATCATGCCTCAATTGTGCCTCAATAATGCTAATCTATGCCTCATCCGTGCCTCAAGCATGCCCATCTGTGCCTCAAGCATGCCCATCCATGCCTCAATCATGCCCATCCATGCCTCATTCATGCCCATCCGTGGCTAAATCATGCCTCACCCATGCCAATCTGTGCCTCATCCATGCCTCAACCATGCCCATCTGTGCCTCATTCATGCCCATCTATGTCACATCCATGCCTCATCTGTGCCCACCCATGCCACATTAGTGCTCATCCGTGCCTCATCCAAGCCACATCAATGCACATCCGTACCTCACCTGTTCCACATCAGTGCTCATCCGTACCACAACCATGCCACATCTGTGCCTCATCCATTCCATATCAGTGCTTATCTGTGCCACATCTGTGCCACATCAGTGCTCATCTATGCCACATCTATGCCACATCCATGTCACATCAGTGCTCATCCGTGCCACATCCATACCACATCAGTGCTCATCTGTGCTACATCCATGCCACATCAGTGCTCATCCATGCCACATCAGTGCTCATCCATGCCACATCAATGCCACATCAGTGCTCATCCGTGCCACATCAATGCCACTGCAGTGCTTATCAGTGCCCTACAGTGCTTAGCAAAAGTGTAATGGGCAGTCAGGAAATTAGATTTGTAATTTTATGTCCATAGAGCACCTGACGGTGCTCCCTGGATGTCGGGTCTCTGTATGTGGCCAGGCTGTGTAAAAGTCTCACATATGTGGTATCGTAAAAGGAGTAGCAGAATGTATTTTGGGGTGTAGTTGTAAGTATGCCTATACAGTGTGTGAGAAATGACTTGGTAATATGACCATTTTGTGGAAAAATAAAAATAAATAAAAAAATCTTAATTTTGCAAAAAATTGTGGGAAAAAAATACAACTTCACTTCAAAAAACTCACAATGCCTCATACTAAATACCTTGGAATGTCTACTTTCCAAAAAGGGGTCATTTGGGGGGTATTTGTTTTTTCCCGGCTTGTTAGTTTCTCTAGAAATGAGATAGGCCGGAACTACATCAGGTGTGATCAATTTTCAATGATTGATAATATATACTTATTTGGGTTATTTTTACCAAAGATATGTAGCAGTATAACTTTTGGCCAAAATTTATGAAGAAAAATTACTAAATTTGCAAAATTTTGAAACGAAAAAAAGAAAAATGCATTTTTTTGCAAAATCTTAGACCTTTTTTCATTTATAGCACAAAAAAACAGTGATGATTAAATACCACCAAAAGAAAGCTCTATTTGTGTGAAAAAAAGGACAAACATTTCATATGGGTACAGTGTTGCATTACTAAGTAATTGTCATTTAAAATGTGAGAGCACTGAAAGCTGAAAATTGGCCTGGTTAGAAAAGGGGTATAAGTGCCCAGTGGGTTAAGGTTTGAACATGCTCTACAGACACCAATTTAGCCATGTGATATATAAAGTCTTTATAAATAAAAGATACAAAAATAAAAACGAAGTGCAAATTTTCAATATAAATAAAACATCAACTGTAAACTCTATTGGCTGTAATGCCAGGCTGCAAGTGGGAATGGGAAAGTAAACGGGAGTGAGGGAGTTCACCAGGCAGGGTGCATTATACTTTGGGGATGGGGAGGTGACCTGCAAGTGGGGATGGGGAAGTAAATGGGAGTGAGGGAGTGCACAGGGCAGGGTGCATTATACGGTAGGGTTAGGGAGGTGACCTGCAAATGGGAATGGGGAAGTAAATGGGAGAGAGAAAGTGCACAGGGAAGGGTGCATTATTCTTTGGGGATAGGGAGGTGACATGCAAGTGAGGATGGGGAAGTAAATGGGAGTGTGGAAGTGCACAGGGAAGGGTGCATTACTTTGGGAATGGGGGGGTTGACCTGCAAGTGGGGATGGGGAAGTAAATGGGAGAGAGGAAGTGCTCAGGGAAGGGTGCATTATACTTTGGGGATAGGGAGGTGACCTGCAAGTGAGGATGGGGAAGTAAATGGGAGTGTGGAAGTGCTCAGGGAAGGGTGCATTAAACTTTGGGATGGGGAGGTGACCTGCAAGTTGGGATAGGGAAGTAAATGGGAGTGAGGCAGTGCACAGGGCAGGGTGCACTATACTCTAGAAATAAGAAGGTGACCTGGGGAAGTATATGGGAGTGAGGAAGAGCACTGGATAGGGTGCATTATACTTTAGGGATAGGGCGGTGACCTGAAAGTGGGGATGAGGAAGAAAATGAGAGTGAGGGGGTGCACAGGGTAGGGTGCATCGTACCGTCGGAATGAGGATATGACCTGCAAGTGATGATGGGAAAGTAAATGGGAGTGAGGGAGTGCACCAGGCAGGGTGCAATATACTTTGGGGATAGGGAGGTGACCTGCAAGTGGGGATGAGGAAGTAAATAGGAGTGAGGGAGTGCACAGGGCAGGGTGCATTATACTTTGGGGATAGGTGGGTGACCTGCAAGTGGGGATGGGGAAGTAAATGAGAGTGAGGGAGTGCACAGGGCAGGATGCATTATGCTTTAGGGATAGGGAGGTGACCTGCAAGTGGGGATGGGGAAGTAAATGTGAGTGAGGGAGTGCACAGGGCAGAGAACTGGATGGTCTGGGGAGGCTGTTATTTTACACAGTGCTAAGCACTGCCACCTTGCTGGGATTGGGGAAACACTTACCACACCACATCCAGATGGACCTGAATCAGACGGAGGAGTTCCTCTTCTGTAGTTTGGAGGACATTGTTCCAGAACTCTTAGGCAGCAAGCCGACAGAGAGAGCCTGCATCTTTCAGCCAATACAGCCTGTCAATAGAGTCAGGGGGCTGGGGCTTTAACAGACAGGTAGAGCTAAAAGGAAACCGGACGTTCAGGTGGGTACTGGAGATTTTAGTCAACTAAAATGTACTAGAGATTTTACTCGACTAAAATATGACTAAAACAAAATCAATTTAAATGACTAATACAACTAAAATGGCATTTTAGTCAAAAAGACTTAAGAAAGGCTGGTATATGGCTTAATTTTTTTTCAGTATAATTAGAGTAATCAGGGTCAAGTCAAGGAGGGTCATATGGAAGAGCTAAATTTAAGCTAGACACCTTGGGCCGTATTGTCAGCTGAATGATGAACTGGTTTAAGACTCATCACTGTGTCTGTCTTAACGCTCGCACCTCTACGTACACACCATTTTCATTTGTATGCACCGTGAATTTGATGAGCACGAACGCTGTAAATCACAGTATATTTTTCTAGGATTTTATGTACCACAATTACTTTCATTACTAGTGTATTAAATGCTTGGCTGGTCCTTTATGTATAAAGTCAATCTGAAGTCCAAATGCCTGAAATATATGCAACTGTATTTCATTTCAGATCACAGAAGCTCAACATCTCCACCACTAATTAAACACAGCAATGATCATCCAGAGGGGATCAAAAGGCAAATTAAAACTTTATTAAATGAATAAATTAATTCATGCTGATTTTAAGATCGGAGTGAGAGCTCTCCATTGACACGCTGTAAATATGTTCAGAATTTACAATCAGCACAGTTCAAAAGTGCTGGGGCGAGGATTGTGAGAACAGAAAAGTGGCTAATGTCAAGGTTATCCAATTAGAGAGGCCAGTTATCTTGCAGCGGGCAGTGTTTAGTTATTTATTGAGTGCAGGCAGACCATGTAGCGTTTTACAGAGTGTATAAACTATTCATATAAGCAGAAGGTTGCAGTTTGTACCAAAGACATACACTATATGGCTAAAAGTTTGGAGGCCCCTGGCCATCTCAACTATATGAACTTGTTGGACATTCCATCACAAATCTATGGACGCTTGTATGCCATTGGCCTCCCATTAGTTGCTATTAATCCTCTACTCTTCTGGAAAGGCTTTCCACAGGGGTTTGGGATGAGTATGTGGGAATTTGTGCCCATTCAGCCAAAAGAGCATTTGTGAGGTCAGGAACTGATGTTGGACAAGAAGAACTGACTTACAACCCAAATCATCCCAAAGGTGTTGAGCAGGATTAAAGTAGTTGTATAGGCTGAAGGTTTTTTACCTTCATGCATTCTATTCATGAAGGTAAAAAACCTTCAGTGTGCAACTGGGTACAGCGATCTCCCCCCACTGAGCTGTTGTGGTCCGTTAGAACACTCCGATCAGCGTTCTCCACTATTGGCTGAGAGCACTGAGAGTCAGTCAGGTGCTGGTGTTCGAGCATGGTCGTCCAACAGAAGCTTCTGTCAGACAGACTGACATAGACACATGCCTAATGTAGGCAATTTGTTTTTTTTTTTTAACTGCCCAATGTCTCCGGACCCATGTGTATGGGGCTTAACTAGACACTTCCAGAGGAGGAGAGGGCTATGATGTGCAAAGAAATAAGAGCCTGTGCTAGGAAATTGACTCTTCCTGAAGTAGTCAATCTTTTAAGCAAGTTCAGAAGCACAGTCTAAGTGGACAAAAAAAAGTTTTTGGAAAGAAAATAATCTGAAAGTAAACATTTAAATACTTGATTTTTCTGTGATTTTACCTATAAGGGTCTCTTTATTGGAACACCAGACCAAAATTGGCTAATAATATTTATATATTCTATATTGTGCAGATATACTGTCAATATATATATCTATATATCTATATATCTATATATATATATATATATATATATATATATATATATATATATATATACTGTATTACCAAATGTATTGGGACACCTGCCTTTTCACGCACATGCATTTTAATGGCATCGTAGTCTTAGTCTGTAGGGTTCAATATTGAATTGGCCCATGCTTTGCAGCTATTACAGCTTAAAGCGGAGTTCTGGCCCCAAAATCGACATAGTCTATTTTGGGCCATCCGCTTGCTTCTAGGTCACCTGAAAAGGAAATGGATAGTTACGATTTTTTTTTTCTTTACTTACCTTGTAATTGCAGAAAAATATACTCACCTCTCTTCCACTTCCTCCCTTGGCGGCCGCGGCCCGCGCCGTCACTTCTGCTTTGCAATGATTCCTGGGAGCTGAACGTCATCGCTCCCAGGGATCAATGCGCCGGCACCGGCCCCGACGTCAGTTCCGGTGCAGGCATGTCATACCTTGCTAAGCAGCTTCTAGGCATGCCCAGAAGCTGTCCAGGGATTACGCTGCAGCCCTGGAAGTGACGGCGGGGCCAGCGCAGTGCATTGTGGGACTGAAGAGGACGGAAGATGACGCAGAAGAAGATCGTGCTGGCTTCAGCTGCCCACACCTGAGATGGCAGCTCTGGAGAAGAAATTTTCAAGGTAAGTATTTCTTCTAAAAGGTAAGTGCGAACCGGGACAGATCAGAGGCTATCCATTGTGGAATGTACTAGCCCTGACTGTCCCGGGGGTATTTTCATTGAAATATTTTTTTTTTTGGTGGCCGGAACTCCGCTTTAAACTTTTCTGGGAAGGCTGTTCACAAGGTTTAGGAGTGTGTCTATGGAAATGTTTAACCATTCTTCCAGAAGCGCACTAATTCATCCCAAAGGTGTTCTATCTGGTTGAGGTCAGGACTCAGGCCAGTCAAGTTTCTCCACCCCAAACTCACTCAACTACATCTCTATGGACCTTGCTTTGTGCCCTGGTGCGCAGCCATGTTGGAACAGGAAGGAACCATTCACAAACTGTTCCTACAAAGTTGGGAGCATAAAAATTGTCCAAAATGTCTTGGTATGCTGACGCCTTAAGAGTTCCCTTCACTGTAGCTAAGGGGCAAAGCCTAAACTGTGAAAAACAACCCCATACCAGAATCCCCCCTCCACCAAATGACCCTTTCAAGTTTGGAGCTGCATATCTGCAAATGGAGTTGAAGATTTGGTCAGGAACAATGGTGCCATCAATGCTTAATGCTCTTTAAAGAAATACAAGCAGATACTTATTCATCATGCCATATATCAGGCTTGCGATTGACTCCAAATTTATTCTGAAGCAGGACAATGACCTGAAATATGAAGCAAAGTCATTAGGAACTATCTTCAGTGTAAAGAAGAACAAGGAGTTCTGGAAGTGATGGTTTGGCAGAGTAATGCCCTTTATTGTTCTAAAAACGGCCACTTTAGTTACATGTGTACCTTTTCCCCCTCCCCCCTTTTTCTTGTATTCCTCACAGAAGACAGAAAAATTGGGGTACCACATATATATATACCCACATAGTCCCGGTTCTTATTGATCTGGACATACTACCCGTAAGTTACAACAAATGACCTATTACTGCCACACCAAGGCACTCTGCTTTCCTAATACTACATTCACCGTTCCCAACAGACCCTTCTTGGATCCAGTAGCAACCTAGGGAACTGTGGACTACAAACCCCTCCCACTGACCCATGGGGGCAATCACTTCTGCATCATAGGTACACAATCTGAAAAAACAATGTAATTATATTGAATGTTATTCAGCACAATTGTCACTAATTTTTTGCAATTTTCTTCTCTTTTTTCACTTTATAGAGTATGGTGATATTTTCCTTGATAAAGGCTAATGTATAAATGCCAAAACGCGTCGGAACCCCAGTTTCTACAACCGGGAATCACCACTCCAAGCTATAAGTAAAATAGTTCACATCATAGATTGTACTAATGATGTATAGCACTTATATGATCCTGCATTATACTTTCATGTGATTTTTGCTTTTTCTTTTTTCTTTTGATGTCATTTATCAATAAATCTACATTTTTATGATAAATCTGCCTAAAAAATACTGCTTTTCTTTTGGCTTGAGGAACCAAACCCTTTCTTTTGAAGTCATTAGGAACTATCTTCAGGGTAAAGAAGAACAAAGAGTTCTGGAAGTGATGGTTTGGCCCCCACAGAGCCCTGATCTTTACATCATTGAGTCTGTTTGGGATCACATTAATAGACAGAAGGATTTGAGGCAGCCAACATCCACAGAAGATCTGTGGTTAGTTCTCCGAGATGTTTGGAACAACCTACCTGCCAAGTTCCTTCAAAAACGGTGTGCAAATGTACAGTATCTAGAAGAATTTATACTGTTTGGAAGGGGTAGTCACACCATATATTGATTTGATTTGGATTTCTCTTCTGTTCATTAACTTTCAATTTTATTAATTGATAAATGTAAACTATTAACGCTTCTATTCTGAAAGCATTTGTAATTAACAGCTTTTTTTAAATCCTGCCTTAAACCTTTGCACACTAATGTATGTTAGGATAGATGGGGTAAATATATTAGTACAATATGTTGTTAAAGCACTGCGCAAACTGTTGCTGCTAAAGAATCCTGTATAACATTAACAATAAATTATAGTAATATTTAGGGGGAGTCACAGACAACAAAATAAAAGCTTCCCAGGGGTTTTTACTATTTCCAACTCTTTCTAAAACTGTAAAATACTAGGTGTTAGTTTTAGATATGATTTGCTATGAGAGCTATAAAGCATATCTAAAGCCAAAACTTTGTATTTTTTGGCTTCAGAAAGAGTGCGAAATAGTTAAAACCCCAGCAAGTTTTTTGTTTTTTTGTTTTTTTGTCTGTGTCTCACTGGGGAGATTTCTTGTAAGACACAACTGGAAGTGAAAGAGGAAAGCTCTCCAAAGAAAGGACAATTCTCTCTTGGGTGGTTATCACAGGAACGGATGTTTCCATTAGAAGATTTACCATCTACAGTATTCTTGTTTTGGTGCCATCCCACAATTTTACATTTTCCCATTACTTTCACTCCCAGTGTTAATGGTCACCAATAGGGATGAGCTTTGGTTTGGTCTGCACCCATGCTCATTCAAAACCCAGAAGGAAGCTGTCAGTGTTGGAACAATCAGTTGAGGCCAAAGCATTCCCCACCCGGAAGTGACGAAACGCGTCAGTTTGGACCGCATAGCGTCATCACGTCACGTAGGTGGAACGCAAGCCGGTAGACAGCTCGTTATTCCGCGAGGAGGACGCGCAGCCCGCACTGCTGACCACCAGTGATAGTGTACTCTGCTTTTACTATCTGAACCCAATGTATGGGTAAATAAACATTCGAATCCTTACAATATTACGCTATTTGGAGCCTTCTTTTTCCTTCCCCACTATATTGGGTCATCACACCCCGGAACCTAGAGGAGCCGTTACCAGCCCATAGGATCTCAAAAAAGGGGGAATCTATTCTGGCCCAGGGGGCCGTCAAAGCCTGAATGGTCCTAATGCCATACGGCAGATAGAACCCACTAGATCTGGTAAGTGATCCAATTTATTCACTCACTCGGAACAAGAAATCAATGTTATAGCCAATCAAGCCAGAGCACTTGCACCTTCGAATTGTGAAGACTCACTTTTCACTAGGGACTTCATTTTTGAGCACAAAAGTCACCATTTACTTTGGACTGTCTCCTCATTGCTGAATTTAAACTTTATATGTCACACACCAAGTCACCTATGCACTTTATGGCACATGTTTAATTATTTAATTATTTATTGAGAAACCTTGATCATTTTTATGCAATTTTTATCCATTTGATATATATTGGAATATTTATGTTTTATGCTTGTACCTATCACAGAGATTGACAGGGATACTGCCCTATATCAGCTTTTCAACCAGCAAGCGCTGTATTTGGCCTTTTTTTAAAAGACCATTCATCTGTCAGCTTACTTTTATTATACAGCAGCTGCTTTATCCACAACATTGTATTCACAATTTATTTTGATTAACTCATAGGCACATAGGTTGGTTTTATACCATCATACACCTTATCCTTGGCACATGGAATATACTTTGTATATATTTTTTACTTTTATCATTGCAACATTGACCTAATATGGCCTTATGGCTATATTAGGTCAATGTCATTAGCTTAATAAGGCCAAATGCCCATATTAGGTCAAGGTCATTGACCTAAAAAAGCCATGTGGCCATATTAGGTAAATGCAATTGACCACATACAGCCATGTGACCATATTAATTTAATGTTATTGACCGAATAATGCCATATTAGGTCAATGTTATCTGAGCATCCCCGGCCCATTGTGGACATGCAGCTGTGGGGGTAAGGAATGCCGCACTTAGAATTGATTGGCCTGGCACCAACAGCTTCCTTCTAGGTTCGGATAAACATGGGTTTGGACTGAACAAAACTAAGCTCATCTCATCTCAGCTCATCTAATAAGGCCAAATGCCCATATTAGGTCAAAGTCATTGACCTAAAAAAGCCATGTGGCCATATTAGGTAAATGTAATTGACCAAATACAGCCATGTGATCATATTAATTTAATTTAATTTAATGTTATTGACCGAATAATGCCATATTAGGTCAATGTTATCTGAGCATCCCCGGCCCATCGTGGACATGCAGCTGTGGGGGTGAGTAATGCCGCAACTAGAATTGATTGGCCTGGCACCAACAGCTTCCTTCTAGGTTTGGATAAACATGGGTTTGGACTGAACCAAACTAAGTTCATCTCATCTCAGCTCATCTAATAAGGCCAAATGCCCATATTAGGTCCAAGGGCATTGACCTAAAAAAGCCATGTGGCCATATTAGGTAAATGTAATTGACCAAATATAGCCATGTGACCATACTAATTTAATGTTATTGACCGAATAATGCCATATTAGGTCAATGTTAACTGAACATCCCCGGCCCATCGTGGACATGCAGCTGTGGGGGTGAGAAATGCCGCAACTAGAATTGATTGGCCTGGCACCAACAGCTTCCTTCTAGGTTTGGATAAACATGGGTTTGGACTGAACCAAACTAAGCTCACCTCATCTCAGCTCATCTAATAAGGCCAAATGCCCATATTAGGTCAAGGTCATTGACCTAAAAAAAGCCATGTGGCCATATTAGGTAAATGTAATTGACCAAATACAGCCATGTGACCATATTAATTTAATGTTATTGACCGAATAATGCCATATTAGGTCAATGTCATTAGCCTAATAAGGTCAAATGCCCATATTAGGTCCAAGGTCATTGACCTAAAAAAGCCATGTGGCCATATTAGGTAAATGTAATTGACCAAATACAGCCATGTGACCATATTAATTTATTGTTATTGACTGAATAATGCCATATTAGGTAAATGTTATCTGAGCATCCCCGGCCCATTGTGGACATGCAGCTGTGGGGGTTAGGAATGGTGCAACCAAAATTGATTGGCCTGGCACCAACAGCTTCCTTCTGGGTTTGGATAAACATGGGTTTGGACTGAACCAAACTAAGCTCATCTCTATTCACCAAGGCAAAAATAAGGAGCAATGAAAACCTAACCTTACCCCACTTTTTTCCTTTTTCGTTCTTTCTTTTTTTCCTTTTTCTTTCTTTTTTTTTTTCTTTTTTCGCTCAATAGTTTAACTTTAAATCCCTGAAACAAATGCCATGCTGAATAGGGTGTTAGATTTCCAGTGAGTTTAAGCGAAGGCACAGCTATGAGTCTCCAACCATCTCTTGTGCTACTTTTCAAAGGGCAATGGAATGAAACTGTAACTGAAGCTTTATGTGTCAATTCCTCCAATTTATCTATAGTATAAAGCAGACAGAAACATTATTCAGTACGTGCTAAATCCTATTTTACTCCCATTAGAGAAGGTATCTGTGAACGGGGCGCCGAGTCCCGCTAACCAAGAAAAACAGCAGCAGTGTAAATAATTCAGTTATATGGAATATTGCAGTACATATATTATATAAATGACCTTGCTGATCGCAATATATAAACTTGGACATTTTCTTGGAAGAAGGGCAATTATTTTCCGTCACTTTTCTCCTAAAGCTCACGCTTGCCTTGAGATTAACTCCTATAACACTGACTGTGATAATGATTCCAGTAAAAATAAGACCTTATTAGTATCGATGAGTGTACAGGTTATGGCTCAGAAATTCTATAGAAAGTTCTCATGAATGGTATTGAAGGGCTTGTGCCAAGAGGATCACTAAACTTTGTCTTGGGATTGTATCTAATAGTCAGTGTGAGTCCAATGGTAGGCATTAATAGGAAGCATATAAGACCCATAGCATTATATATATGTATGTAATATATATATATATATATATATATATATATATATATATATATATATATATATATACAGTGGGTACGGAAAGTATTCAGACCCCCTTAAATTTTTCACTCTTTGTTATATTGCAGCCATTTGCTAAAATCATTTAAGTTCATTCTTCTTCCTCATGAATGTACACATAGCACCCCATACTGACAGAAAAACACAGAATTGTTGACATTGTTGCAGATTTATTAAAAAAGAAAAACTGAAATATCACATGGTCCTAAGTATTCAGACCCTTTGCTCAGTATTTAGTAGAAGCCCCCTTTTGATCTAATACAGCCAGGAGTCTTTTTGGGAAAGATGCAACAAGTCTTTCACACCTGGATTTGGGGATCCTCTGCCATTCCTCCTTGCAGATCCTCTCCAGTTCTGTCAGGTTGGATGGTAAACGTTGGTGGACAGCCATTTTTAGGTCTCTCCAGAGATGCTCAATTGGGTTTAAGTCAGGGCTCTGGCTGGGCCATTCAAGAACAGTCACGGAGTTGTTGTGAAGCCACTCCTTCGTTATTTTAGCTGTGTGCTTAGGGTCATTGTCTTGTTGGAAGGTAAACCTTCGGCCCAGTCTGAGGTCCAGAGCACTCTGGAGAAGGTTTTTGTCCAGGATATCCCTGTACTTGGCCGCATTCATCTTTCCCTCGATTGCAACCAGTCGTCCTGTCCCTGCAGCTGAAAAACACCCCCACAGCATGATGCTGCCACCACCATGCTTCACTGTTGGGACTGTATTGGACAGGTGATGAGCAGTGCCTGGTTTTCTCCACACATACCGCTTAGAATTAAGGCCAAAAAGTTCTATTTTGGTCTCATCAGAGCAGAGAATCTTATTTCTCACCATCTTGGAGTCCTTCAGGTTTTTTTTTTTAGCAAACTCCATGCAGGCTTTCATGTGTCTTACACTGAGGAGAGGCTTCCGTCGGGCCACTCTGCCATAAAGCCCCGACTGGTGGAGGGCTGCAGTGATGGTTGACTTTCTATAACTTTCTCCCATCTCCTGACTGCATCTCTGGAGCTCAGCCACAGTGATCTTTGGGTTCTTCTTTACCTCTCTCACCAAGGCTCTTCTCCCCCGATAGCTCAGTTTGGCCGGACGGCCAGCTCTAGGAAGGGTTCTGGTCGTCCCAAACGTCTTCCATTTGAGGATTATGGAGGCCACTGTGCTCTTAGGAACCTTAAGTGCAGCAGAAATCTTTTTGTAACCTTGGCCAGATCTGTGCCTTGCCACAATTCTGTCTCTGAGCTCTTCAGGCAGTTCCTTTGATCTCATGATTCTCATTTGCTCTGATATGCATTGTGATCTGGAAGGTCTTATATAGACAGGCGTGTGGCTTTCCTAATCAAGTCCAATCAGTATAATCAAACACAGCTGGACTCAAATGAAGGTGTAGAACCATCTCAAGGATGATCAGAAGAAATGGAAAGCACCTGAGTTAAATATATGAGTGTCACAGCAAAGGGTCTGAATACTTAGGACCATGTGATATTTCAGTTTTTCTTGTTTAATAAATCTGCAACAATGTCAACAATTCTGTGTTTTTCTGTCAGTATGGGGTGCTATGTGTACATTCATGAGGAAGAAGAATGAACTTAAATGATTTTAGCAAATGGCTGCAATATAACAAAGAGTGAAAAATTTAAGGGGGTCTGAATACTTTCCGTACCCACTGTATATATATATATATCATCATCATCAGACTTTAACCGCGTAGTGGGTAGCTGTTTTGGGGTGCTTAGGCTGATTTCACCAAACAAGCTTTTCTCTATCACTCAAAGAGGCAACAATTTGTGAAACGCGTCAGTGTTGTCCCCCTCTGTGTTAAATCAGTTTGTAATTTTTTTTTTTTCAGACTTACATATAAAGAACTTTGTTGTTTCTTAGGAGTAAACAAAAACAGTTCCTGCCAAGCAAATGTTCAAACCTGGCATTGTTCTATCAAGAACATTGTTTGCACAATACAGTTTTGCTGCCTTGTAATAAAGTGTGGAAATAAATACTATTTAATTTTAACTATTGCCATTGTTTTAGAGGACCTTCTGTCAAACATTGGACCCAGGCTATGCCAAAAAAAATTAACAATAGCTTGACCTTTTAACTTATTTGGCCCATGACTTATATGATAATGTCATGTCATCTAAAAGTTGGAGTTATAAAATGCTTATCTCATAGACACTGATATAGAAAGAGATACATTCATGTATTCATGTGGGAATGGCTACCCAAACATTCTAAATAAATAGCTAGCAGCACAAGCTGAAAGTGGGACTTCACCTGGGGATGACACTAAATCTAAATTACAAGAGAACCCAGTTTTCTGCAATCACTTGAGTAGCCTGAAGTCCTGTTTGCTATGGACAATGTGAACCAGCTATATCGCAATCTATACCTTTAAACCTCTTCTCCTCAGCATGACTCATATATGCCTCATCAGGGTGGGTGCCTGTTTTGGTGTGTTTAAGGTGATGTCACCAAACAGACTTTGCTATATTATTTAAGGTAGCAAATATTAGTGAAATGCGTCAATAACGTTCTTCCCCTCTTTGTTATGTCAGATTGTGATTTTCTTCAGACTTACAAAAAACCTCTGTTGTTTTTCAGAATTAATCAAAATCAGTTTCTGGCAGGAACATTTTAGAACATGGCATTGTTCTTTTAGAAACAAACAATACTAGTTTTGCTGTCCTGTAATACTATATGGAAATACATACAAACCCAAATCCCAAAAAGTTGTGAGTAAAAAAAGGAATGGACTAATTTACAAATCTCATAATTTTATATTTTATTCACAATATAATATAGATAACATATCAAATGTTGAAAGTGAGACATTTTGAAATGTCATGCCAAATATTGGCTCATTTTGGATTTCATAAGAGCTACACATTCCAAAAAAGTTGGGACAGGTAGCAATAAGAGGCCGGAAAAGTTAAATGTACATACAAGGAACAACTGGAGAACCAATTTGCAACCTATTAGGTCAATTGGAAACATGATTGGGTATAAAAATAGCCTCTCAGAGTGGCAGTGTCTCTCAGAAGTCAAGATGGGCAGAGGATCACCAATTCCCCCAATGCTGCGGCAAAAAATAGTGGAGCAATATCAGAAAGGAGTTTCTAAGAAAAAATTTTGAAAGAGTTTGGAGTTATCATTATCACAGTACATAATATCATCCAAAGATTCAGAGAATCTGGAACAATCTCTGTGCACAAGGGTCAAGGCCAGAAAACCATACTGGATGCCCGTGATCTTCGGGCCCTTAGACGGCACTGCATAACATACAGGAATGCTACTGTAATGGAAATCACAACATGGGCTCAAGAATACTTCCAGAAAACATTGTCGGTGAACACAATCCACCGTGCCATTCGCAGTTGCCGTCTAAAACTCTATAGGCCAAAAAAGAAGCCATATCTAAACATGATCCAGAAGCACAGACGTTTTCTCTGGGCCAAGGCTCATTTAAAATAGACTGTGGCTAAGTGGAAAACTGTTCTGTGGTCAGACGAATCAAAATTTGAAGTTCTTTGTGGAAAACTGGGACGCCATGTCATCCGGACTAAAGAGGACAAGGACAACCCAAGTTGTTCTCAGCGCTCAGTTCAGAAGCCTGCATCTCTGATGGTATGGGGGTTGCATGAGTGTGTGTGGCATGGGCAGCTTACACATCGGGAAAGGCACCATCAATGCTGAAAGGTATATCCAAGTTCTAGAACAACATATTATCCCATCCAGACGTCGTCTCTTTCAGGGAAGACCTTGTATTTTCCAACATGACAATGCCAGACCACATACTGCATCAATTACAACATCGTGGCTGCGTAGAAGAAGGATCCGGGTACTGAAATGGCCAGCCTGCAGTCCAGATCTTTCACCCATAGAAAACATTTGGCGCATCATAAAGAGGAAGATGCGACAAAGAAGACCTAAGACAGTTGAGCAACTAGAAGCCTGTATTAGACAGGAATGGGACAACATTCCTATTCCTAAACTTCAGCAACTTGTCTCCTCAGTCCCCAGACGTTTGCAGACTGTTATAAAAAGAAGAGGGGATGCCACACAGTGGTAAACAGGGCCTTGTCCCAACTTTTTTGAGATGTGTTGATGCCATGAAATTTACAATCAACTAATTTTTCCCTTAAAATGAAACATTTTCTCAGTTTAAACATTTGATATGTCATCTATGTTGTATTCTGAATAACATATTGACATTTGAAATTTCCACATCATTGCATTCTGTTTTTATTCACAATTTGTAGTGTGTCCCAACTTTTTTGGAATCGGGTTTGTAAAGACTACTGTTGTATATTTTGGCAATGCACACATTTTAGAGGACCTTCTGTCAAACACTGGATCTAAGCTATATAAAAAAAAAATAACAATAGATTGACCTTTGACATATTTGACCCATGACATGTATGATATTGCAGTGTCACCTAAAGATTGGAGTTAGAAAAAGCTTCTCTAGTAGAGAATGATATAGAGAGGGATACACACATGTGGGAATGGCTACCCAAACTTTCTAAATAAAAGGCTAGCAGCACAAGCTGAAAGTGGGACTTCATCTGGGGGGTGACACTAAATCAAAACAATAAGAGAACAAGGTTTCCTGCAATCACTTGTGTAGCATGAAGTCCCTGTTTTCTATGGACATTGGGAACCAGCTATAATGCAAGCTATGTAACATTTTAGTGTATTCTATAGCATACAGACCATTGCTAATGCTCTTTTGCTAGGAAGGTTAGATTGTGTGCACATGTGTGTTGTATGCATATTTGTAGTATTCTGTATGTCTTGTATTGTTTTCCTAAATGTGTACTCTGTATGTCTTGCCAAAAAGTGTAAGCAGTTTGTATATGCAACATTCTTCTTTAGTAAAAGTACACTAATATACTACAGGGTTTTGGTTTTCCTTTCTTTTAACATAAAGTACCCAAAAAAGATAAAAGCAAAACATCCTCCCACCATTGAAATTTGCATCAACACACTTTTAACTCTTCCCACCAGCATAACGCATAAGCACAGCAAGTGGGCCCCAACACCGTCATATATGAGTCAGCTGGCTCAACTGTTCTGTGCTGAAAACATGCTAAATGAAGCACCATTCACTATTAGCAGGTGGTGACCAGGGCTCCCAATCATGTGACCACATCAACAGCCAATCTCTGCGGTCACTTAAAGTAATCAGAAACTCTGCCTTCTATCTTTTAGAACCCCAAAGGGCCAGCAGGAGCAGATGCCAAGGGGTTAAGCATCTGAATCAATATTTAATGTAATTATAATTGTAGAAAAGGGACCTATTAGAGTGAAAATGTGTTCTGTTTAAACCCCATGTGAGAGTTAATGATTCAACTATTTTTTCTCTCTACTCTTTTAAAGCAGCCTAAAGCCGCTGTACTAATGACCCGATGTTAGTACATTGAACTCCCTCACTGAGCTGTTGTGTTCTGACTGACCCCACCCCCCCAAGAACACTTTCATCAGCACTCTAAACCATTGGCTGAAAGCACTGATCAGGAGACAGCCTGCTGTTGGTTTTCCAGTATGGTTGTTGGCTGGCCTCTGTGGGACCACCTACCATACACACAGGCTGAATGTTGGCCAGTTTTTATTGAACCAGCCATTGTCATCTGGCATTCAGCCCATGTGTACAGAATAGAAAAGCCTGTCCTCTGCCAGCATGCTGCATATTAAAAACCTTGCTCCCTTTATGGAAGCAGTGATCTCCCTGCAAAGGTTCACCATGACCCCAGTTTTTTGGCTGGGTTTATGTTTTAAAGAACACTTCGATCTATATAAAATCCCATATAAGCTTTCACATCTTGAGGTCATTTACAAAAGTTATCTGCAGATTTTATCAACATGATCCCTGGTGATCCTGTAATAAAGTTCCTTAAAGTGGTATTAAACTCAAGAAGCTAAATGTAATGATTTTCAAATGACCAATCTCTAAATGTGGTGGTTGCATCAGTTTTATTTTTTTTTTATGTTTTTTTTCCCTTTATTTTCACCTGTCAGGGCTGGGCTCCAGCTATTTACTAGCAGCTCTTTCTTTCAGTGCACAGAGGCTGCTCAGCTGTCGGGTGATTACCAGCCAGTAATTGTTTCCACAGTGACTCACCTGGTTACCATTACCTTCCTCATTAGTCCAGCCAACAGCCAGCCCCTTTTGGCTATTTAACACTTCTGGACCAGAAGATTTTCCCCCTTAATGACTAGGCCATTTTTTGAGATTCGGCAGTGCATTACTTTAGCAGACAATTGCGCGGTCATGCGATGCTGTACCCAAATAAAAAGAGCGACAATTCTGAAAAAATTTTCACTTCCTGCCATATAACATTCCCAATAAAAAAAATAAATAAAAAATAAAATGTTTTCATCATTTTAGGCCAATTTGTATTCTGCTACATATTTTTGGTTTGCACTAATTTTGATTGGTTTTCACAAAAGGTATCTCGTCTACAAACTAGGAGAAAGATTTATGTAATTTTTATTTATTTATTTATGTTTTTACTAGTAATGGTGGCGATCAGTGGTTTTTAGTGGGACTGCGACATTGTCTGAGACAGATTGGACCCCTAACTGACATTTTTGACACTTTTTTGGGGGGGGGGGGGGAACCAGTGACATTACTACAGTAATCAGTGCTAAAAATATGCAGTAATAATGACACTGGCAAAAAGGGGTTAATCAAGGGGAAATCAAAGGGTTCAATGTTAGCCTAGGTGGTGTTTTCTAACTGTGTGGGGGGGGGGTGGGCTTGTGAAATCAACACAGAGACCTGTGATCCTAAATAAGAGGAACACAGGAGCTCTGTATTGATTCCAGAGAGAACAATGGTCTGCTGTGTTTACAACAGCAGACTGCCATCCTTTCTTCATGGTAAGCAATCGCTGGTGCCTGATGGCAATCACAGGCGCCGGCCCCGTGGATCGGCTTTCCTGCTGGGGAGTGGAGGAGGTACAGATACAGCGATTCACGGGAACCAACCGAGCTGGCGCTGTATAACTGCGGCAGCTGATCGGCAAGTGGTAAACAGCTTTTGCTCATTCCTCCATGCCCTTGCGTGGTTAACATCTCCAATGTGTTCCTGTGTGTTGCTTGGGCAGGCTGACTTCTCTTCTGATTTCTGCTCCTAATTTTTGGCTCCTGACAACGCTAACTTCTGGTTCCCTGACCCCGGCTTGTCTGATTGTCTACTCTGGCTTCCAAACCCTGGCTTCAGTTTTTGACTATGTACCTGAACTGTTGTTATTTTTGCTATTACATTAAAGGTGGCATTTTAACTGCATTTTCTGTCTCTGCCTGGTTCTGGGGCTGACTGGCATCTTTCAGCCCAGGGGGCCAGTACAAACCAGAGGCCCATCATGCACCAGCTCAGCCCCCATTCCAGGCTGAAGCTCCTCTCCAGGTACTCTCTACTCACCGGGCGAATCCAGGTTCCCGACCTTGTCATTAGAGGGTAGTTGGGGGGGGAGGGGAGCTGGGACAGCTCGATCGGGGCTGCCTGGGGGAGGAGAGTCTCCAGTGGGGCAGGGAACCGGCCTCTACTCAGACACAGTTTACACCATCCTTACTTGGGGGGAGGGTGGGGGGGGCCTGCACTCTGTCCTTGTCCTACTCCCACACTCAGTAGGTCAGAAGTGGAGACTTTTTACTTCTCATCACCAGTAATCCTTTAGGCATGTCTGTGGCAGAGGCGGTGCTGCCTTTTAACAGGGCATCAGAGCGGCCCGGGGGGCAGTTGCCCCTTTTCCCCCTGGCCTAGTCCTCCCCTGGCCTGGTTTATGGTACCTGACAGTAACACGCTTCCTGTCTTATTATGTCTCTACTCAATAGAGATGGAGGAGCAACTGAGCCACAGCAATATTGTCAATCTGGGGAGGGAGCAGCCTTAGAAGCACTAGCAGAATTGGATGGACTGCAATGGAAGCCAAACTCCAGCTAACACCTTTTAATCAATTACAGAAACAATTTTTAATTTTTCTTTTGGGATAAAGGTTTTATATAAATACTGCTGATCATTGCAAGCACCCCTGTCAGTGGTAAATGGTTTGTCTCAATCCTCTAACTGACACTTTTTTTTTCAACAGCTTGTTCTGTTAAAGAAAGTTAAACAATAACAGACTTAGTCCCCATTCACACTAGCGCGACTTGTCAGGCAACTTGGTCGCCTGACAAGTCGCGGTGCGTCGCCTGCCATTGATTAGCACAGGACCCGTTCTAATAGGAGCGACACAATTTGCTCCGACTTAGAAAAAGGGTCCTGTAGTACTTTGGGGCGACCTGGAGGCGACTTGCATTAACTTCAATGATATGAAGTCCGTGCATGTCGCGGTGCGCTTTTTTTTTGTTCATAGTGCAAAAAATAAAAATCACACAGGTGATCAAATACCACCAAAAGAAAGCGCTATCTGTGGGGGAAAAAAAAGACATAAATGTTGTTTTGATACAGCGTCACACGACTGCACAATTGTCAGTTAAAGTAATGCAATGCCATATAACAAGAAATAGCCTTGTTCTGAAGGGGGGTAAATCCTCTGGAGCTGTAGTGATTAACCACTTCTGGACCAGAAGGATTTGCCCCCTTATTGACCAGGCCATTTTTTGCAATTCGACATTGCGTTACTTTAACGTAAAATTGCGTGGTCGTGTGACACTGTACCGAAGTAAAATTGATGTCCTTTTTTCCCCACAAATAGAGATTTCTTTTGGGGGTATTTGATCACCTCTGCAATTTTAATTTTTTGCGCTATATAAAAAAAAAAAAAGAGCGACAATTCTTAAAAAAAAAAAAAATATTTCTCACTTTCTGCTATACTGTATAACATTCCCAAAAAATAAATAAATAAATAAAAAAATGTTCATCATTTTAGGCCAATTTGTATTGTGCTACATGTTTTTGGTAAAAAAAAAAAAACGCAATAAGCGTATTTTGATTGGTTTACGCAAAAGTTATCGCATTTACAAACTAGGGGAAAGTTTTATGACATTTTTATTTATTTATTTATTTTACTAGTAATGGCGGCGATCTGCGATTTTTAGCGGGCCTGCGACATTGCGGCAAACAGATCGGATCCCTAACTGACATTTTTGACACTTTTGGGGGTACCAGTGACATTACTACAGTAATCAGTGCTAAAAATATGCACTGTTATGCCCCATACACACGTGCAGATTATCTGCAGACTTTTGTCTGCAGACTTACCTTTTCTATGTAGTGCAAGGGCCTGCCGGATTGCATACAAATTGAAAGTGTTTAGGTTTGACATATTATATGGTTTTGGTAAGTCTGCAGACAAAAGTCTGCAGATAATCTGCACGTGTGTATGGGGCATTACTGTACTAATGACACTGGCAGGGAAGGGGTTAGCACCAGGGGCAATCAAAGGATTACGTGTGAGCCTAGGGGATGTTTTCTAACTGTATGGGGGAGGGTCTTGTGAAATGATCACATAGACCTGTGTTCCTATATAGGAGGGTCACATGGGCTCTGTGATCATTTCAGAGAGAAGAATGGTCAGCTTGGTTTACAACCGCAGACTGTCCTCAGCGGGGAGCAATCGTGGGTGCCCGGCGGCTCTGTGCATCAGCATCCCCGCTGCTTAGTGGGGATGGAAGCTCGCCCTTCAGCACCATGCGCGCGTCCGACGTAGGGCTATGTTGGTTCGCGCAGGAGAGGCTGCCTGCCGCAGGAAATCTGTGGTCTTAATGTGGGTAATATGGCGTTAATTTTTAACAATGACAGTTATTTCCAGCTGATCCAAAGAAATCAGAAAATGAGAGTCATGTTACTAGTCATAGAGTGCCCTAGGCTCACCACACATAATATAATATAATTGTGCAATCTCCTTTAGATTCACCAATAACTTGGTAGTGCAAATGCTTGCCTAAATTGGAAAGATATTTATTTATTTATTTTTTCCAATAAAGGAAAGATATTTATTACATAAATAGATTACATTGTTTGATAAATATAAAGTCTAAAGATTGTATGGCGAGATAACCTGTATGGTGACCCTTAGGCTGGTGTTAAAGTGGTTCTAAAGGATCAATGTTTTTTACCTTCATGCATTCTATGCATTAAAGTGGATGTAAACCTGATTCATGAACTTTGATCTGGGCACATCTCTCTGTAGTGTTTACTTATTGCTCTTTAACCACTTAAGCCCCGGAAGATTTTACCCCCTTCCTGACCAGGGCCTATTTTGCTTTTCGGCACTGTGTGACTTTAACGGACAATTGCGCGGTTGTGCGACGCTGTACCTAAACTAATTTGACGTCCTTTTTTCCCCACAAACAGAGCTTTCTTTTGGGGGTATTTGATCACCTGTGCGATTTTTTGATCATACGCTATAAACAAAAAAAGAGCGACAATTTTGCAAAAATAACAATATTTTTCACATTTTTTTATATGAAATTCCCCAAAAAAAAAAAATGTAAAAATCAAATTTTTTTAACATTTTAGGCCAATTTGTTTTCTGCTACATATGTTTGGTAAAAAAAATTGCAAAAAGCGTATTTTGATTGGTTTGCGCAAAAGTTATTGCGTTTACTAACTAAGGGAAAGATTTTTGTCATTTTTGTTGTTTTTTTTTTTAAACGAGCTGCGATCTGCAATTTTTTTTTTTTGCGGGACTGCGACATTGCGGCGGACAGATCAGACCCTTGACTGACATTTTTGACACTTTTGGGGTTACCAGTGACATTACTACAGTAATCAGTGCTATACATATGCACTGTTACTGTAAAAATGACACTGGCATAGAAGGGGTTAACTTTTTTTGAGAGGGAGGGGTTAAGTGTGTCCCTAGGGGCGTGTTTCTTACTGTGATTGGATGTGGCTACTGGTGTAAGAACAGAGATCAACGGTCCTACATAGCAGAACCGTTTGATCTCCATTCTTATACAGGGAAGAATGACAGGCGGCTTTGTTTACATTATTCACCTGCCTTTCTCCCGGTGTAACGGACGATCGCGAGTGCCCGGCGGACATCGGGTCCGCCGGGCACACGCGCGGGGGTCCGTGTCCGAGCGGGAGCAGGAGCGCGCCTTCAGGGGCGCGCTCGCTCCCTAGAGCCTCACAGGCTAGCGACGTAGACCTACGTCGATTTGCCTGTGATGGGCTGACCGCCGCCGTAAATAGTCGTGCGGCGGTCGGCAAGTGGTTAAAGCCCTAAGTCCCTAAGCTTTCTCCCGCTCCGTTAATCACCATGATAACTTCTGACAAGTTCTCCGTCAACTGAAATAAAACCAGGCTGAATTTTGTGTCGAGGTGGGTGCTATAAATAGATTGTCAGTGAGCTGGTCTATTCACAGCACAGCTCTTCCTGTTTCTGCCTATGTGGAGAGGGAGTGTGTGCCTTTCCTCCAATCAGCTATCTCACAGTGCATGGCCAAACTTCCCTCCCACGGGTGAATCAGAAAGAGAAAATTCTAACAGGATGTGCACTTTCTAAGCAGTGTAGAAAGCTGAAGACGGCAACTTATGTAGGGAGATTTGTTTAATCTCTGTGTATCATCTGAGGCTGTTGACTTCACTGCGTATGTGAGGGTTTACATTCACTTTAAGGTAAAAACTTTTCTCTGTGCAGCAGCCCCACCCCCCCTTAACCACTTACCGCATTCTAACGTACCGGTACGTCGGTACACTTTGTGGGGTTATACCGGGATGATGCCTCTAGCTAGAGGCATCATCCCGGTACCGTGGTTTGAAACCGACGGTCGTCTTTCCGTCGGTAATGACCAATGCGGCTCGGGAGCCGCTCGATCGTTACCCGGGGGGGCGGGAGGGGACATCCCCCCCCCTCCAGCCGCCTTCCCTGGCTTTGCTCGGGTCTCCCGTCCCACTGGGAGCCCAGAGCACCCAGCCAGCACGTCCGCTGGCTGGATGGAGTCCCGATGAATGCCGGAAACGGCATTGATCGGGTCTCCGATGACGTAATCCGGAAGCGGCGTCCATTACGTCACTTCCGGGTTACTGTGCTGCAAAAGGCGGCAGATTTGAAAAATGGCTGTATGCAAAAATGCCGTTTTCGGCGTTTTGCATACATGGAAGTGTATTGGAGGGGTCTAGGGTCTGTTAGACCCTCGATCCCTCCATAAAGTGTACCTGTCACTGCATATTGGTGTCACAAGGGATGTTTACATTGCTTGTGACCGCAATAAAAGTGATCAGATTTTTTTTTTTTTTTTAAAAACCTGTAATAAAGTTTAAAAAAAAGACAAAATAAATAGGAAAAAAAAATTTAGCTGCCCCCGTCACCGTTAGCTCGCGCACAAAAAAAAACGTATACGCAAGTCGAGCCGCGAATGAAATCGCTGTTCAAACCCCACATGTGAGGTATCACCGCGATCGCCAGAGCGTGAGCAATAATTTAAAAAAAAGAGCTACACTCTAACTCTAAACTGGTAACCGTTAAATAAATTTAAAGCGTTGCAGATTGAGATCTCTATTGACCGTAGTTTGTCGTCATCCCACGGGGGGGGGGCGCAATTTTAAACCGTAACCGTTTGGTATCTATTTACTCGGCATGACATCATCTTTCACAATATATAAAAAAAATGGGCTAACTTTAGTATGTTTTAAATGCAGTGAAATGTGATTTTTCTAATTTTTTCCAAAAAAATGGTGTTTTAAAGACCGCTGCGCAAATACCGCGTGACAAAAAATTTTGCAATGACCGACATTTTATTCTCCAGAGTCTTTGCTAAAAAAATATATATAATGTTTGGGGGGTTCTAAGTAGTTTTCTAGGAAAAAATACTGGTTTTAACTTGCAAACAAAAAGTGTCCGAAATAGGGCTGGGGCTTAAGTGGTTAATACCTTACCTGAGCCCCATTTCAATCCAGCAAAGTGAACAAGAGACCCGGCTCTCCAGGGACTCTCCCTCCTTATTGGCTGAAACATCACTTTAAAGCTTTATGAATCGGACCGATTGTCATTGTAAATGATTTCAAGATAGTGGGTTGATTTTCATGGCTCTACAGACTATGCTAAAATGAGGAATAACTTCTTTACTTTTGGGGCGTGTAATGAAATGAGACTTGTAGATACCTCCTGCTGTCCAAAGGCTATGTTGTGCTTGAGACTGGTCAAACAGGCAAAAGCGCATTTGTGAAGTCAGGCACTAATGGTGGACGAGAAGGCATGGCTTGCAGTCTCCGCCCTAATTCATCCCAAAGGTGTTATATCTGGTTGAGGTCAGGACTCTGTGCAGGCCAGTCAAGTTCCTCCACTCCAAACTCACTCCTTCATGTCTTTATGGACCTTGCTTTGTGCACTGGTGTGCAGTCATGTTGGAACAGGAAGGGACCATCCCCAAACTGTTCCCACAAAGATGGGAGCATGAAATTGCCCAAGATGTCTTTGTATGCTGACGCCTTAAGAGTTCCCTTCACTGGAACTAAGGGGCCAAGCCCAACCCCTGAAAAGCACCCCCACATTATAATCCCCCCTCCACCAAATGATAGTGTGATTGGCAATATAGTGTGGATGAGCAAGTCTAGGGTGAAGGAGCTTGACTGGCCTGCACAGAGTCCTTACCTCAACCCGATAGAATACATTTTGGATGAATTAGAGCAGAGACTGTGAGCCAGGCCTTCTTGTCCAACATCAGTGTCTGACCTCACAAATGCGTTTTTGGAAGAATGGTCAAACATTCCCATAGACACACTCTTGAACCTTGTGGACAGCCTTCCCAGAAGAGTTGAAGCTGTTATAGCTGCAAAGGATGGGCCAACTCAATGTTGAACCCTACAGACTAATGCCTCGTACACACTATTGTTGATCGTGAATTTTCGGCCAACGTCCGATCGGCCGATTATCGGCTTGTTAGTATGATGATTCCAACAACCGACTGCGACTTCTCGGCCGAACAAAATCTGGTGTGCATGCTATAAATTTTTTGTTGGCAGTCAACAGAACGGCCGATTTTCCATCAGTCAGTACAGATTTCGGCAGACAAAAATCTGATGAGCAAGACTGGGCATGCTCAGAGAAGAAAAAACACACGGAAAGTAAACCAGCACATGACATCACTTCTGAAGTTGGTTGTTGTTGGCCGAGAAAATTTGTGTGCAGTCTAGAACACATTTCAACCAACACAACAACACTGGACAAAAGACGGCCGATCGGTCGGCCAACAATCGTTGCGTGTGTACGAGGCTTAAGACCGGAATGCCATTAACCACTTTACCACCGCCCACAGTAATATTACTGCGGCAGAGTGGCTCGTTATCGTCTGACGACGTAGTACTACGTCGTCAGCCACTCCCCCTTCTGGGCGGCGCTTGCGCGCCGCCGGAGGCTCGCTCCCGCTGTTTTCATTCACAGTGGGAGTCGGGCAAGGGGAGGAGCAGCGGCGATCGCCGCTGCTCTGCCCCGATCGCCGGGGATCTAGTGTGGAGATCCGCCCGCCTGTGTAAACACAGGGATCTCCATAGTGACAGGGAGTGACAGATCGGACTGTTCAGCATAGCTGGACATCCGATCTGTCCATGACTCACTCAGTCCCCTCCCCCCACACACGTTAGTAAGCACCAGGCATACATTAACCCCTCCCTCTCCAATAAAATTAACCCCTTCCCTGCCAGTGTCATTTTTACAGTAACAGTGCATATATATAGCACTGATTACTGCAGTAATGTCACTGGTAACCCCAAAAGTGTCAAAAATGTCAGTCAAGGGTCCGATCTGTCCGCCGCAATGTCGCAGTCGCGCAAAAAAAGATCGCCGCCATTACGCGTTAAAAAAAAAAAAAAAACCAACAACAAAAAAAAAAATGACAGAAATCTTTCCCTTTGTTAGTAAACGCAATAACTTTTGCGCAAACCAATCAAAATACGCTTATTGCGATTTTTTTTTACCAAACATAGGTAGCAGAAAACAAATTGGCCAAAAATTTTTTAAAAAATTGGTTTTTACATCTTTTTTGGGGGGAATTTCATATAAAAAAATGTTAAAAATATTGTTATTTTTTCAAAATAAACAAATTTTTTTGTTTATAGCGCAAAAAGTAAAAATCGCACAGGTGATCAAATACCACCAAAAGAAAGCTCTGTTTGTGGGTAAAAAAGGACGTAAATTTCGTTTGGGTATGGCATCGCACGACCACGCAATTGTCAGTTACATAGTTACATAGTTAGTGAGGCTGAAAAAAGACATCAGTCCATCCAGTTCAACCTATGATGTGTGTGTGTGTTTGCTTTTAACCGTACATTGTATACCCCTGTATGTTGTGGTCTTTAAGGTGTCCATCCAATAGTTTTTTGAAACTATCAAGGCTCCCCGCTGATACGACTGCTTGCGGAAGAGAATTCCACATCCTTACCGCTCTTACAGTGAAGAACCCCTTACGCACTTTAAGGTTAAACCGCCTTTCCTCAAGTTTTAGTGAGTGGCCACGTGTCTTATTGTATTCCCTTACTCTGAATAGTTTGTTCCTTATGCTAGGGTCGCCAGTACAGTATTTGTACATTGATATCATATCCCCCCTCAATCGTCTCTTCTCCAGAGAGAATAAGTTCAGTGCTTGTAGTCTTTCCTCATAGCTGATGTCCTCCAGTGCCGGAGTCGCACAGTCCTCCAGTTGAAGTCGCACAGTGCCGAATCGCAAAAGTGGCCTGGACGTAGGACAGCAAAATCCTCCGGTGGTAAAGTGGTTAAAGTTCATGTGCGTGTAAAGGCAGGTGTCCCAATACTTTTGACAATATAGTGTATATCTCACATGTGCACTTAGCTGTTTGAACTGGGATTTACCTTTAAAATCAAATGGCTACCAGTCTGTTGATTAGTTTGAACTCTTAACAAAAAAGAAAAATAATAATATTGCTCCGAGTAGCTATTGTCCAGATTCATAGAGGTAGAGGATTGTTGAGTACGTTGAACGTCCTTCATAAGACCTTCCAGTGAATTTGCGCTGGACCAGTACATTACCGTGAAGACAACTGATTCTGTAAACCCTTCTGCAAACAGAAAAGTGACTTCTTTTATTGACAAAATGGAATTAATTCTGAATCAGATATGTTCTGATATGTGGAATAGATTACTGGCCAGCAGAACGTCTGAAGCACAGTGCCAATCTAATTTTTCCCATGGAATACATTTGTGCGAACCAGTACAAACAAAGTGGAGTAATGTATTCTAATTCAAACAATGGTAAATTGGTCCAACACAAGCCCTGGGTCTAATGCATGTTAAATGTAAGTGGATACATTATGTTTTCTCTGGAAGCCGAAAGAGATACAAACTTTTGTTCTATTTAACGGTGAATCAGCTCGCGCTATCAATCCCGTGGGGTCAAATATCCGACAAAGAAAATAAAGTAAAATGAATATTGCATATATGCATCTCTTTTTTAAAGTCACATTAAAATAAGCAAAAGCATTGCATGTGTTATGACTTTGTGGAAAAGAAATGAGATCTGAAAACAACGCTGCAGATTCAGGGTGGTATTAACCACTTCAATACCAGCCACCATCCACCCCCCCCCTCCCCTTCCCAATTTTCAGCTTTTGGCGCTATCGCACTTTGAATGACAATTGCACGGTCATGCAACACTGTACCCAAACAACATTTTTATAATTTGTTCACACAAAATAATAAACTAAACAACCAAACAAAAATCAAAAAAATGTCCCTTAAACACTTCAGCTCTGGAAGGTTAATGATCAGGCCATTTTTTGCGATTCGGTACTGCGTTAATATACCTAACAATTGCGTGGTCGTGCGACGCTGTACCCAATTACAATTGATGTCCTGTTCCCCCCCCCCCCCCCCCCAAATAGAGCTTTCTTTTGGTGATATTTGATCGCCTCTACGGTTTTTAGATTTTGCGCTATAAACAAAAAAATTGCGACAATTTAAAAAAAAAACACAATATGTTTCACTTTGTGCTATAAAACATTCCCAATATATATATATATATATATATATATATATATATATATATATATATATATATATTTTTTTTTTTTAATCTAATTTTTTTTATCAGTTTAGGCCAATATTTGTATTCTGCTACATATTTTTGGTAAAAAAAAAAAAATCTCAAAAAACGTATAATAATTGGTTTGTACAAAAGTTATAGCATTTACAAACTACGGGATAGATTTATGGATTTTTTGTTTACTAGTAATGGCGGCGATCAGTGATTTTTAGCAGGACTGCGACATTGCGGCGGACAGATCGGACCCCCAACTGACCTTTTTGACAGTTTATGGGGAGCAGTGACATTACTATAGTAATCAGTGCTAAATATTATGAACTTTTACTTTATAAATGACACGAGCAGGGAAGGGGTTAACACTGGGGATGATCAAGGGGTTAAATGTGTTCCCTATATGTGATTTCTAACTGTGTATGGGGATGTATTGAACAGAGGCAGAGAGAGATCGATGATTTAGCTTAGCTGTATCACATGATCTTTCCCTGCCTCTCTGACAGGAGAGCCGTCTTGCATTGTTTACATTCCAGACGGCTCCCCTGTCAGTATTGCCGAAGATTGCGGGAGGCCGGCGGCGATCCAGCCCTCTCCTACCGTGGTCTGCCTCCCGCTGTGTCAATTTCGCCACCAAAACTGCATGCACACAATCACGTAGATCTGCATGATTATGCGCAGCTGAGCCCCCTGTCGCAGTAAATCTGCGTGGGGCGGTCGGCAAGTGGTTAATCACCACTGGGTTTTTTTTTATTTTTTGCTACATAAGCAAAAAAAACAAAATGTAAAATAAAACATGTTTTTCTTTGTTTCTGTTTTAAAAATTCACAAATAAATAATTGTTCTTCAAAAATTTAGGTCAAAATGTATTCTGCTACATTTCTTTGGTGAAAATGCCCCAAATCAGTGTATCAGTCCACAAACTATGGTTTATACAGTGCATATGGAAAGTATTCGCAGCGCTTCACTTTTTCCATATTTTGTTATGTTACAGCCTTATTCCAAAATTAATTAAATTCATTATTTTCCTCAAAATTCAACAAACAATCCCCCATAATGACAACATGAAACAAGTTTGTTTGAAATCTTTGCTATTTAAAAAAAAAAAAAAATCACATGTACATAAGTATTCACAGCCGTTGCCATGACACTCAAAATTGAGCTCAGGTGCATCCTGTTTCCACTGATCATCATTGAGATGTTTCCACAACTTGATTGGAGTCCACCTGTGGTAAATTCAGTTGATTGGACATGAATGATTTTGAAAGGCACACACCTGTCTATATAAGGTCCTAAAGTTAACAGTGCATGCTAGAGCACAAACCAAGCCATGAAGTCCAGGGAATTGTCTGAAGGCCTCTGAGACAGGGTTGTATGGAGGCACAGATTTAGGGAAGGGTCCAGAAAATTTTCTGCAGCATTGAAGGTCTCAATGAGCACAGTGGTCTTCATTATCTTTAAATGTTAGAAGTTTGTAACCACCAGGACTCTTCCTAGAGCAGACTGACTGGTCAAACTGAGCAATAGGCGGAGAAGGGCCTTAGTCAGGGAGATGACCAAGAACCCGATGGTCACTCTAATAGAGCTCCAGCGTTTCTCTGTGGAGAGAGGAGAACCTTCCAGAAGAACAACCATCTCTGTAGCACTCCACCAATCAGACCTGTATGGTAGAGAGGTCAGATGGAAGCCACTCCTCAATAAAAGGCACATGGCAGCCCCCCGAGAGTTTGTCAAAAGGCACCTGAAGGACTCTCAGACCATGAGAAACAAAATTCTTTGGTCTGATGAAACAAAGATTGAACTCTTTGGACTGAATGGCAAGCGTCATGTCTGGAGGAAACCAGGCACCGCTCATCACCTGGCCATTACCATCACTACATTGAAGTATGGTGGTGGCAGCATCATGCTGTGGGGATGTTTTTCAGTGGAAGGAACTGGGAGACTAATCAGGATCGAGGGAAAGATGAATGCACAATGTACAGAGACATCCTTGATGTAAACTTGCTCTTGAGCGCTCTGGACCTCAGACTGGGGCAAAGATTCATCTTCCAACAGGAAAACAACCCTAAGCACACACCCAAGATAACAAAGAAGTGGCTATGAGACAACTCTGTGAATGTCCTTGAGTGGCCCAGCCAGAGCCCAGACTTGAACCCGATTGAACATCTCTGGAGAGATCTGAAAATGGCTGTGCACCGACACTCCCCATCCAATCTGATGGAGCTTGAGAGGTCCTGCAAAGAAGAATGGGAGAAACTGCCCAGAAATAGGTTTACCAAGCTTGTAGCATCATACTCAAAAAGACTTGAGGCTGTAAATAGTGCCAAAGGTACTTCAACAAAGTACTGAGAAAAGGCCGTGAGTACTTATGTACATGGGATTTTTTTTTTTTTCAGTTTTTTTATTTTTAATAAATTAGAAAAGATTTGAAACAAACTTCTTTTACGTTGTTATTGTGGGGTATTGTTTGTAGAATTTTGAGGAAAATAATGAATGTAATCCATTTTGAAATAAAATAACATAAAATGTGGAAAAAGTGAAGGGCTGTAAATACTTTCCGGATACACTGTATGTCTGAAAACTATTATTATGGATTTCTATAGCGCCAGCAATTTACGCAGCTCTTTACAATATTAGAGGGAGACAGTACATATACAATACAATAAAATACAAGAGGATTTAGAGGGCCCTGCTCAGAAGAGCTTACAATCTAATGGGGTGGGGCAGGTGTTACAAGAGGTAAGAGTAGGGAATGAGCTGACGGCAGATTAGTTGGCGGTGTGATTAGTTGGCGATCCCTGAAAACTCATCTCTTCCCTGAAGAGATGAGTTTTCAGGGATCACCTGAAAGCAGCTAGAGTAGGAGATAGCCGTACAGGTTGAGGTAGAGCGTTCCACATTCCCCCTCCAAACAAAAGGTATTTCCCTCTTCTACTCCATTCTGACTGCCACTACCCTCACCACAAAATCCTATCCTTTACACTTAAGCAATGGCAAAAAGCACTCATCTCCACCCATAAATTATCACACTGTACTAATCACTGGGAGATGATGACTAAAATCACCAACAGATGGTATTTCACGCCATATAGGCTATCTAAAAATTTTACATGGTCGCATCTGGCCGACATCGGGAACGGAACTTGCAATACATTACAATGATAATGTAGTGGCAGTATTACATCTTTACCACCAGATGGCCCCAGTCTGAAAGTCTCCGGGAGCACCTAATTGTTGATTGGGATTCCCACGGACACAGCCTATAAAAATGTACCCCGGAGAACGTGATGACGTCCTGAGGAAGCGTGCGTAAGCACGCGAAACGCGTCGACATCACACGTTGACGCCCCGCCCACCCTTCGTCCCTGCAGAGATCTATACTGACTGGCGGCTAACTCTTCACCACGACCCGGAAGCAGCTCCAGGATTCCGCCCGGATACAGAATCGAGCTGGCCCTTACAGCCCTTCTGACGGTGAAGACTTTAACGTCTATGGCAACAACAAGTCCAACGGACCACTGGACAACTCATCAGCGACGTATGTTCTTCTTGACACTGACCTGAGTGCGGGGTTTGGCACGGACATCCCTGAATCCACGGATGAGTACGGGTGATCCCTGGTAAGACCTTTATTTACCCTTACACACATCCATACCTGGATCCCTTATTGAGTAAGGTCGCTACACCATATCCCCGGAACCTCTAGCAACCCCAGCCAATGGTCGGATCGGGACTCCCCCCGATACAGATTGACTTCGATACTTTCCCCCATTGTTCCAGTTTTGCCATACCCTGGATAACCAGTCAGTAGGAATAGATCTTTGGCGATCAGCCATTACTTGGAACTAGTTTATAGTTCCCTTTTTTTGCCCTACACGGGGGATCCCACTTTGAAGACATATCCTCCTCCCACTGCTGTTTAAGCTGTATGGCTGTTTAAGCCAGGATCCCTCCAACACACTCCACCATATACCACCATTTGCTGTTTAAGCATTTTGGCTGTTCAGCCACAATCCCTCCGGCACCGGTAGCCATGAACTGCCCCATGGGGGCCCGGTTTTCTTTGGAGGTTTCTGGCTATACAATGAAACTCATATTATAGGAATTTTGCCCTTGTTGTATGACATGTTTATGAGATTAAGTTGCCGCACTTTGCCCTCTGTCTGTGATGTATTGATTACACTTGATGTCATTTAGTCACTCTTTAAATGACCTCTTTAACATACTTCTCACTTCTCTTGGGCATACCCAGGCGCCTTCTCCATAGGGCTCCTTATGAGTCTTCCTTTTGGCCATAAGCACAGTTGCTCGGGCTTTTAGAGTGATTTACAGGTCGGTTTGCCCCGACTTATCACACTAAGCTCGTCCTAAACAGTGCTATTTTGGGATTGGATGGGCGGGGACCTACACGTGTTTTATTTTGCTGTCTATACGATCTTGACACCCATAGGGGTCCACAGAGTCAACTAGTTCTCCTGATGAGCCCCCACACTTGTTTTACTGATTGATTATCTATTTTATTCTTGTATGTACATCTTCACTAATAAAGTTACTCTGTTTGCACCGTAATCCCAGTGAGCCTCTCATTGCAACCATTCCTGGGGGGATTTCTTTGTCCCTCCAGTCCCTACCCTTTTTTTTCTATGCTTCCTAGGTTGCGCTAGGTTCCCGGTCCCACCCGACCGTGTGGTACGTGTCCAATTTGATTCTCGCCGACCAATTTAGTCTGGCTTGAGAACACCTTCTTGGCTACTCAGTTTTTTACATGTCTTTTCTATCTAAAATGAACCCAACCCTCTCACCACTTTGCTGGAGAGAGTGTGGAAAATTTGGCACTCTACAACATATCTTATGGGAATGTCCCTTTCTCACAAGTTTTTGGAACGCCATATTCAAATGTATAGCGTCCATCACGGGTATATTATCCCCCCCCTAGACCAGGATTAGCCCTTTTGAATCTCAATATAGAGCATTACCCGCCCAATTATCGACAGATGTTTCTTCACCTTCTCCTAGCTGCCAGAACATAAATATTGCGTAAATGGAGAACCATAAACACACCAAATATCTCTGAAACAATACGTTTAGTGAATGAAAACTATAAATTGGAAAAAGCTCTTTCTTTTAATACCCTATCTTATCACACGTTTAATAAAGCCTGGTTGGCATGGCCCTATAGGCCACAGTAACTAATAAATAAATGACTAAAGTTTTAAGTACTACTACCCATATAGGGAGGAGGAGAGGTGGCCTCGCCGCCTGTGGCTCAGTGACATTGCTCCCCTTTGGGCTCTGGGCCGGGTTGGTAGAGGCTACCTCTTCTCTTCTCTTCCCATCTCGAAACCCGAATTGCAATTCCACCATTGAGTATATGCTTTTCTCTTGCATAAATGCTTGCTATTTGATATCTACTGTTGTAACACTTTACTGTCCTGTTATTTCCCCCTGTTATCTACATCCAGTTGATGTAATTTTGTTGTTATTTTTGATAAAATGAATAAAAATTTATTGATTGAAAAAAAACATATCAACTCACACCCACTCACATCAACACATCAGGGAGAACATGTTTATTTGCTACCTAGAAAATCCCATCGACTGTCAGATGCCATTGTAATGAGATAATCAATGTTATTAATATTCACTTAACCTGTCAGTGGTCATAACATTATGGCTGACTGGTGTATATTATAATCCTGACATTGTACACAGGTTTTCCTGTAACACTGACCCCATATCTGCATGGACATAAGGAATAGTCTTCCAATATTGGAATACACCCAGAACGAGTTTATGCTTTTTATTCAGGAAGCCTTTGTGGCCATCTTACCGCATTAGTCCCGATTCCCGTGAGCATCCCACTGCCGAACATAGCAGGTGGCAAACGCTTGTCGACTTGCGCTACTGTCGAGCCACTTGGGCCATGGAGGGAGAGCCCACAACTGCAGGAATGCCTGT
Source organism: Pelophylax lessonae (assembly GCF_965119305.1). Lineage (NCBI taxonomy): Eukaryota > Metazoa > Chordata > Amphibia > Anura > Ranidae > Pelophylax > Pelophylax lessonae. The sequence continues at coordinate 38,999,986 of NC_138768.1, read as the reverse complement.
CCGCCTCCACGGGAACAGGCGCACACAGGACAGTCAAGTCTGACTGAAGTTTGTGTGTGTGTTCACCGGACCCAACCACCGAACTTGGAAGCTGTCAATAGCTTGGCACTGCTGTACCAATAAATATCGCCTTATCGATAATTCACATTTTTATTCTAGTGGGTGATTTTGTAGGCAGGGCCCCAGTGCACTGCTTTGCCTGGGGCCCTTTAATGCTCTTAAGATGGAACTGGTTTATGTCACGCAGCCTGTAAAAGTATATATGTCAAAATCATTTTTTCTTAGACAGATATTTATTCAAGATGGAAGTATGTATTTGGGATGGTGTTAACTTCTGCTATTGAAGGTGGGTGGGGACATTTACATTTTCTGACAACAGCTATGCATGCTGCTTTGAAGATGTGGGTTACTAGTAGAACCATCTGGGGAGCAGGGCTAAACAGAACATTAGTTATGGAGGTAACCAGAAGGGTGACATCTGCCCAGAATTTGGATAGGTTGGGGCATTGCCACCATGGAGCAGAGTCCCAATGTTTCCATCATTTCTCCAGCAGTCAGGTGATGCAGAGGCATACGTTTTGAAAATTGTTTTGCATCAATTCCAAATGGGTAATACAGTGAGATGCTTTTAGAGTGGGTCCAGAGCCCGATGCCATTGTGAGGTGGTGAAAGTAAGGTGGGTTATCTGCTCCCACTATTGCATGGAAGAGTTTGGACGTTGGATTTATCAGTAGCTTGTAGATAAATGCAATGCATTTGGAGGTTGGGTTAGGATGGTTGTAGAATTTTACGAAGTCCCGAAGTAAAGGCTGATTAGTCCATCATGTATGGGAGAGCACTGAACGTATCTGAAGATACAGGTTACCAGGGTTTAGTTGATATTGCTGACATAGGTGTTGAAAGGAGCTCAATGTCAAATGTTTTATTTGAACCTTTGGTTTCAAGACAATAACAATGATTGGAAAATACTACAAGGAACATGCTGATGGGAGGAGAGAGAAGAGTCACAGAAAATGAGCTAATCATTCTGCTGCTTTTCCTCCTACTGTCCAGTCACAGGTTGAGGGAGGGACAAGACTTGCAAGTACTACTGAGCTGCAGTAGAAACAATTCAGGTCTCCTGCCTTTCCAGAGTAGACTGTTATAGGTGACAGAGCTGTGAAAATCACAGGACTGGATGGACAAAAATACAAATCATTTAGCAGGTAAGACAACTGCCATATACAGCAGATATTTCACCTCTGTGCTTAGCTTTTTGCCTGGAGCTCAGCTCTCAACCTGGAATTTAGCTTTAAATAGTCCTTTCTGTGAAGTATCTTTTTATTTCCTAGCTGATGTGTGTATACTTGTGTATTGCAGCTCCTCTTTTTAATATTTCCTATTGTCTACATAACAGGACCTATCAGTGCATCTCGCAGCGTGACCTCCGGCACGAAGACTTAAAGCCGGGTCCATCCTTCTGTTTACTCTCCGTCCTGTTCCTACGCGCTGGCATCGCTGAGCAGATGTATTTTAACTAGGCTGATAAATAATTAATGGAAACACCGGCATTAAAATGCATATTTATTTTCTGCTCTGGAGGGGAGATGTCTGCGAGCCACAGAACGGGTCGTGGGGAATATTTGTATTCGCAGTGTTTGTCCAAATGTTGAGCCACGCTTTTCATATTCATTCAGCCAGAAGGGTCTTATTTGATAGAAAATAGAGCAAAGTAAAAGCTGTGTTTTTTCCCTTTCCTATAGAAAAAAAAAAAAAACACCTGAAAGGAAATTTAATTACATTGGCTCGGCGTCTACTAAGACTCATTTACAAAGGCAATAAAACCCTGCCTTGTAGCACAATTGTTGTTTTGTCTGTTTCTTATGCAGGTCTTACAAAATGGAATGGACATGATGTACTGCACTGGGGTTGTGGGTATTCCCCTTCCTACTGTCATTTTGCAGCAGTGGGAAAAAGTAGATATGCAAGGGAAAGTTACTCACCCACCACCAACATCAGATACCAATCAGTTATGAAAATTGACAAGTTAGTAGGGCATGGATAAGGAGGGAGATAGGGGGCTCCAAACCTACCCAGAACATCCATTGCACAGCACAGTAGCTAGTTTTAAAAAGTGTGTTGGGCATCTAAAAACTGAAGGTTTCAGAAGAAAGTCATCCAGACATGCTGTCTGGAGCTCAAAGCCAATACTACATCCTCATCATGACCTCTCAGCAGCCTCCACTGACAGGGATGATGGTATAGTGCAGGGGGTCCCAGGTCCTTGCTGCACATCTTCTGGTAGCACACCACCAGCTGTAGACTACAGCAGGCAAATTTCTTTCTTGTTGATTCTGACCCCTTCCATGAACTTGCAGAATGTGCTGTACCACAATGGCAGGTTCCCAGTTGCTATTTCTTTTCAAGTAAGGCTATGCCAGCTCTCTACCATCATGTGGAAGGCAATGTTGTGGCATCATTGGGCATGGCAGTTAGCTGAAAGGCCTACATTACTGCTGACACAGGGTCCAGCAAGCACGGTCAGGGCCAATATATTTAGTTCACAGCACATTGGGTAACTCTGCTTGCAACTTGAAAGGATTCAGGACAGGACTCAGTGCTGCAGCTTGTTGCGCCGCCGTGTCTTTATACAGCTAGTGGTGATGATGCAAGATTTGTCAGCTCCACCCCCTCCTCCTCCTCCTCCTCCATGCCCTCGTCTGCTGAATTGTCCCATGAACCACAAGTACCCCCTAAGCTTTAAAGGGGCTATTCAATGAGTCAGGCTGAAAGGTGTCATGAAATGCTTCAGCTGGTCTGTCTAGGGGACAGGAGCCATATCGGAGCAGAGATTCTTGCAGCTCTGCAGCAGAAAGCCCAGAGGTTGTTCACGCCAGCTGGAGCCAGGAATGGAGGTGTGCGATAACTTCCTGTCCGCCCTTAGACAGGGAAAGTTGACATATGTGCCATGCTTGGCACATATCCTCAATTTGTTGGTGCAGCATTTTTAAATAGGCAGTCATACACAGTCAGTGCTCGGTTTGCTGAAATTCAGAGGGAATTCCACCTCCCCATAAACCGCCCGATTTGTGACATGCCCACCAGGTGGAACTCGACTTTAGCAATGCTGCAGCAGCTGCACATGCAACAGAGGGCTGTCGAAGAACTGTCTGAGTATGGCACAACGACAGGCTCAGGCCAGCTTGGTTTTCTTTCCCCACACCAATGGCTGCTAATAAAAGATGCATTCACTGTACGGTCACGATTTGAGGAGGCCACAATTATCGTGAGCCGTGACAATTCTTGCATTAGTGACACAATCCCTGCTGTGTTCCTGCTGAAGCAGACTCTGCTTGGCATTATGGACAGGGCACTAGAGGCAGAGCAGTGGGAGGAAGAGGATGACTTCCTTTCCTCTCAAGGCCCACTTTATGCAGACACCATTCTTCCTACACCACAGAAAACACAAGAGGAGAGGGAGGGGGAGGCTGAGGAGGTTTCTGGCAGCTTTGGAGGCATTGAAGCAGTGCAAGACACACATCATCCCTTGGTTTTCCATCCCCAGAACTCTTGGGAGTAGTATGTGGCTGGGGGGAGGCAGTTGTAGATACAGTTATCTTCAGTGACCCTGAGGAGTCTGCTTCTCATGCCTCCGAAACTTGCGGTGCATGGGCTCCCCCATTCTTCAAAAGGAGCTGAGAATACGTGGCATGAAGGAGAAGGATCACTATTGGTTGGAAACTCTCCCTGACCACCGTTACAAGGGGAAAGCCTCCGAACTCATCCTATCCCCACAGAGGGAGCAGAAGATGAAATCTCTAGAGGACACCTTAAAGAGGAGTTTATGTAATGCCTTTCCTGACTCTGGTAGGTAACAGTCTGGTGGAAAACATAGTTTTGAGGCTTCTGTTGGTCAAGAGAGTAATGATGCTTTTCAAAATATTTTTAGTCCTCGACGCCCAGGACTATCAGCTTCTGCATTCCATCAGGCTAGCCGACTGCCTTAATGAATACTTCTGTTCAGTTTTTACAGAAGAAAAAGAAAAAGAAAAGGACCTCCACTTGAAAGGATGACTAATGAATCGTTTGATGCATGTGTCTTTACTGAGGAAGACGTTCTAAGATTGCTGTCTAAAGTGAAGACAAATAAGTCACAGGGTCCTGATGAGATACACCCAAAATTATTAAAAGAGCTTAGTGGTGAGCTGGCAAAACCATTAACAGATTTATTTAACCAATCATTAGTAACAGGAGTCGTCCCGGAAGATTGGAAATTGGCAAATGTCGTGCCCATTCACAAGAAAGGTAGTAGGGAGGAATCGAGCAACTATAGACCAGTGAGTCTGACATCAATAGTAGGCAAATTAATGGAAACCCTATTAACCACTCGGTACGTCACTAGCCTGGGAGGGTCTGGGGAGCGAGCGCGTCACGGAACCCCCCGCGCGTGTGACCGGCGGACCCGATGTCCGCTGGTCACTCGGTGATCGGCGGGGGAGAGGGAGAAAGGCAGGCAGCTTGTGTAAACAAGCTGCCTGTCAGTTCTCCCTTTGTAGAAACACTTATCATACGGTTCTACTATATAGAACCGTTGATCAGTGTAACTACACCTCAAGCCACAGCCAATCACAGTTAGAATCACGCCCCTAGGGACACACACAGCCCCTCCCTCTCAAATAAAGTTAACCCCTTCACTGCCAGAGTATTATTACAGTAAAATTGCATATTTTTAGCACTGATTATTGTAGAAATGTCACTGGTAACCCCAAAAGTGTCAAAAATGTCAGTCAAGGGTCCGATCTGTTGCCGCAATGTCGCAGTACCGCAAAAAAAATCGCAGATCGCCGCCATTACGCGTTAAAAAAAAAACAACAAAAATGACAAAAATCTTTCCCTTTGTTAGTAAACGCGATAACTTTTGCGCAAACCAATCAAAATACGCTTTTTGCGATTTTTTTTTTTACCAAACATATGTAGCATAAAACAAATTGGCCGAAAATTTAAAAAAATTTTGATTTTTACTTTTTTTTTGGGGGGAATTTCATATAAAAAAATGTGAAAAATATTGTTATTTTCGCAAAATTGACACTCTTTTTTTTGTTTATAGCGCATGATAAAAAAATCGCACAGGTGATCAAATACCACCAAAAGAAAGCTCTGTTTGTGGGAAAAAAAGGACATCAAATTCATTTAGGTACAGCGTCGCACGACCGCGCAATTGTCCGTTAAAGTCACGCAGTGCCGAATCGCAAAATACCCCCTGGTCAGGAAGGGGGTAAAATCTTCCGGGGCTTAAGTGGTTAAAGGATAGGATTGTGGAACATCTTAAATCCCATGGATTGCAAGATGAAAAACAACATGGGTTTACTTCAGGGAAATCATGTCAAACAAATCTTATAGATTTTTTTGACTGGGTGACTAAAATAATAGACGATGGAGGTGCAGTAGACATTGCATATCTAGATTTTAGTAAGGCTTTTGACACTGTCCCACATAGAAGACTTATCAATAAACTGCAGTCATTGAGCATGGACTCCCATATTGTTGAGTGGATTAGGCAGTGGCTGAGTGACAGACAACAGAGGGTTGTAGTCAATGGAGAACATTCGGAACAAGGTCATGTTACCAGTGGGGTACCTCAGGGATCTGTACTGGGACCAATTTTGTTTAATATCTTCATAAGTGATATTACAAAAGGCCTCGATGGTAAGGTTTGTCTTTTTGCTGATGACACAAAGATATGTAACAGGGTTGATGTTCCTGGAGGGAAACGCCAAATGGAAAAGGATTTAGGAAAACTAGAAGAATGGTCAGAACTCTGGCAACTGAAATTTAATGTGGATAAGTGCAAGATAATGCACCTGGGGCGTAAAAACCCAAGGGCAGAATATAGAATATTTGACACAGTCCTGACCTCAGTATCTGAGGAAAGGGATTTAGGAGTAATTATTTCAGAAGACTTAAAGGTGGGAAGACAATGTAATAGAGCAGCATGAAATGCCAGCAGAATGCTTGGATGTATAGGGAGAGGTATAAGCAGTAGAAAGAGAGAAGTGCTTATGCCCCTGTACAGAACACTGGTGAGACCTCACTTGGAGTATTGTGCGCAGTACTGGAGGCCATATCTCCAGAAGGATATAGATACTCTAGAGAGAGTTCAGAGAAGAGCTACTAAACTAGTACATGGATTGCAGGAAAAAACTTACCAGGAAAGGTTAAAGGACATTAACATGTATAGCTTGGAAGAAAGAAGAGACAGAGGGGATATGATAGAAACTTTTAAATACATAAAGGGAATCAACTCGGTAAAGGAGGAGAGCATATTTAAAAGAAGAAAAACGACCACAAGAGGACACAGTTTTAAATTAGAGGGGCAAAGGTTTAAAAGTAATATGAGGAAGTATTACTTTACTGAGAGAGTAGTGGATGCATGGAATAACCTTCCGGCAGAAGTGGTAGCTGCAAATACAGTGATGGAGTTTAAGCATGCATGGGATAGGCATAAGGCTATCCTTCATATAAGATAGGGCCAGGGATTATTCATAGGATTCAGATATACTGGGCAGACTAGATGGGCCAAATGGTTCTTATCTGCCGACACATTCTATGTTTCTATGTTTCTATGTTTCTATCAGAAGCGTCTTCATCATATGGTGGGAGATCATCAAGGGGCAAAAACAGATATGAAGAGCTTTCCAATTGACGATCCACTGGGTCATGAGAATAGACCACTGCCCAGAACTTGTCCAGTATGCAATAGAACTCCCAGGTTGCCTTGCATCCTACTTGCTTTCTGAACAGGCATTCAGTCCTGCCGGAGATTTTGTGACAGATAAAAGAGCGCGTTTGTCCAGAGACTCCGTGGATTGGCTGACATTTATCAAAATGAATAAGTTCTGGATTAGCAGCAGCTAGCAAACCCCTGATGCCAATTTCACTGATTAAGTGCTTTCAGGATCGAAAATCTCTGAAAGACTGTCTAGGATGCCTAGCTTTGTGGGTGTTGAATTCATCTGGAAAACAATTTATGGTGTAGGTTTCATGGGCACAATTAACACCCAAGCACCAATTTTCCGGGACCTGTTTGACATGTACATATCATTGTAATTTTTGACAGCAAGGCCAATTCTTCCTTTCATCAAGAGTGCCTGTATAGGGTCACTGTGAAGGCACCACCGACACTCCAAGACCAATTTTTCCGCAATTGTTTGAGCGGGGCATCAAATCAAAATTTTTGGCTGCAAGGCCAATTCTTGTTTTCATGACACCCAAAGACTAATTTTTCTGCATCTGTTTGACAGGTGCATCCTATAATCTATATAAATTAGAATCACATGGGGGCACAGTGGACACCCAGCTCATAGCACAATGGCAGCAAAGGCATCCAGTGTGTCCACTCACCATTATACATCCCCACCTAGAACTGGCCTTCATAGCAAAGAGTACATGGAAGGGCAACGCATGCGAGACAAAATCAGAACATCTGTCATGGACAGTATAAGTGTCAGGTAAAGGTTCCAGACAAGAAGGGAAGGCTTAGAGCTCGCAATCTCGTTGGACATCTTCCCATTTGGGTACAAGACAGCCAGGCCACATGCTACCCATTCAGACAGACGCTGTCAGTTTGGCTGATACCTGCTCTATTTCCTTCTCTATTCAAAAATGAAAAGAAAATGTGTGACTATGCATGTACTTTAAACCATTGAGAGCCACAGAGGAGGCAATATAGGACTGCATGTGGCACAATAAAATGCCAGTCTGACATGCATGTAGGCACGTGCAGTCTACTTTCTCCACTGCAGGTGGTGCTCAAATTCAGTGGCATAGCAGGGTGAATGGAAGTCAAGGGGAACATGGTTCCTCTATGGTTTCCATAGTCAGTTAGTAAGCTATCCGATTGGATGCTGTGCCCCATGTGACTCTAGTGGCCATCTTGGGTCATGAAGAGTCTATTTAGGGCCTGGCTTCCAGATTTGGCACACATTCACTGGTGGGTAGTGTAGGGGCAGGTCACCCATTTGTCAGGGACAGTATAAGTGGCAGGTAAAGGTTCCAGACCAGAAGGAAAAGCTTAGGGCTCGCAATCTCATTGGACATTTTTCCATTTGGGTACAAGACAGCCAGGCCACATGCTACCTCTCCAGACAAACGCTGTCAGTTTGGCTGATACCTGCTCTATTTCCTTCTCTATTTGAAAACGAAAAGAAAAAGTTTTACTATACATGCGCTTTAAACCGTTGAGAGCCACAGAGGAAGCAAAAGAGGACTGCATGTGGCACAATAAAATGCCAGTCTGACATGCATGTAGACATGAGCAGTCTACTTTCTCTACTGCAGGTGGTGCTCAAATGCAGTGGCATGGCAGGGTGAAAGGAAGTCAAGGGGAACAGGGTTCCTCTATGGTTTCCGTCATCACTGGGTAAGCTATCGGATTGGATGCTGTGCCCCGTGTGACTTTTGTGGCCATCTTGGGTCATGCAGAGTCTATTTAGGGCCTGGCTTCCAGGTTTGGCGCACATTCACTGGTGGGTAGTGTAGGGGCAGGTCACCCATTTGTCAGGGACATTTTAAGTGGCAGGTAAAGATTCCAGATGAGAAGGGAAAGCTTAGGGCTCCCAATCTTGTTGGACATCTTCCTGATTGGGTACAAGACAGCCAGCCAGCAAGGCACATGCTACCCCTCCAGACAAATGCTGTCTGTTTGGCTGATACCTGCTCCACTACACGCTGTTGGCATTCGTGAGTGTTCCTGATTGGGCCTTCCCCCACCGGGTTTGTTGTGAACTGTTTTTGCCCTTACTACAGTAAAAGTTCTAGGAATAGCACTTGGACCGTGTGTGAGTTACTGGCACCGACCCACATGCAGATTATAAATCCTTCAATTTTCATTTTGTTACCAGGATATACATTACAATAGAATATCACTTTTCTATCATTTGTAATCAACGCGATGCATATTGGAGTATTCCTGGAAACATAAGTGATTCATTGACACTTTAATTCAACAACCGTACAGGCGCCCACTGACACACAAAATATTATGTTATTTTCAGCAAAAAAAGGAGACAGATTCTCGCTGTTCAGGATAAAATTCATATCAGCTTCTGGAGCGGCGAATTAGCACTTTGTTCTAATTACTAGAGACACTATTTAAATGAAGCATACCCAGAATTAAACTTTGACATTTTCATAATCACCAGAACACAATCTCAGTAATAAGGGCATATTTCTTTACTCACTCAAACCAGTGATCCACAAAAATCAGCATTGCTCACACCTTATTGAGAAAAGCCGGCCACAAAGGTGTGATGGAAAGAGAATTAAAAATGCGGGAGCTGGCCGACATCAAAGAATTAATTAAATGGTATTAAAGAACATTGTAATTAATCCTAAAGCATACCTTTTTTTGTTCTAATCTTAAAGAAGAATTACAGCCAGAATAAAAAAAAAAAAAAAAAAAACCCACTAGGAAATTTATTTCATCTCAGAATAGGTACTCAAGCCTTCTTTTTTTTATTTTATTTTATTTTATTTTATTTTTTAAATTAAAAGCCCAAACCTGAGGTATTTTTGTTTAACCACTTCAGCTCCAGAAGTTTTTACCCTCCTTAATGACCAGGCCATATTTTTGCGATATGGCATTGCATTACTTTACCTGACAATTGCGCAGTTGTGCGACGCTGTACCCAACTAAAATTGATGTCCCTTTTTCCCACAAATAGAGCTTTTTTTGGTGGTATTTGATCACCTCTGCGGTTTTTATTTTTTGCGCTATAAACATAAAAAGGGGAACAATTTTGAAAGAAAATATATATATATTTTCTACTTTCTGCTATAAAACATATCCAATAAAAAAATAAAAATAAATGAAAAATCTAATTTCTTCAGAAATGTAGGCCAATATGTTTTCTGCTACATATTTTTGGTAAAAAAAAAAAAACATCCCAATAAGCGTACATTGATTGGTTTGTGCAAAAGGTATAGCGTCTACAAATGATGGGATATTTTTATGGGAATTTTTTTTTCTTTTACTAGTAATGGCAGCGATCAGTGACTTATAGTGGGACTGCGACATTGCGGCGGACAAATCGGACACCTAACTGACACTTTCGACACTTTTTTGGGGACCAGTGATATTATTTACAGTGATCAGTGCTAAAAAAAAATATGCACTTTTACTGTACTAATGACACTGGCTGTGAAGGGGTTACCATCAGGGGCGATCAAAGGGTTAAATGTTTTTCCTGGGAGTGCTTGCTAACTGTATAAGGGGGTTACTCTGCCTGGGGGAAGATAGAGATCGGTGTTCCCTGCTTAGCAAGAAAACAAGATCTCTGTTTTCCTCCCTATCAGAACGGCGATCTGCCTTGTTTACATAGGCAGACCGCTGTTTCGGGAACAATCACGGGTGGCCACAGACATCGGGTCCGCCGGACCTGCTTATTGGTTCCCTCTCCAGCCAATCAGCGAGAGATCGCGCCCCTGCGGGGCAGGCGCGCCCTCTGGAGCCCCTTGACGAAATGACGTACAGGTACGTGATTTCGCGCAGGGCAGCTGACTTGCCGCAGTAAAAGTATGTTGGGCAGTCGGCAAGTGGTTTATTGGACTCCCAGCCTATGGCAAAAAAAATAAAAAATTCAGCTCTGGCTACAAAACTCACCTCTTCTCCAGCGCTGTCTATTCCTGTTCTCTATTACAAGATGTCCTCAGTCTACCAGGTAAAATGACGGTAAAACTACATATTTACTATTTATACTACTACTATATATATATATATATATATATATATATATATATATATATATATATATATATTATATATCTATATTTTTATATATATATATATCTATATGTTTTTTCTATATATATATATATATATATATATATACATATATATATGTGTGTGTGTATATATATATATATATATATATATATATATATATATATATATATATATATATATATATATATAAAAATATTACCATTTTACATTTACATTTAATAAAGGCAAAGAGACTGTACACATTGCAAAGTGTAGCTGCACCCTTTGAAAAGAATATCCAATCACGTCCAAGGAAAATAAAAAGAACAGCATTTTTGCTTGCACGTGATTGGATGATGGAAGTCATGCGAATTTCTGATCATTTACTAAGCTCTGGAGCAACTGCTCTTGCAGAGAGCAAAAGCACTTTGCAAAGTGCACAGTCTATTTGCCTTTATTAAATCAACCCCACAGCGAGTGCAAGGCACCATGGACTCACACCTTCAAGGTAAGAGTTTTGAGGTTTTTAGTGAACACAAACTCAGTGGACAAAAGCAGCAAGTTTACATAGGAAGGTGCACAACGGGGTTGATTTATTAAAGGCAAATAGACTGTGCACTTTGCAAAGTTTAGAGAGCTTAGTAAATGAGCAGAAGTTCTGCTGACTTCCATCATCCAATCATGTAATATTAATAATAATAAAAATAATAATAATCATTTAAAAATAATAATAATAATAATATTAAAAAATAATAATTTGGTCCGGTAACACTTATAGTGATAATGCCTCCATCCCTAAATCATTTACATACAGAAAGGGAAGGTTGCCCTGGGACTTAAGATGAGGCGAACACAGGTGGCCACTCAATGGAGTAAATGTAATCTCAATTTAATGATTAATGTAAAAAAATTACATCATGTAACATGGTACATAAAACAATAACCAAGCCAGACAAAGGTAAATACAGGAATATAGTACATGCTTGAAGTTAGTAACTGTATTGTTGCATGGTTGTAAACAGGCATCTTAGTAACTTTGACGCGTTTCCGGAGCAAACTGCTCACTTCTTCAGAAATGGATGCACACATGCATGTCTGTGAAAACACATATGCAGAAATAGTATTGTAACAACAATCCAAAAATGAGTTATTGATGATGTTTGCAGGGTACAAAACCCATCAGGGATCCCGAGTCATGGACCCATACTTACAAGTTGGACGGGCCTGGACGGCGAAAAGACACTGACATCCATTGGCGGCTAATGGAAAGGGACCCAGAAACACCCACCCGGGAGAGGATGAGGGACAGGAAATTGTTATGGGTGTGTAGAGTGAAGTGCCATGATGTCCATGATCACTGACTAAAATAAATATATATAGGTTATAGCAATGTAAAAATAAACTGCATCATGAATATATTAAATATAAATATGTATTGAATGTACAGCAACAAGGACATAAATGCAAGGGCTGGTGCAGGGATCGAGGGAGGAGATGTGCCTAAAAGTGAAACAAAATGCTTGGTATGAGCAGTGTGGGAAGCAAAGTCAAAGACAAAGAAAAAGTGTTAAAAACAAAAAATACAGATTGGAAGAGATAGATATTGTACTGTGTGTGGTGCAAGCAAAAAAAGAGGGGAACAAAGAAAACAGTGGTGCAGAAAGAAATTAATTTGAAATAGGAATTCATCTGAAACTTTATTTTGGAAAAGCATCGCACGACCGCACAATTGTCTGTTAAAGTAACGCAGTGCCGAATTGCAAAATAGGGCCTGGTCATTAAGGGGGCAAATCCTTCATATCTTAAAGTGGAGTTCCACACTGAAATTTTTTTTTTACTTAAAAATACCCCCCGGGACAGTCAGGGCTAGTGCATTTAACCACCTCCCACTTAAAAATACCCCCCGGGACAGTCAGGGCTAGTGCATTTAACCACCTCCCACCCGGGCCATTGTACATATACGGCCGGGTGGGAGTCTCGTCCTTCTAATCAGACGTTCCGGAACGTCCTTCAGAAGGAGAGAGATTGCGCCGCCGCAGGCACGCGCAGCGGCGCGATCTCGATGTGCCTGTGTCCCTAGGACACAGAGCAACAAGATGCGGCAGGAGGGCCCTGTGATTGGCCCTCCTGATCACATGACGGCTGTGTCCAATCACAGCCGTCATGTAATGTCAATACAGCCGTTGTAACGGCTTCGATCTCTTCTCCTCCTGACAGATCCTGTCAGTGAGGAGAAGAGGAGAGGATCGGTGCTGCAGCCGGGGGGGATCAGTGAGAATTTCTAATTACTCACTGATCACAGGGGGGGTCTGTGCTGGTAATCAGATGATTGATTACCAGTGCAGCCCTGGGGGGAGGGGGTGCCACTAGAGCCACCAGGGATGCCCACCCATGACCACCAGGGATGCCCACCATGGCCACCAGGGATGGCAAACAGGGCTCAGCGAGCCTGCCAGTGGTGCCCCCCATCAGTGCTGCCCACCAATGCCATCTATCAGTGCTGCCCACCAGTGCCCGTTATTGCCATCTATCAGTGCTGCCCACCAGTGCCCATTATTGCCCACCAGTGCTGCCTATCAGTGCCCATCAGTGCCCCCCATCAGTGCCGATCAGTGCCACCCATCAGTGCCACCTATCAGTGCCCATCAGTGCCGCTGATCAGTCCCCATCAGTGCTGCCTATCAGTGCCCATCAGCGCTGCCTATCAGTGCCCACCAATGCTGCATATCAGTGCTATCTATCAGTGCCACATATCAGTGCCCATCAGTGCTGCATATCCGTGCTACCTATCAGTGCCCATCAGTGCTGCATATCAGTGCCACCCCATCAGTGCCACCCCATCAGTGCCACCCCATCAGTGTCTCCTCATCAGTGCCTGTCAGTGCGGCATCATCAGTGCTCATCAGTGCAGGAAAAAACGTATCTATTTACAAAATTTTATAACCTAAACAAAAAAACGTTTTTTTTTTTTTTTTAAACTTTTCGGTCTTTTTTTATTTGTGCGCCAAAAAAGAAAAAACCTTGCGGTGATCAAATACCACCAAAAGAAATCTCTATTTGTGGGGAAAAAATGACATAAATTTGGTTTAGGTACAGTGTTGCATGACCGCGCAATTGTCATTCAAAATGCAACAGCGCTAAAAGCTGAAAATTGGTCTGGGAAGGAAGGGGGTTTAAGTGCCCTGTATTGAGGTAGTTAAGCAACGATGGCCTCTGAATTGTCCCTGGGTTCACTTACCTTTTAGAAGAAATACTTAGCTTGAAAATTTCTTGTCCAGCGCTGCCATCTCAGGGGTGGGCAGCTGAAGCCGGAGCGTCCTCTTCGGTGACGTCGGAGTCCCAGAATGCCCTGCAACTGCCCTGTCACTTACGGTGCAGGCGCGTCATCCCTGCACAGCTTCTGGGCATGCCCAGAAGCTGTTCAGAAGGGAATGACGCGCCTGCACCGGACGTGACAAGCGGGGCCAGTGCAGGCGCATTGACTCCTGAGATCGATGACGTTCAGCTCCCAGGAGTCAATGCAAGGAGGAAGTGACAGCGCGGGCCACAGCCGCAGAGGGAGGAAGAGGAAGGAAGGTAAGTTTATTTTCTTTAAAAACAAGGTAAGTGAAAAAAAAAATGAATTATCCAATTATTTTTCAGGATATTTTCTTCTATTGGAAACTGCAAAGGTCATTTTTAGGGTGGAACTCCTCTTTAAAGTCGTTAAGTATATACTTACCAATACTGTAGCATAGTTGCCAACATTTGAAAAAAATTTCCAGGGACACTTTGCAGCACAGCTATCAATTACTTACCGCACCCAGTTCCCTGAAGCTCCACCCACTCCACATATATAATCTCCACCTACTTACCATCAGATTATAGGGTCTACTCAATAAAGAGAGAATTACAGGAAATTGAAAAGGGAATTTTAAACTTGAGGCCAAAGTAGCAGAGTTGGAATAATTCTCCCATTCAGCTGCACTACTTCTGCCTAAAGTTTAAAATTCTCATCACAATTCCCTGCAATTCTAAAGTGTGAAATGTGCTCAGGTGTGACCATACAGAAAATGTAATATGGAAATATAAAGTGCAAAGTGTAAATAAGTACATTGCCGGGACAATGTTAATTACCCGGGACAGGCTCCTATGTGCCGGGACTGTCCCGGCAAAACGGGACAGTTGGCAAGTATGCTGTAGTAACTATGACTAGTGCCTAGAAAGTCCCACCCAAAGGTGAACCTTCTATGGTTTATGAATGGAAGTAAATCCACTCCATTGACAAGGCGATTAATACAAGCTCTCACACCTTTGGTGGTCAGTAAAGCTCAGCTGTAGCCAAGCCCTCATCCGAAGGGATCAACTCATTGTAGGGTTTTGCATTTCGGTGGGAATGAAGAAATATCTGTCGCAGATGGGTAGATGACTAGGTTGAGGACTAGCTGAGAAAATGTATGACAGACAACACATTTTACTATAATTTTAGCCACAGCTGACAAGAGTTTTGAAATATCAGCCTCCTGTACACAATAAAAGAGAGGAAAGCAGACAGAGGGATTTTGTGGAGTGAGCAGAATGTGGATGTATCCATGCAATGATGCATGGCTGGCTCCGTATAGACTCTGCTCTAATGAGCCACACTTCTATCGCGTGCGGCGGGCGCGCTCGCTGTCATCCGCCAGTGTGCCGGTGACAGACTCCACCGAGGAGCTTCGTATTCACACAGCAACAGACTTCTCCTATTCTTCTGTCTCTCGGTGTGAGCTATAGACCCTTCCTCTGTGCATGTCACAGGCTCTTGTAGGGACAATACATATTTTATGGGGGAATGTATATTTTAAGATGTATCTGGTGAATTTTTTCCTTTTCATTTCTGTCTTTCTTGCCTTATTTTATTGAAGCAGAACACCAGGCTAGGCTGTGTAGTAAAAAAAAAAAAAATGAAGAACCATTTACAATAGCTCGCATACGCTTCTTTTACCGCTGAGGATTTAAAGAAGAGCTCCTGGCAAAACGTAAAACTTTTTTCTGTTTTTAGGCTCTGTTCACATCTAGGCATTTTTGGGCGATTTTCTACTCTAAGCCTCAGCTCTAAAAAAGCCCAACAAGACCAATCCCATTCATTTTAACCACTTCCCGACGGCCGCACGACTATTTACTGCGGCGGTCAGCCCCTCACAGCCAAAGTGACGTAGTACTACGTCACTTGCCTGTGAGGCTCTAGGGAGCGAGCGCGTGCCACTGGAGGCGCGCTCCCGCTCGCTCTCAGACCCCCCGTGTGTGAGACCGGCGGACCCGATGTCTGCCAGTCATTCGCGATCGTCGGTTACACTGGGAGAAAGGCAGGCGGCTAATGTAAACACAGCCGCCTGTCTTTCTCCGCTGTGTAACAGCAGAGATCATACGGTCCTGCTATGTAGGACCGTAGATCTGTGCTGTTACATCACAAGCCACATCCAATCACAGTTAGAAACACGCCCCTAGGGACACACTTAACCCCTCCCTCTCCAATAAAGTTAACCCCTTCCCTGCCAGTGTCATTTTTACAGTAACAGTGCATATTTTTAGCACTGATTACTGTAGTAATGTCACTGGTACCCCCAAAAATGTCAGTCAAGGGTCCAATCTGTCCACCGCAATGTCGCAGTCCCGCAATAAAAAAACGCAAATCGCCGCCATTACTCGTTAAAAAAAAAAAAAAAACAATAAAAATTACAAAAATCTTTCCCTTAGTTAGTAAACGCAATAACTTTTGCGCAAACCAACCAAAATATGCTTTTTGCGATTTGTTTTACCAAACATATGTAGCTGAAAACAAATTGGCCTAAAATGTTAAAAAATTTTAATTTTTGCTTTTTTTTTTTTGGGGGGGGGGGGGGAATTTCATATAAAAAAATGTGAAAAATATTGTTATTTTTTCAAAATTGTCGCTATTTTTTTGTTTATAGCACATGATCAAAAAATTGCACAGGTGATCAAATACCACCAAAAGAAAGCTCTGTTTGTGGGAAAAAAAGGACGTAAATTTCATTTGGGTACAGCGTCGCACGACCGTGCAATTTTCCGTTAAAGTCATGCAGTGCCGAATCGCTAAATAGGCCCTGGTCAGGAAGGGGGTAAAATCTTCCGGGGCTTAAGTGGTTAAGACCAAGCCTATTTGTGACGCTTTGTGCTTACAAGCTAAAATAATTTTTTTTTTTGCTAGAAAACTACTTAGAACCCCCCAAAATTATATATTTTTTTTTAGCAGAGACCCTAAAGAATAAAATGGAGATCGTTGCAATATTTTTTTATCACATCGTATTTGTGAAGCGGTCTTCCAAACGCAATTTATTTGGAAAGTCACTTTTTTGAATTAAAAAATAAGAAAACAGTAAAGTTAGCCTAATTTTTTTTCCATAATGTGAAAGATAATGTTACGCTGAGTAAATAGATACCCAACATGTCATGCTTCAAAATTGCGCACGCTCGCGGAATGGTGACAGACTTTGGTGCTTAAAAATCCCATACGCGACACTTTAAAAATTTCTATAGGTTACCAGCTTAGAGTTACAGAGGAGGTCCAGGGCTCAAATTATTGCTCTCGCTCTAACGATCGCGGCGATACCTCACATGTGTGGTTTGAACACCGTTTACATATGTGGGCAGGGCTTCTGTATGCGTTCGCTTCTGCGCACGAGCTAATGGGGACAGGGCGCTTTCATGTTTTTTCCTATTTATCATTTTTTATTTTTACACAGTTTAAAAAAAAAAAAAAAAAGATAATTTTTATTCCTATTACAAGGAATGTAAACATTCCTTGTAATAGAAATAGCCATGACAGGACCGCTTTATTGTGAGATCTGGGGTCAAAAAGTCCTCAGATCTCACAAGTACACTAAAAGATAAAAAAAAAAGAAAAACGGTTAAAAAAAAAAATCGGCTGTTTAAGCCGTTTGCTAGGCAACAACGTTTAACGTCGCTCCGGTCCTCCAAGACCATAGAGTCGAGTGAGGGCCATCTTGCCCTCACTCGACTTCCTGTCTAGGAGGATCCGGGGCAAAATGGAAAAGAACACACTGGTTGCCCACACAGGGGATTTCACACAGCAAAAACATAAAATTCTGAGCTATCTGGCTCTTTTTCCAACAGCACCAATCCTCTCATACTTTGGACTCTTAGATCTGCCCCACCCAATTCCACTTGGCTCAGTCAGTCGGAAGAGATGCAGCTCCTCTGGGGTTCCATTTATATATTTTCCTCGATCCTTTATTCATTTATTAGTTATGTGGTAATAAATATCTTTTATATCCAGAAGCACTATTTCAAAACAGGTTGTTGCTGAGATTATGATCTATGTCTTGACATGAGTTTCAAAGAGAAGCAGGGGAGGACTGTGCCAGGGGGGCAATTGCCCCCCGGGCCACTCTGATGCCTCATAAAAAGGCTGCATGGCTTCTGCCACAGACATGCCTAAAGGATTCCTTTTAAAGAGAAAGAAAAAGTCCCCACCGCTGACCTACTGAGTGCGGGATGAAGACAAGGACAGAGCACAGACCTCCCCCCCCCCCAGCATGGATGGTGTAAACTGTATCTGAGCAGATGGTGGTGGTTCATCCCCATCCGGGGGGAATCGGTCTGCTGAGTGCTTAAGTCTGCGGTCTCAATGCTTCTCCTCTGAAGGACCTCTTATACTTTGGACATACCTGGGCCACATTTACTTGGCTTGCTGTCCCCAATTGGTTGCCGCCACTGGTATCTGTCTCATTTTAGACATGTATCTTGTGTATGTTCGCTTACCGTGATACCAGCTGACAGACTCATCTCAGCAGACCCCCCCGTTATGTTTTATGATATATATACCCTTTTATTGCCTAGTACATCGGCCACTGTAAACCACTACTCGCCTTTATAGGGAGTCTGTATACCAGTAGCTCCAGAAGAAGCTTGATTCCTCAAGCGAAACATGTAGGGCATCTGGCTGCATGAACTATATCTTACTTCTAGGGTTGTACCAACCATACTCGAGGATGTCGAGTGTCATTTTTGGCATCGTCCCCGAGTCTTGTAGGATGTAATGTATATTATCTCTATATCACCACGTCTCATGTGTTATGCAACCATTTTTTACATTTGATGTATAATTGTGTTTTACTGTAAGGTATATTTTGGTGTCTTTCCATGTATATATTGCTATGTATAACTGAGTATCCCTCTATGTTGGGGGTTTTCCCCTTGTTTTTATATGTCAATCAATAAAAAAGTTTTTTACTTCACCTTTATTTGTGCCTATAAAGTCCATTCAACTCCTTCCAAATATCCAATATGTATACTAGGATGTGGCACAATCTTCTCTAACATTGTTGCGCCTTTATTTTGCTGCTGTATTGATTGCGCAATCCATTTAATTATTCACTGTATCTGAGCAGAGGCCGGTTCCATGCCCCCCTGGAGACTCTCCTCCTCCGGCCAGCCGCCGACCGAGCTGTCCCAGCTCCCCTTAACCGCTCCTGCTGGCCAGGTCGGGGAAACCAGATTTGGCCAGTGAGTAGAGAGTACCTGGAGCAGAGCTTCAGCCTGGAATGGGGGTTAGGAGGAGGCCGGGAAGAGGGAGAGTGGGAGGGGGACCGAGTCAATGCACCATGGGCCTATGGTTTGTACTTGCCCCCTGACCTGAAAGTTGCCAGTCAGCCCCTGAAGAAGTATGGGTTTTTGTTTATATTTTAATTCATACTTACCTAGGGGGATGCAGCCTTGGTCCGATACTGCATCTGTCCT
Organism: Pelophylax lessonae; assembly: GCF_965119305.1. Taxonomy (NCBI): domain Eukaryota; kingdom Metazoa; phylum Chordata; class Amphibia; order Anura; family Ranidae; genus Pelophylax; species Pelophylax lessonae. The sequence continues at coordinate 38,980,506 of NC_138768.1, read as the reverse complement.
GTAGCGCCTCTACTCTGAGAACCAAATGATCAAACACTGCCGATCGCTCAGTTCTCATACTGTCAGTCAGCAGCTCTCCGCTCTGCCCCCCTCCTCCCTCACTGGAGTGCTGGGCTGTGGAAATCAAATTATTCTGTAGCAATTGTGGTTTATTTCTAACCCACTGATACTCTTCAGCATGGACTGAGCTTTTGAGGGCAAGTAGATACCACATAATTCACCTCTTAGCACCCTCTCATGGGCACTTGAGGTGTCAAAGAGTCAGATTCATCAGGACTGATGCATTGACAGAAGGAGCAGTGCCAACATACCCTAGCCCAATGATAGGGGGCAAAGGCAACATGGTTGATTTCCACTTGCCATGGGGGCACCAGTCACTTCCTCTTTCTTGCTCTGTTTGTTATACCACACACCTGATTGGATCATGCTCTCTTGCCTAGGATTCAGGTATCACTTGGTTACATTGTTCATTCTGGCTGTCATGTTTGCGCTGGTCTTTGTTGGTGCTTTTTTCCTATTATTCACTCCTTTGGTGAGTGTTTCCATTGTATGTCATTATCTACTTTGATTTCTCACCTGGGCTTACTCTTATTGACACCATGCTTTTGGGCTTCAGTCCCCACTATCTCATCAGACATCCACAGAGTTTCCTTTGAGACAATGGGGACCCTACTCCTATCGTAGTCCATTCACCATGTTTGTGTTGTCTTCATGCCGCTTGCCACTTCCACAGCTCCCGGAGATGAGTCCCCCATGTCTTCGGGTTCCAGCACCCCATTGGGAACCTTTAGCTGATCTGTGAGTAACCAGGGGGGATTCTCTTCCCCCTTTTCTCTTTCTTCTCCTCCTTTTCTTTTTAATAAACATCAGATTGCAGATACAATCATATTTATCTTGCATCAGCTCCTGATGAGTGGAAAGAACCCACGAAACGCGTAGAGACCTTTTTGATGCTACATCATTAATACCATCTGATCAATTACTCGCTTTTACAGTTATGATCCATCAATGTATTTTTTTAGAGAGGTCTAGGTCACCAATTAACACCACCCACACCACAGTGGTGCGGCGATTTGAGTATATACACGATGTGTTATTAATTACTATTTATTCACTGTATACTGTTATGACTCAGAGCATCTGTGATCCTCCTATATAGGAACACAGGTCTCTGTGATCATTTCACAAGCCAAACCCCCATACAGTTAGAAAACACTACCCTTGGCTCACATTTAACCCTTTGATCGCCCCTAGTGTTAACCCCTTCCCTGCCAGTGTCATTAGTACAGTAACAGTGCATATTTTTAGCACTGCCACTGATTACTGTATTAAAGCGAAGTTCCCGCCTGAAAAAAAAAAAAAAAATAGGTAAAAATACCCCCGGGACTCTGAACTGTCCCTGGTTTCACTTACCTTTTAGAAGAAATACTTACCTTGAAAATGTCTTGTCCAGCGCTGCCATCTCAGGTGTGGGCAGCTGAAGCCGGAGCGTCCTCTTCGGTGTCCTCATTGGTGACGTCAGAGTCCCAGAATGCCCTGCACCGGCTCCACTCGTCACTTCCGGTGCAGGCGCATCATCCCTGCACAGCTTCTGGGCATGCTCAGAAGCTGTTTAGCAGGGAATGACGTGCCTGCACCGGAAGTGATGAGCGGGGCAGGGGCATTGATTCCTGGGGGGCGATGACGTTCAGCTCCAAGGAGTCAATGCAAGCAGGAAGTCACGGAGCGGGCCATGGCCACAGAGGGAGGAAGTGGAAGGAAGGTAAGTATATTTTCTTTAAAAACAAGGTAAGTAAACCAAAAAAAAAAAAATTGTGATTATCCAATTCTTTTTCAGGTTACTTAGAGCAAGTGGATGGCAACATTTTGGTTTTGAGGCTGGAACTCCGCTTTAATGTCACTGGTCCCCCCAAAAGTGTCACAAAAATCAGTTAGGAGTTCGAAATATATAGCAGGATACAAATTGGCCTAAAAGGATGAAAAAAAAAAATTTTTACATTTTTTTTGGGAATGTTATATAGCAGAATGTGGAAATAATAATTTTTTTTTTTAAGAATTGCCGCTCTTTTTTTGTTTATAGCGCAAAGAATAAAAATCACACAGGTGATCAAACACCACCAAAAGAAAGCTCAATTTGTGGGAAAAAAAGTACATCAATTTATTTTGGTATATCATCGCACGATCGCGCAATTGTCAGGTAAAGTAACGCAAAAGTAAGCTGAATCGCAAAAAATGGCCTGGTCATTAAAGCGGAGTTCCGGCCTCAAAATCGAAAAAAAAAACGATTTTGGGCCATCCGCTTGCTGAGGGCCAACTGAAAAAGAAATGGATGCTCCCAAATTTATTTTTTTTTGGTCACTTACCTTGATATTGAAGAAAATATACTCACCTTCCTTCCACTTCCTCCCTCGGAGGCCGCGACCCGCGCCGTCACTTCCGGCTTGCGATGACTCCTGGGAGATGAACGTCATCACTCCCAGGAGTCAATGCGCCTGCACCGGCCCCACTCGTCACTTCCGGCGCAGGCGCAGCATTCCCTGCTAAACAGCTTCTGGGCATGCCCAGAAGCTGTGCAGGGATGGCGTGCTTGCACCGGAAGTGATGAGCGGGGCCGGTGCAGTGCATTGTGGGACTCTGACGTCACCGAAGAGGCCGTAGAAGAGGACGCGCTGGCTTCAGCTGCCCACACCTGAGATGGCAGCGCTGGAGAAGAAATTTTCAATGTAAGTATTTCTTCTTACAGGTAAGTGCGACCCGGGACAGTTCAGAGGCTATCCATTGTGAAATGTACTAGCCCTGACTGTCCCGGGGGTATTTTTATCTAAATTTGACCCCCTGAGGCCGGAAACTCCGCTTTAAGGGGGCAAATCCTTCCCGGTCCAGAACTGGTTAATAAACATAACATTATACATTGATTGAGGAATAGGGGTGAATCATATCGGCCATCACTCATTGAAGAAGACATGGCATCATCAATGAAAGGTAGCATTAGTAGTACAGCAGTCAAAAACTTCAGATAAAAGGTGAGCATTGCAATAAATGTTGTTGTTTTTTTTTTTTTTTTTTTTTTAACTGCCGGGCTTCTTTTTTTTTTCTAAAGCTGAAGTTCAGCTTTATATCATAATAACTGTTAATATCCCTTTTTATTCTAAATTTACTATCCATTACTTCCAGAGGCTCTTTTGTTTCTTTGTAATAATATGCTGTCACTTATGTGGGTATATATAGAATGATTGCTTGGCTCTCCCATCGTCAAAAAAGTCGCTGTCTTGCCTACCAATGCTGTCAAAAGCTTCAGCAGCCACTGGTAGTAATATACTGTACACTATATTGTCAAAAGTATTGGGACGCCTGCCTTTACACACACATGAACTTTATCCACTTCTGGATCGGAAGGATTTACCCCCTAAATGACCAGGCCATTGTTTGCGATAGGGCACTGCGTTATTTTAACTGACAATTGCACAGTCCTGCGGCACTGTACCCAAATAAAATTGATGTCCTTTTTTTCCCCACAAATAGAGCTTTCTTTTGGTGGTATTTGATCACCTGTGCGATTTTAATTTTTTGCGCTATAAAAAAAAGAGCAACAATTCTGAAAAGAAAAAAATAACAATATTTTTTTACTTTCGGCTATATAACATTCCCAACATTTTTTTTTTTTTTTTTTTTTAGTTTTAGGCCAATTTGTATTCTGCTACATATTTTTGGCAAAAAAAATCCCAATGAGTGTATATTGATTGGTTTGCACAAATGTTATCACTTCTACAAACTAAGGGAAAGATTTATGTCATTTTTATTTATTTTATCTTTTTTTACTAGTATTGGCGGTGATCAGCGATTTTTAGCAGGACTGCAACAGTGTGGTGGACAGATTGGACACCTAACTGACATTTTCTACACTTTGGGGGGGGGGGGCAGTGACATTACTACAGTAATCAGTGCTAATAAATATACACTGCTACTGTAATAATGACACTGGCAAGGAAGGGGTTAACACCAGGGGCAATCAAAGGGTTAAATGTGTCCCTAGGGGGTGTTTTCTAACTGTGGATGAATGGACTTTCTGCATGAACATGGAAACCTGTGTTCCTAAATAAGGATCCCTGTGTTTATAACTCTCAATGAGGAGCAATCGTGGTTGTTGGACCCGCTGATCCGCTTCCCCTATGACGAATTGGCGTGTGCACATGCACCCCCGCTAGTGGTCATTGGTCCTGTGAAGCAATGTACAGTTACGTCTTTCCTTGGGCAGAGCCGAACTGCCTGTGGCGGGCAGTGGTTAGGTGGTTAATGGCATCCCAGACTTAGTCCGTAGGGTTTAATATTAAGTTTTCCCACCCTTTGCAGCTATAACAGCTTCAACTCTTCTGGGAAGGCTGTCCACAAGGCTTAGGAGTGTGTCTATGGGAATGTTTGACCATTCTTCCCGGAAGTGCATTTGTGAGGTCAGGCTCTGATGTTGGACAAGAAGGCCTGGCTGGCAATCTCTGCTCTAATTCATCCCAAAGTTGTTCTGTCAGGTTGAGGTCAGGACTCTGTTCAGGGCAGTCAAGTTCCTCCACCCCAAACTCGCTCATCCATGCCATTATGGACCTTGCTTTGTGCACTGGTGTGCAGTCATGTTGGAACAGGAAGAGGCCATTCCCAAACTGTTCCCACAAAGTTAAAGGAATCATGAAATTGTCCATGTCTTGGTATGCTGATGCCTTTAAGATTTCCTTTCACTGGAACTAAGGGGCCAAGCCCAACCCCTGGAAAACAAACCCACATCATAATCCCCCCTCCACCAAATGATTTGGACCAGTGCACAAACCAAGTAGGATTCAAGCAAAAAAAATCCTGTCTCTTGAGTTGTTGCCAATAAACTCCGCTCCAGGAGTGAGGTGCTCTTCACCTGAGGAGCAGAGATTTTTCTCTCACGGGACAAACACTGGGCACCTATGAGGAGTCACAATGGAATTAAGATCTGTATTAGTCCTGGAAGTAAACCCAGGTCTCCAATACTAAGATCATTTGGAGGATTTTCTCTATGTTAAACATGCTGAGCTTCTATTTGTCTTGGAAAGTAGAAGTTGGTCTAAATTTTAGACATGGATGCAAAAGGATACGACACAGTGACATAATATTCCAGCACCAGATGCGGATAACAGTGTGTGCAGGAAGGGGGGTGTAGTGTTAAAGTGGAGCAGTGTGTGCAGAAAGGGGGAAGTGTGTACAGGAAAGGGGGTGTAGAGTTAAAGGGGTGCAGTGTGTACAGGAATGGGAGCAGTGTGTGCGGGAAGGGGAGAGTAGGGTTAAAAGGGAGCAGTGTGTGTGAGAAGCGGGCAGTGTGTGTTGGAAGGGGGTATAGGGTTAAAGGGGGGCAATGTGTGCAGGAAGGGGGTGTAGGGTTAAGGAGGGCAGTGTGCACAGGAAGGAGGAAGTGTGTGCAGGGAAAATAGGGGGGCAATGTGTGCCAGAAGGGCGGCAGTGTATACAGGAAGGGGGTGTAGGGTTAAATGGGGGCAGTGTGTACAGGAAGAGGGTGTAGGGTAAAGGGCACAGTGTGTGCAGGAAGGGGGGCAGTGTGTGCAGGAAGTGTGGAGGGTTGTGTAAAGGGGGGAAATGTGTGTACAAAAGGGGATAGTGTAGTGTTAAATGGGGCTACGGTATGAAGGAAGAAGGGCAGTGTATATAAGTAGGGTGGTGTAGGATAAAAGGGCACAGTGTGTGCAGGAAGGGGGGTGTAAGGGTAAAAGGGGGGGTTAAAGATTGGCAGTATATGCAGGGGAAATAGCGGGGCAGTGTGTGCAGGGAGCGAGGCAGAGTATACAGGAAGGGGGTGTAGGGTTAAAGGGGGGGGGGGTGCATGGATTGCAGGTAGGGGGCAGTGTGTACAGTTTTAGTTTTTCTTTTTGGGGAGGTCAAGTATTTGGCCCTGCCTAGGGTGCAAAAGAATATACAATATAATGATGTATTACCTTGATAACCCTTTTTTTTTATATAATGCCGTTTGGGGTAATATACTGTATGTTGGCAAGAACATTTGTTTTTACTTGGGATCTGAGGGCAAGTGGCCTGGTTTGGTTTATCAGGAGGGGGGGGTGCTCGTACACCCCCCACCTTCCTTGACCTGTCAGGCTGCATGCTTGAAAAAGGGTCCGGTATATATTCTGGGGTGGACCACACACAGTTTTGTTGTAAATTTTGGCGTGGGGTAGCCCTTAAAATCCCTTATGGACTGGAGGGGGGGAGGGGGTTCTTTATTTTTTTCAATAGCCGGGTGCCGGCAATTGCAACCACAAGTCAATTTAAATATGATTTGACTTGTTTTTCTTTTGAAATGTAATTTTTGCTGCAGCAGGTTCTATATATGCTACAGATGTGCTACTTTACAGGGACACTAAGGGGACCCCCCCCCCCAGGCACTTTATTTAATATTTTTTTTATTTTTATCGTTGCACTTTAAGCATTAATAAAATCACTGCCTTTAAAAAAATTATCTTTTAAAAAAACATTTTGCATTGATACATGTCCCCCAAGGAAGTATCCGCACCCCCATACCCCATTTATGGCCAATTACTTAAATATAACCCTTCAAAATGGGGACTTTTGATTTCTCATGTTCGGCTCCCATGAACTTCAATGGAATTTGCTGTTTGGTTCACAGCAGAACTTCCGAAAAGGGGGGTTTTCGGCCCATCTCTACCTGTAGGTATAAATACATCTTTACTATCACTACCTTTACTAGTGGTTGACATTACCACATTTCTTTCCATAGCACAGGGAGACTGTTGTAATCCTCTTAAAGTAGGGTGACCAGATTTTTAAAATGAAATATGGGGACATATTTTTTTTGTAATTGGCAAATGGCACAAGACTGCATAATACACAGAGCACTGGGCACAGGACTGCATAATACACAGAGCGTGGGCACAGGACTGCATAATACACAGAGCACTGGGCACAGGACTGCATAATACACAGAGCACTGGGCACAGGGCTGCATAATACACAGAGCACTGGGCACCAGACTGCATAATACACAGAACACTGGGCACAGGACTGCATAATACACAGAGCGCTGAGTACAGGACTGCATAATACACAGACCACTGGGCACAGGACTACATAATACACAGAGCACTGGGCACAGGACTGCATAATACACAGAGCGCTGAGTACAGGACTGCATAATACACAAACCACTGGGCACAGGACTACATAATACACAGAGCACTGGGTACAGAACTACATAATACACAGAGCACAGGGCACAGGATTGCATCAACACAGAGCGCTAGGTACAGGACTACATAATATACAGAGCGCTGTGCACAGGACTGCATAATATACAGAGTGCTGGGCACAGGGCTGCATATTACTCAGAGCGCTGGGCACAGGACTGCATAATACACAGAGCGCTGGGCACATGACTGCATAATACACAGAGCACTTGGCACATAACTGCATATTACACAGAGCGCTGGGCATAGAACTACATAATACACAGAGTGCTGTGCACAGGACTACATACTACACAGAGCGCTGGGCATAGGACTACATAAAACACAGAACGCTGGGCACAGGACTACATACTACACAGAGCGCTTGGCATAGGACTACATAATACCCAGAGCGCTGGGCACAGGACTACATAATACACAGAGTGCTGGGCACAGGACTACATAATACACAGAGCGCTGGGCACAGGACTACACAATACACAAAGCACTGGGCACATGACTGCATAATACACAGAGCGCTGGGCACAGGACTACATAATACACAGAGCGCTGGGCACAGGACTACATAATACACAGAGCGCTGGGCACAATACTACATAATACACAGAGCGCTGGGCACAGGACTACATAATAAACAGAGCGCTGGGCACAGGAGTGCATGATACACAGAGCGCTGGGCACAGGACTACATAATACACAGAGTGATGGGCACAGGACTACATAATATACAGGAGGGTGTTAGGCATAGAGTGCAGGGTTCAGAGGATTGCTATGCACAGAGGACACTTCTACCCCCACATCCATAGCTCACCACTGCACCCTTCTCCCACAGATTATCTCTGCAGCCACTTCTTAGCCCTTCCACCACAACAGGCAAACTCTACGTCTCCACCAGGCATCTCCACCAGGCTGTTTTCAGCCAGCATGGGATGCCCTGTCTTGTCTATATTATTCTGGCCCTGAGTCCAGGGACAAAACTGGGGATAAACTTGGACCGGGGACAGTGTCCTCAATCCAGGGACTGTCATCCTATCCTAAAGGAAGTACATCTACAACACTTCTGCTGGCAGGATCACCTGGTATTATTTTCCCTATTAAATGGTGTTTTGGAAAAAACAGACTGGGCTGTGGTAATAATGTTGGCAGCCCAGAGAAGGTAATAAAAGTGTGTTTAGCCCTTACTTTTATTTTAACAAATAGACAAAAGCATGATTACTGTGAACGTCCTTCAGGATCATTTATAGTAAGCTCTTGGACATTTAAGAAGGTTGTATAAATTGTACATCAATCTCTCCTCAGGTTTCATAAACAAAAAAGGTTTTCTAGCGCCCAGGCACCACTCTCAAAGTGACTTTATAAGAGGTATTTTTTCTGTTTTTTGTTTTTTTTTTTCCTCCAAACTCCTTGAAAGCCCATGTATCATTGTTTCTTACAGCACTTTTCATGAGGCTCATTTAATGGCGTTATAAAAGTCACATCGCGCACAAATTGGGAACTTCAGCGTGGAGTAACGGCTGCCATGCAGATACACTCGCAAAGTTTGGAAAGCGTTGTATGTCGAAGGCATTTCAAGGCACAAACCCATCCTTGAGTAAATGACTTGCCATTAGTGTGTCACATTTTTCTTATATACGACTTCTAGTTCCGCAGAGTGACAGAGGCTGGAGACAATAAAAGTTGGCGTTCATTTTATTTCCATTTTTTGTGTTTGATTTTTATATTCCCTCCTACATTTTATAATGTCTGATCACCAGTATATTGTTTCAACTGCCAAGGATACGAAGTATACTCGCTATGACTACCAATCAGACGGACAGGAGGCTCGCAGCTGCTGCCCGCTTTGATATATTGTTCATGGAGAACTGTGTACATAAGAAAAAAAACTGAAGCATGGATGAATTAAACAACAATGCCAGGTAGATATAGAAAAAGACCCTTCGGTTCGCTTAGGTATTTCTTCAAAATTCATAAAATCATTTTCAATTTGTTTTTAAGCTGCTCTGGAAATATGGTGCCAATAGAATTGTTTTTTATAATAAACACCTGTATGCTTCAGAGTCTTATGTTTCATATATATATATAAATATCCAGATGGGTAGTTGCAGCACACTTCCATTATTTATTAAGTATGGCATGAGATCCCGTAACAGCAGCAACCATGCTCTTTGGCAAGCCTTCCTGTCTGGACTTTTGTATCAGCCTTTCTCAACAGGGGGGTTGTGGCAAAATGCCTAAAAGTTGCCCCAAATTTCAAGGCAAGTGGTTGGATCAAGCTTTCTTTTGTCCACAGAACTAGGCCAGTTGCACACCAGCATAATAACCACTTGCTGACCGAAATACCTATTCTGTATATACGTTGGGGCTTGCAAGTAGTTTATAGGGGTTATGGCTGAAGCTATCAGGCATAACCCAGTTTTTTTTTTTTTTAGCTAGCGATTGTCTTTCTCATAAAAGTGGTCAGAGTGGCTAATTAGCTGCTGGATCACTTTTAGAATCAGTGGGAGGGGTCTTTCCCCCATCCCTCCTGGGCGCTCACAGGTGTTTCTCGGGCTTACCGCTTTTACCGGCGAGTTTGGGAAATGATCCGACGGGTCGCGTGGCTGGCCATAGAGGTGAACAGAGACCATCTCATCTCTGATCATCTCTAGGATCTTGGAGGTCTGGAGCGATGTCATGATGTCACTTCCGGTCTAGGGTGGAATTAAACCATTTAAACCCTTCACGACTGCGCTATAGCTGAATGACAGCTACAGCGCAGATGCACTTTGCTGGGGGGCCGTCTTATGACATCCTCCCATGTTTGCGATGCTTGTGCACCTCCTGTGGCATGTATTAGCAGTGATCTGTGATCAGGGTAATGAGCCAATCATGGCAGCTCTTTACCATACGATCAGCTGTGTTCAATCACAGCTGATATCGGATGTAAACAGGATTTTCTGGTTATCAGAAATCCTCCCCTCACGCTGACAGAGTGAGGAGAGGAAAGCCGAAAACCGGCAAATTCACACAGGGGACATCTACACTGACATTGTGGGCACTGATCATCAGTGCCCTGATTATTATTGCAGCACCAACAGTGCCCACCAGTGCTGCCAATCTGTGCCCACTAGTGCTGCCAATCAGTGCTCATCAGTGATGCCTGTCAGTGCCAATCAGTGCCGCCTATCAGTGATGCATATCAATGCCCATCAATTCTGCCTATCAGTGCCACCTATCTGTGACACCCATCAGTGCCACCCATCAGTGCCACCCATCAGTGCCACCCATCAGTGCCACCTATCTGTGACACCCATCAGTGCCACCCATCAGTGCCACCCATCAGTGCCACCCATCAGTGCCACCCATCAGTGCTGCCTATCAGTGCTCATCATTGAAAAGGGGAAAAAAAGGTTGGTAAAAGGTGCTACCGGTTTAAGAGGAGATTGAGATGGGAAGATGGTATACGGTGCAAACTTTAAACATAAATCTCCATCATAATGAAAATCCTAAATCCAATTTTCAAACATACAATAAGTAAATAGTTTGCTGGTAATAATTAAAGAGTGTGTGCCAAATAAAAGCTAATTGGGCATATACCAAGGCCCCCATAGAGTGCTCAGTGCCGAAAATAATTGTTTATAAACTGTAAATAAAACAAAATTGTGCACAGTGTGATAAAAATGTATTATCTTATACAGTGTTTATAGTGGTGGTATATCAGTGAAGAAAGTACCAGTGTGGGTAGTACTCAATTATTGTTACCCTATTAAGCGTGTAAGGTGACAGTGCTCTTAGGAAAAATGACACTTAAAAAATAAATAAATAAATCTGTCCCTTTAAGTGTAATAAAATAGTGCCAGTGAATGAGTCCAAAGTGCTATTTAGCAAGTAGTGATGCTGGTAAATCTCGTGCCTATACCCGTGGTGCCCATTAGGTATTGCACTCACCTTTCTCAAACCCTCGAAACAGGGTTGTTAGGTTGACTGGTGTTATTGAGAACCTCCAAAAATGAATAAACAGTCCGGGGCGTCTTTTGTATCTGAATGTGAGCGGGCTCAGATGTGCCTCCACGAGATGTTCTCACGATCTAGATAGCTCAAACAGACCAAAAACCCCATGGTGTAGTACATAACATAATACTGAAACGAGTGTAGATAACTCACAATTTGAAATAATCACGATCAGCGAGAGACGCCGGGATACTTCCGCCTTCCACGGCTACAGCTCTCCAAACCGGAAGTGACGTTGGCGTACAAAAACTCTGCCCTACGCATTTCGTTATACAGATGTCATCTGGAGCGGCGCTAATTTATTACACTTAAAGGGACAGATTTATTATTTATTTTTTAAGTGTAATTTTTCCTAAGAGCACTGTCACCTTACACGTTTAATAAGGTAACAAAAATTGAGTACTGGTACTTTCTTCTCTGATATCAACCACTATAAGCACTGTATAAGATGGGTGTTTGGGATAGGTGGAGCTGGGGTAGGTGTTTGGGATGGATGGGGCTGGGGTGGGTGTTTGGGATGAATGGAGCTGGGGTGGGTGTTTGGGATGGATGGAACTGGGAAGGAGGTTGGGGGTGGATGGAGCTGGGATAGGTGTGGAGGATGGATGGAGCTGGAATGGGTACGGGGGATGGATGGAGCTGGGATGGGTGTTTGGGATAGATGGAGCTGGGGTTGGAGGTTGAAATGGATGGAGCTGAGATGGGTGTTTGGGATGGATGGAGCTGGGGTGGGTGTGGGGGGTGGATAGAGCTGGGGTGGGTGTGGGGGTGGATGGAGCTGGGATGGGTGAAGGGGATGGATGGAGCTGCAATGGGTGCAGTGGATGGATGGAGCTGGGGTGGGTGTTTGGGGTGAATGGAGCTGGGGTGGGTGTTTGGGATGGATGGAGCTTGGGTTGGTTGTTTTCTTGTTGTGGATGGAGCTGGGATGGGTGTTTGGGGTGGATGGAGCTGGGATGGGTGCAGGGGATGGACGGAACTGGGATGGGTGTTTGGGATTGATGGAGCTGGGGTGGTAGGTTGGGATGTATGGAGATGGGGTGGGTGTTTGGGGTTGATGTAGCTAGGATGGGTGCGGGGGATGGATGGAGCTAGAATGGGTGCAATGGATGGATGGAGCTGGGATGGGTGTTTTGGATGGACAGAGCTGGGATGGGAGGTTGGGGTGGACGGAGCTGGGGTAGGAGGTTGGGATGGATGGAGCTGAGTTGGGTGTTTGGGATGGATGGAGCTGGGGTGGGTGTGGGGGGTGGATAGAGCTGGGGTGGGTGTTTGGGATGGACGGAGCTGGGATGGGTGTTTTGGATGGACAGAGCTGGGATGAGTGTTTGGGGTGGATGGAGCTGGTATGGGTGTTTGGGGTGGATGGAGCTAGGGTGGGGCTTGGGATGGATGGAGCTGGGATGGGTGTTTGGGGTGAATGGAGCTGGGATGGGTGCAAGGGATGGATGGGGCTGGAATGGGTGTGGCGGATGGATGGAGCAGGGGTGGGTGTTTGGAGGTGGGATTGGTGTTTAAAGTGAATGGAGCTGGGATGGGTGCGGGGGATGGATGGAGCTGGGATGAGTGCTGCGGATGGATAGAGCTAGGATGGGTGTTTGGGATGGACGGAGCTGGGGTATGAGGTTGGAATGGATGGAGCTGAGGTGGGTGTTTGAGATGGATGGAGCTGGGGTGGGTGTGGGGGTTGGATAGAGCTGGGGTGGGTGTTTTGGGTGGATGGAGCTGGGGTGGGTGTTTGGGGTGGATGGAGCTGGGATGGGTGCAGAAGATGGATGGAGCTGCAATGGGTCCAGTGGATGGATGGAGCTGGGATGGTTGTTTGGGATGGACGGAGCTGGGGGTGGGTCTTTGGGGTGAATGGAGCTGGGGTGGATGAAGCTTGGGTTGGTTGTTTTCTTGTTGTGGATGGAGCTGGGATGGGTGTTTGGGGTGGATGGAGCTGGGATGGGTGTGGGGGATGGATGGAGCTGGGATGGGTGTTTGGGATTGATGGAGCTGGGGTGGTAGGTTGGGATGTATGGAGATGGGGTGGGTGTTCGGGGTTGATGGAGCTAGGATGGGTGCGGGGGATGGATGGAGCTAAAATGGGTGCAATGGATGGAAGGAGCTGGGATGGGTGTTTTGGATGGACAGAGCTGGGATGGGAGGTTGGGGTGGATGGAGCTGGGATGGGTGCGGGGGATGGATGGAGCTGGGATGGGTGTTTGGGGTGAATGGAGCTGGGATGGGTGCAAGGGATGGATGGAGCTGGAAGGGATGTGGCGGATGGATGGAGCAGGGGTGGGTGTTTGGGGTGGATGGATCTTGGGTGGGTGTTTGGGGTGGATGGAGCTGGGATGGGTGCGGCAGATGGATGGAGCTAGGATGGGTGTTTGGGAAGGACGGAGCTGGGGTAGGAGGTTGGGATGGATGGAGCTGAGGTGGGTGTGGGGGGGGGTGGGTGTTTGGGATGGACAGAGCTGGGGTGGGTGTTTTGGGTGGATGGAGCTGGGGTGGATGTTTGGGGTGGATGGAGCTGGGGTGGGTGTTTGGGGTGGATAGAGCTTGGGTGGGTGTTTGGGGTGGATAGAGCTGGGATGGGTGTTTGGGGTGGATAGAGCTGGGATGGGAGGTTGGGATTGATGGAGCTGGGGTGGGAGGTTGGGAAGGATGGAGCTGGGTTGGGAGGTTGGGATGGATAGAGCTGGGATGGGTGCTTGGGATGGATGGAGCTGGGGTGGGTGTGGGGGGTGGAAAGAACTGGGGTGGGTGTTTGGGATGGATGGAGCTGGGATGGGTGTTTTGGATGGATGGAGCTGGAGTGGGTTTGGGGGCTGGATAGAACTGGGGTGGGTGTTTGGCATGGATGGAGCTGGGATAGTTGTGGGGGGGGTAGATGGAGCTGGGAAGGATGGGGCTAGGGTTGGTGTATGGAGTGGATGAAGCTGGGATGGGTGTTTGGGATGGATGGAGCTGGGGTGGGGTCAGTGGGGGAAGGATGGAGCCAGGATGCGATCAGGGGGATGAATGGGATCGGGGGATGAATGGAGCCACAATGGGATCGGGGGACGGATGGAGGCGGTATGAGATCGGGGAACAGATAGTTGGGATGGGATTGAGGGATAGATGGAGCTGGGATTGCATCAAGGTGGTGGATAGAGTTGGGATTGAATCGGGGTGGTGGATGGAGCCAGAATGGGATTGGGGTGGTGGATGGAGCCAGAATGGGATTGGGGGAAATGTATGGAGCTGCCCCCTGCAATCTTTACATTACATTCTTCTGCCCCCTGCATTCTGCACATTACACACTCATGTCCCCTGCATTCTATACATTACACACTCCTGACCCCTGCATTCTGTACATTACACACTCCTGACCCCTGCATTCTGTACATTACACACTCCTGACCCCTGCATTCTGTACATTACACACTCCTGACCCCTGCATTCTATACATTACACACTCCTGACCCCTGCATTATGTACATTACACACTCCTGTCCCTTGAATTCTATACATTACAGAATCCTGTCCCTTGAATTCTATACATTACATACTGCTGTTTCCTGCATTCTATACATTACACAGTCCTGCCCCCTGCCTTCTGTGTATTACACACTCCTGTCCTCTGAATTCTGTACATTACACAGTCCTGCACCTTGATATCTGTACATCACTTACTCCTGCCCCCTGCCTTCTGTACATTACACACTCCTGCCCCATGCATTCTGTACATTACACACCCCTGTCCCCTGCATTCTGTACATTACAAACTCCTGACCCCTGCATTCTTTACATTACACACTCCTATCCCCTGCATTCTATACAATACATATTCCTGCCCCCTGCATTCTATACATTACATACACCTGTCCCCTGCATGCTGTACATTACACACTCCTGACCCCTGCCTTCTGTGCATGACACACTCCTTTCCCCTGCATTCTATACATTACATACTCCTGTCCCCTGCATTCTATACATTACAAACTCTTGTTCGCTGTATTCTGTACATTACACACTCCTGCCCCCTGCATTATATACATTACATACTCCTGTCCACTGCCTTCTATACATTACACACTCCTGTCCCCTGCATTCTATACATTACACACTCCTGTCCCCTGCATTCTATACATTACGTACTCCTGTCCCCTGCAATCTGTAGATTACACACTCCTTACCCCTGCATTCTATACATTACATACTCCTGACCCCTGCATTCTGTACATTACACACTCCTGCCCCCTGCATTATATACATTATGTACTTCTGACCCCAGCCTTCTGTACATTACAAACTCCTGTCCCTTGAATTCTATACATTATATACTTCTATTTCCTGCATTCTATACATTAAATACTTCTGCCCCCTGCATTCTATACATTACATATTCCTGTCCCCTGCATTCTATACATTACATAGGAAAAAATTACCGTGTAGATAGGCCCCTACCCCTAATATTGCAAAACAACACAAAAAGAAAAGATGGGGATTTTTAGGCCAATTGGGAGAAGGACGATTGAAACAACCATCAATTTATGTATAAAAAACCTTTATTATTGATAAAACTTAAAAAAAATATATGACATTAGGGTAAATAACCCGACATACGTACAACACAGAATTAAAAAGGTACATTCGTGTAGAAATACTTTCCCAGAAGGGGGTGTCAAGGACCCATAAAGGATGTTATAGGGTCTCTGGTGGAACAACAGTCTAGGGGGTCCCAGCAAGCCAACGCGTTTCGCATGGGGCTTCCTCAGGGCCAGAGAAACCAGAGAAGGCCGGTATTTCCCACTATATAATGGACCATGGATGGGCAGAACCGACGGACCACCAATGATCAGAAGAATCCTCAGATCAAACAGTAAATGTCTCTTTTGTATAATCTTTTTATGGGAGTTGTTTCCTCTTGTGCTTGGTCTGCAATATGTGCAGCATGCCTTAACCGCAAAATGGGTTCCTGTCAATCAGGTTGAAGACAAACTTGAACCAGCCATAAGGATATATTTTTTATTTTCAATTAATTATTAGTCCTGGATCTATCTTTGTGCCTGTTCCTGGTGACTTACTGTTACCATGGACAATTCCGAGTCACATTTACATTTTTTTAATTTGAGATTACTATTTATTGTGTTTTATGAATTATAACTTTCAAGTGTTGCTGCCTCGTGGTATGAAGTTGTCCCTTATATCGTGAAATAGCAGCTAATTATTCATTTTTAATTTGAGGGCAGTCAATCCCATACTCAATATGGCCGCCACCATGTGTTCTGCACAATTCAGATTGAGGCGGGGTTTGAGTTGTCATTGCTTATTTAAATGGTGAGGTCAGCACGCCGCCCGCATCCCCATTAGAAGTCTTTTCAGACGAGCGCGTAGGGTACGGCGTGCTGACATCACCGCCCTGCCCAGAGGACGGGCTACACGAGAGCCAGCCGGCTTCCTTTGAATTTTAGCGGTTTTCATTCATCTATATGTGAGTGTAACTTTTTTATCTTCTCTAATAAATTGGTTTTGATGTTATTACACTATCGAGCCTATTGTTTTCCTTGTATGGTGCCACCAGAGTTCCTACTTGGGATGAGTGTCGGGATCAGTTTAATTCCTCCTCCTTGGCCATACTCGTGTGGGCTCACTGAAGCAAGGAATCTCCTATCTCCATCTTTTCTCTTTGTGTTGTTTTGCTATACATTACATACTTCTGACCCCAGCCTTCTGTACATTACACACTCCTGCCCCTGCATTCTGTACACTTTATACTCCTGCCCCCTGCATTCTGTACATTACATACTCCTGCCCCCTGCCTTTTGTACATTACACACTCCTGCCCCCTGCATTCTGTACATTACACAGTCCTGCACCCTGATATCTGCACATTACTTACTCCTGCCCCCAGCCTTCTGTACATTACACACTCCTGCCCCATGCATTCTGTACATTACACACTCCTGACCCCTGCATTCTGTACATTACACAATCCTACCCCCTGCATTCTGTACATTACACACTCCTGTTCCCTGCATTCTGTACATTACACACTCCTGTCCCCTGCATTCTGTACATTACACATTCATGACCCCTGAATTCTGTACATTACAAACTCCTGACCCCTGCCTTCTATACATTACAGACTCCTGCCCCATTCCTTTTCTGCATTACACAATCTACCCCCTGCATTCTTAACATTACACACTCCTGTTCTCTGCATTCTGTACTTTACACACTCTGATCCCCTGCATTCTGTACATTACACACTCCTGTCCCCTGCATTCTGTACATTACACATTCATGTCCCCTGAATTTTGTACATTACACACTCCTGACCCCTGCCTTCTATACATGACATACTCCTGCCACTTGCCTTCTTTGTATTACACACGCCTGCCCCCTGCATTCTGTACATTACACACTCCTGACCGCTTTACACACTCCTGACCCCTGCCTTCTATACATGACATACTCCTGCCACTTGCCTTCTTTGTATTACACACGCCTGCCCCCTGCATTCTGTACATTACACACTCCTGACCCCTTTACACACTCATGTCCCCTGAATTTTGTACATTACACAATCCTGACCCCTGCCTTCTATACATGACATACTCCTGCCACTTGCCTTCTTTGTATTACACACTCCTGCCCCCTGCATTCTGTACATTACACACTCCTGACCGCTTTACACACTCCTGACCTCTACCTTCTATACATGACATACTCCTGCCACTTGCCTTCTTTGTATTACACACGCCTGCCCCCTGCATTCTGTACATTACACACTCCTGACCCCTTTACACACTCATGACCCCCTGAATTCTGTACATTACACACTCCTCACCTCTGCCTTCTATACATTACATACTCCTGCCCCCTGCCTTCTTTGCATTACACACTCCTGCCCCCTGCATTCTGTACATTACACACTCCTGACCCCTGCTTTCTGTACCTTACATACTCCTGACCCCTGCCTTCTGCGCAATACACACTCCGGTCGCCTGCATTCTGTACATTACACACTCCTGTCCCCTGCATTCTGTACATTACACACTCCTATCCCCTGCATTCTATACAATACATATTCCTGCCCCCTGCATTCTATACATTACACACACCTGCCCCCTGCATGCTGTACATTCCACACTCCTGACCCCTGCCTTCTGTGCATGACACACTCCTGCCCCCTGCATTCTATACATTACATACTCCTGTCCCCTGCATTCTATACATTGCACACTCTTGTTCGCTGTATTCTGTACATTACACACTCCTGCCCCCTGCATTATATGCATTACATACTCCTGTCCACTGCCTTCTATACATTACACACAGCTGTCTCCTGCATTCTATACATTACGTACTCCTGTCCCCTGCCATCTGTAGATTACACACTCGTGACCCCTGCATTCTGTACATTACACACTCCTGACTCCTGCATTCTATACATTACACAATCCTGCCCCTTGTATTCTGTACATTACACACTCCTGCCCCTTGTATTCTGTACATTGCAAACTCCTGACCCCTGAATTCTGTACATTACACACTCCTGACCCCTGCATTCTGTACATTGCACACTCCTGACCCCTGCATTCTGTACATTACACACTTATGACCCCTGCATTCTGTACATTACACACTCCTGACTCCTGCATTCTATACATTACATACTCCTGCCCCTTGTATTCTGTACATTATACACTCCTGGCCCTGCATTCTATACATTACATACTCCTGCCCCTTGTATTCTGTACATTACACACTCATGTCCCCGGCATTCTATACATTACATACTCCTGCCCCTGCATTCTGTACATCCCACACTCCTGATCCCTGCATTCTATACATTTCACACTCCTGACCCCTGCATTCTGTATATTACACACTCCTGACCCCTGCATTCTGTACATTACACACTCCTTACCACCGCATGTTTTACATCACACACTCCTGGCTCCTGCATTCTGTACATTACACACTCCTCACCCCTGCATTCTGTACAATACACACTCCCGCCCCCTGCATTCTGTACATTACACACTCCTGACCCCTGCATTCTGTACATTACACACTCCTATATAATAATACTTATATCCCTGCAGCCCCCCACCCCCGATCCACCCTTCAAACACAAATCCACCTAAATCCCCACTCTTAGCACCCCCTCAAATATTCCCTTCTTAAACAATACTTATATCCCTGCAGCCCCCCCAAATCCCCCCTCCTAAAACTAATCCCCTTAAATCCCCACTCTTAGCACCCATTCAAATCTCCCCTGCTAGAACAATACTTATATCCCTGCACTCCCCAAATCCACCCTCCCAACACAAATCCCCCTAAATCCCCACTCTTTGCTCCCCCTCAAATTTCCCCTTCTCAAACAATACTTATATCCCTAAAGCCCCCAATATCCCCCCTCCCAACACAAATCCCTCTAAATCCCCACTCTTAGCAATCCCCATATTTCCTCCTAGAACAATGCTTATATCCCTGCTGCCCCCTAAATTACCCCTCCCAAAACGAATCCCCCCTAAATCCCCACTCTTAGCACCCCCTCAAAATTCCAATCCTAGAACAATACATATATCCCTGCACCCCCCCCCCCCAAATCCCCCTCCCAACACAAATCCCCCTAAATCCCCACTCTCTGCACCCTCTAAAACGCCCCCTTCTAAAACAATACTTATATCCTTGCAGCCCCCACCCCCCCAAAAATTCCCCCTCTAAACACAAATCTCTCTAAATCCACTGTCTTTGCACACCCTCTAATTTATCATCCTAGAACAATACTTATATCCCTGCAGCCCCCCAGATTCCCCCTTCCAACACAAATCCCCTCTCTCCTGATCTCCTTTTCGTGGCCTCCCCACCTCACAGCAATACCACAGTGCCCAGAACAGATGCCCCCCTTGCCCACCCCTTGTCCTGACTTGAGCTCGGCACTGCAATTTATCCATTCATCTACAGTATATAGGCTTACCTGCAATCACATATCAGCAAGTGCCACCTATTGTGTGGCCACACCATCATATGCATGGACTCTGGGACTTGAGCTGAGTTAGGATATGTCTGCCTAGTTGTCCAATACCCACTTTACTAATTATGACAGATCAACCATACAGGCGGCTGCGGGCTGCATACCTGTCAATGTCTACCATCCCAGCAGGCACAATCTTCTCAGCACGGCACTGTAATCCACCAACAGACTCATTCATCCATCTTATATAGAGTGCCTTTTGCTATCTAGAGATCTTTACCAGATGGGTTTACCTGCAGTCATCATATCTGCATGCATTATTCAAATGTGTGGCTGTACTATCAATTACATGGACTCTGGGACTTTTGAGATGCGTTAGGTTTAAATGCTTGCCAGTCAAGCTCCTTAGACTGATCAGGGGTGGGTTACTCTAGGCATCCCTTTATTGCCCATTATGGTCTGTACCTTTACTGGTTGCTTCACACCTCTGACCTATCATTCTAGCTTTAGATTGGACCAGGGTGGGTTGTGGGGAGTAAGGGGGTTTAGACTGGGTTTTGGTGGGGGCAGTGGCGGCTGGTCCTCGGTAATTGGGGGGGGGGGGCAGCAAACCAATGCGCACCCTCCCCCGGGTGGGCCGGCCGGTCGGTCAGTCGGTCAGTCAGTCAGTTGGCAGGCGACACATCCCCCCCCCCCCCCCATCCTGTCTGCCTCCTTATCTCCTTACCTCCTCCTTCCTTCTGTTGGGAGCCGGGGAGTGCTGGATGGCTGAGCCACTGTGCTCCTCCAGCCATGTGTCTTCTGCCGCTTCCTGGCCACTGGCAATTTCTTCAAGATCGCTTCTCCTTTTGACCAATTGGGAAAGGGGTCTCACAACCCTCTTCCTGATTGGCTGGGAGGAGAGTCAGTGTGACAATAACGAATATTCATTCGCTATTGGCACACAACTGGGTGGGCTCAGGGCGCAGTGCTCTGCGCCCTGAGCCCACCCTTTTTTGAAGACTATTAGAGCCTCTGGCTCTAATCACGAGTTTAAAAAAAGAAATCCCCTATTGGAATCCATGCGTCCGGCAACCTGCATGTAGATTAGGGGGCCGGACGCATGGATATGGGGGCGGTGCCACTGCACCCCCAATAGACGGGCTGCCCCTGGGTGGTGGTTGTGTTTTGGGGGGTGCCATAGATTCCATAGGGGGGGGAGCAGGTATATTCTAGATTTGTGAGGGAAGAAATGTCATAAGCACACCAAGGATTCCTCAGAAGGGTCCAAAGCTTTATTCGCATGGTCAAATGATACACATATGGCAATATTTCAGAGCCACACAGGGCCCCTTCATCAGGCAAGTGACAAAGGGGCCCTGCATGGCTCTGAAACATTGCTGTAGGTGTACCGTGTGACCATGTGAACAAAGCTTTGGACCCTTCTGAGGAATCTTTTGTGTGCTGTTGACATTTCTTCATTCCGATTGTCTGTGGTTTCCAACCGGTGGTCAATACAGCACCCAGCATCATTATAGACATTTCCATGTGTGCGTAGGGAAATATTGCATTTGGGTTTGTGAGGGGGTGACCTGCCCAAATAGCAAGCAATTGTGCTGCAAGTTTGAAAATGACTTGCTAAGTTATTGCTAGATTTTCCAGGCTTAACAAGTTTGCTGCAAATGTAGTACTGTCCCCACAGGGCCTGCTGAATAATGACTTGGCGGGCTCCCCTGATTACCAGAACGCGGTTACCTTGAGATATAGTTTGTTGATCCCTCCTTGCTCCTGCTGGCTGGTCACACATATAAACAATCTAGGGGAGTTGTTTTTTTTTATGTTTATTTGGAACTTGAATAGGAGAAGGGAAACAGTGGGATACTCCAGTTTGAATTATTCACATTAGCTGAGGACTTCTATCTCTAAGCCTTCTAGGTTAATTGTAAGCAGCTAGGCTGCTTAATTCCACACTGCCACAAGTATAGTAAGGGCTAAGTATCTTGCTCTTCACTTCCTAGCAAAACGACTAAGTGAGTGATAACTTATCTTCAGGACACTCTCACTAGCATCCCCTTTCAACCGACACCCATCCACTGACTATCCTAGGAGCAGGGGTGGCCCCCCTCAGGTCAGGCCCCTTGACACGAGATTTTGTACTCACTGTACAGAGACAGATCCTCCAGTGTCTCCCCTCTAAGCCAGCTCCTCTGGACCTCCAGGTTCAGTTCCTCACTGCTACTCTCCAGGCCCTCAGGACGACCCCCTGAGGCCGCATGGCACCTTTACAGAGGAGGAGGCAGCCACTCCCTCCCTCCAGGACTATCCAGCCGAAAGACCCCGAGCACATGTACTCCTGGTTTTTATACAGTATCCCAACATGCAACGAGGCACTTTCCCTCTGCCAATCCTCAGGACTCTATCAAACGCCTATGCACCCTTTCGACAGGTTCCCTACCACTGTTCTACCAGCCTCCCTATTGGACCAGCGTGAAACACTTTCCAGACAGAATGAGTTGCATCCTGAGCGCAATGAGCAGACCTCACTAACAGATCCTACTCTCTGGTAGGCAGAGAACAATATAGATTTACCTGCAGCCACTCTGGTAAGCAGACAAAGCTCAAAACTATATTCTCTCACTAGAACCTACCTAGGAGGGTGCTAGACAGAATTGCAGCAAGTCTGCATTGCATGACTCCAGATCAACTTTCGTTGTAAACATTGTGCAGTCTGCTGTAAGTTCTGGTTCAGTTATGTTGTGCAATAGTCATCCCACCACAGGGGGTCACTGTGACTTGCAGAGCTCTTGCTGTAGACTCACCACCACTGCAACTTTGCTCTTGCTAGAGACTTTCCATGCACATTTGCTACAAATTGCAAAAGTGTCATCTAGAACAGACCTCAAATTTTCCACTCGCCTGCTCGCATTTTGCGAGTGGAAAATTATTCAGGGCGAGCGTGGGGCGGCTTCGGGAGCCGCTCAGGGGAAGAGAGAGGAGAGGAAGAGTAAAGCCGACCAGCCAACAGACTGGATAATCCAGAGCGCGGATCATCCCACTGTAACAGCTTTATTTTGAATTGCCGGGCGCTCGCCGACACACACAGTCCCGCCTCCTAACCCGGCTTCTTTGATAGACTGAACAACTGACCAACCAGGACGTGTGACGTCTCTCAAAGGAGCTGAGCCAGGAGGTGGGACTGTGAGTGTCGGCGAGCACCCAGCAATTCAAAATAAAGCTGTTACAGTGGGATGATCCGCGCTCTGTGATTATTCGGCCAGTTTTCCTCTTCCTCTCTCTCTCTCTCTTCCCCTGTACTGGTCAGTGCATTGACAGGCACAGGTAAAGCTGCATTGATGGGCACAAGTGAAGCTGCAGTAACAGGCTCAGGTAAAGCTGCATTGCCGGGCACAGATACAGCTGCATTAATGGGCACTGGTAAAGCTGCGTTAACAGGCTCAGGTAAAGCTGCATTGTCGGGCACAGATAGAGCTGCATTGATGGGCACAGGTGAAGCTGCGTTAACAGGCTCAGGTAAAGCTGCATTGATGGGCACAGGTGAAGCTGCGTTAACAGGCTCAGGTAAAGCTGCATTGATGGGCACAGGTGGAACTGCATTTACAGGCTCAGGTAAAGCTGCATTGTTGGTCACAGATAAAGCTGCATTGATGGGCACAGGTGAAGCTGCATTAACAGGCTCAGGTAAAGCTGCATTGACAGGCACAGATAAAGCTGTATTGAAGGGCACAGGTGAAGCTGCGTTAACAAGCTCAGGTAAAGCTGCATTGATGGGCACAGGTGAAGCTGCATTAACAGGCTCAGGTAAAGCTGCATTGACGGGCACAGGTGAAGCTGCGTTAACAGGCTCAGGTAAACCTGCATTGTCGGACACAGATAAAACTGCATTGACGGGCTCAGGTAAAGCTGCATTGATGGGCTCAGATGAAGCTGCATTAACATGCTCAGGTAAAGCTGCATTGATGGGCACAGGTGAAGCTGCATTAACAGGCTCAGGTAAACCTGCATTGTCGGGCACAGATAAAACTGCATTGACGGGCTCAGGTAAAGCTGCATTGACGGGCTCAGATGAAGCTGCATTAACAGGCTCAGGTAAAGCTGCATTGATGGGCACAGGTGAAACTGCATTAACAGGCTCAGGTAAAGCTGCATTGTTGGGCACAGATAAAGCTGCATTGATGGGCACAGGTGAAGCTGCATTAACAGGCTCAGGTAAAGCTGCATTGACAGGCACAGATAAAGCTGTATTGAAGGGCACAGGTGAAGCTGCGTTAACAAGCTCAGGTAAAGCTGCATTGATGGGCACAGGTGAAGCTGCATTAACAGGCTCAGGTAAAGCTGCATCGACGGGCACAGGTGAAGCTGCGTTAACAGGCTCAGGTAAACCTGCATTGTCGGGCACAGATAAAACTGCATTGACGGGCTCAGGTAAAGCTGCATTGACGGGCTCAGATGAAGCTGCATTAACAGGCTCAGGTAAAGATGCATTGACGGGCACAGATAAAGCTGTATTGAAGGGCACAGGTGAACTGCGTTAACAGGCTCAGGTAAAGCTGCATTGATGAGCACAGGTGAAGCTGCATTAACAGGCTCAGGTGAAGCTGCATTGACGGGCACAGGTGAAGCTGCATTAACAGGCTCAGGTAAAGCTGCATTGACTGGCACAGGTGACGCTGCATTGACGGGCACAGGTGAAGCTGCATTGACGGGCACAGGTGAAGCTGCATTAACAGGCTCAGGTGAAGCTGCATTAACAGGCTCAGGTGAAGCTGCATTAACAGGCTCACGTAAAGCTGCATTGACGGGAACAGGTGACGCTGCATTGACGGGCACAGATGAAGCTGCATTGGCGGGCACCGGTGAAGCTGCATTGACGTGCACAGGTAAAGCTACATTTCATTTTATGAGATAATTTATGAGGGCGTGTTTAGGGGCGGAATTATGGGCGGGGCAACTCTTAAGGCCTGGCTAGTAGCTAATTTTGAAATTTTGAGCCCTGATCTAGAACGTGTGCTTCACGTGCTCTGCAAGCGTGTAACTTGCCAGTGAAAATGTGCAGCAAGTTAACAGACTTACAATTGAACACTGCCACAAGTTTGTGACAAGTTATCCTTGCTATCAGGGTGGGGGTTTCCTGGGTGGGGCGGTTGTTCTTGGGGGGGGGGTTAGGTTTGGCAGGAGGAGAGGTGCGGTAACTGTGATACCTACTGTTTTTTTTGTATTTTTGATTCAATAAATATATTTTTAGTGGTAGCTGTCTGGGTGTTTAGATTCCCTTTTCATTTTCTTTCTTTTTTTGATATGCAAATGGATGGTGACACCCACCTACTTATTAATTGGAAGCACCACTAGTGTGTCCTACTCAGCAGGGCTCCCAGGACCATACACACTTTTTGCTGATATAGAAAATTGCACCCCTAAGGCTCCATGCACACTAGTGATTGTTAAGCCTCGTAGACACGTAACGAATTTCCGCCGACCGGTCGTCCGTCTTTTGTCCAGAGTGGTGTCTGTTGGTTGGAATGTGCTCTAGACTGCACACGAATTTTCCCGCACGACAGAATTCTACTTCAGAAGGGATTTCATGTGTTGGATTGCTTTCTTTGTGTTCTTTCATCTCTGAGCATGCCCAGTCTTGCTCATAAGATTTTTCCCTGTCGAAATCTGTACTAATGAGACCAAAATCAGACGTGTTTTGACGGAGGACAAAAATTTTAACCACTTGCCGACCGCCGCACGCCGATCTACGTCGGCGGTCAGCCCCTCACAGGCAAAGTGACGTAGGGCTACGTCACTAGCTTGTGAGGGTCTAGGGAGCGAGCGCGCGCCACCGGAGGCGCGCTCCCGCGTGGTCACGGACCCCCCCCCCCCGCGCGTGTGACCGGCGGACCCGATGTCCGCCGGCCACTCTGCGATCGGCGGGGGAGAGGGAGAAAGTCAGGCAGCTTGTGTAAACAAGCTGCCTGTCATTCTCCCCTCTGTATGAGAGCTGATCATATGGATCTACTATGTAGATCCGTTGATCACTCTGCATACAGCTGAAGCCACAGCCAATCACAGTAAGAATCACGCCCCTAGGGACACACACAGCCCCTCCCTCTCAAATAAAGTTAACCCCTTCACTACCAGTGTATTTTTACAGTAACAGTGCATATATATAGCACTGATTACTGTAGAAATGTCACTGGTAACCCCAAAAGTGTCAAAAATGTCAGTCAAGGGTCCGATCTGTCCGCCGCAATGTCGCAGTACCGCAAAAAAATCGCAGATCGCCGCCATTACGCGTTAAAAAAAAACAATAAAAATGACAAAAATCTTTCCCTTAGTCAGTAAACGCAATAACTTTTGCGCAAACCAATCAAAATACGCTTTTTGCGATTATTTTTTTTACCAAACATAGGTAGCATAAAACAAATTGGCCGAAAATGTTAAAAAATTTTGATTGTTACATTTTTTTGGGGGGGAATTTCATATAAAAAAAAGGGAAAAATATTGCTATTTTTGCAAAATTGACGCTCTTTTTTTGTTTATAGCGCGTGATCAAAAAATCGCACAGGTGATCAAATACCGCCAAAAGAAAGCTCTGTTTGTGGGAAAAAAAGGACGCCAAATTCGTTTAGGTACAGCGTCGCACGACCGCGCAATTGTCCGTTAAAGTCACGCAGTGCCGAATCGCAAAATACCCCCTGGTCGTTTAGCAGCCAAATCCTCCGGGGCTTAAGTGGTTAATGCCTGCACATCTGGATTTTGTAAGCCGAAAAGTCGGAGTCGGCTGTCAAAAGCACCATACTAACAATCCGAAAATTGGCAGATCGGTCGTCGGACGAATTTTCCCTTCCGAATTTCTTATCGTGTGTACGGGCCTTTAAGCTCCAAGAAACTATCAGCATTTTTTTCTGCCTCTTGATACTAAATAGTGTTGTCTTATGTCTCCATGCACACTTCTTTAGGCAGTTTGTTTTTTTTCTTTTTAGCTTCGGCGTCTAGGAGCAGCAAAAAAAATGTTTTTGTAGAGTTTCTTGGAGCGTTTTTCTAGCAGAAACGCTCCAAAATGCTCCTAAATGCTGTTAAATGCTCCTAAACGCTACTAATAGCCTTTTTTTTTTAGCTTTTTTTTCCTGTTTTCTAAAGGAACTGCAAAAATGGTAATAAAACGCTAACACTCCTAAACGCTCCTTATTGTTCCTAAATGATCTTAAACGCTCCAAAATGCTACTAAAACACTACTACAAAAATCTATTACCAATGGTTTTTATCTAGCATTTTTTTTTCCAACCTTTTTTTTTTAGCTTCACCATTTTCCTGCTGATATACTACGGAAGGCTGGCTCGGCTGCACGAACCGCTCTACCGTACCGCCCGTCCCCATTAGGCAGCGGGGAAGCCGATCCAGCCGCGATTGCCACCGGGCACCCGCAATCGCTCCTCGTGGAGAGAGAGAAAGGCGGTCTGCTGTTGTAAACACAGCAGACCGTTGTTCTCTCTGGAATGAACACAGAGTTGCCTGTGATCCCCCTATTTAAGAACACAGGTCTCTGTGTTGATTCCACAAGTCCCTCCCCCATACAGTTAGAAAACACCCCCTAGGCTCACACTTAACCCTTTGATCACCCCTGGGTTAATTCCTTCCCTGCCAGTGTCATTATTACAGTAACAGTGCATATCTTTAGCACTGATTACTGTAATAATGTCATTGGTCCCCCCAAAAGTTTCAAAATTTTCAGTTAGGTGTCCAATATGTCCACCGCAATGTCACAGTCCCGCTAAAAATTGCAGATCGCCGCCATTAATAGTAAAAATAAGCAAATAAATAAAAATTACATAAATCTTTCCCCTAGTTTGTAGACGCGATAACTTTTGTGGAAAACATGCGCTTATTGGGATTTTTTTTACCAACAATATGTAGCAGAATTCAAATTGGACTAAAAGGATGAAAAATTTAGATTTATAATGTTTTTATTCTTTTTTTGGGGGGGGGGAATGTTATATAGAATAAAGTGAAAAATATATATATTTTTTTCAGAATTGTCGCCCTATTTTGTTGATAAAATGAAAATCACACAGGTGATCAATTACCATCAAAAGAAAGCTCTATTTGTGGGAAAAAAGGACATCAATTTTATTAGGGTACAGCGTCCCACAACCACGTAATTGTCAGTTAAAATAACGCAGTGCCGAATTGCAAAAAATGGCCTGGTCATTAAGGGGGCAAAACCTTCCGGGGCTGAAGTGGTTAAAAAAAAAAACGCTAATGTGTTTTTTCATGCTTTTTTGCTGAAACACTTTTTATTTTTATTTTTTTAAATGGGTTCCTATGGAACATGTTCACATAAATGCATTTTTGTGTCGCTGCGTTTTTGGAAAGGGTCGGGGACTTTTTTTTCCCGGCAAAATGCAGCCTTTTGCACGTAATGGGCAAGCATTAAAAATGCAAGTCCTGAGTTCTTGATGAGTTTTTTGATGCATTTTTTGTTATTTAATCAGCCCAACAACAAATTGTCCAAATAAAAAGAAAAAAAGATTTTAAAAAATGCAACATATCGAGGGCAGTGCTTGCAACAGTGTGTAAAAGTGATCAGGAGGCTATAAAGCACTTCCACTCAGCCCACAGTCAGCTTAAAACGGAGTTCCACCCTGGGAATTTTTTTTTAAATAAAAATACCCCCAGGACAGTCAGGGCTAGTGCATTCCACAATGGATAGCCTCTGATCTGTCCCGGGTTGCACTTACCTCCAAGAAGAAATACTTACCTTGAAAATGTATTGTCCAGCGCTGCCATCTCAGGTGTGGGCAGCTTGAAGCCAGTGCGATCCTCTTCTGTGTCCTCTTCCGTCTTCTTGGGTCCCACGATGCACTGCACCGACCCCGCCATCACTTCCGGTGCCGCAGCGTCATCCCTTCACGGCATGCCCAGAAGCTGTTTAGCAAGGTATGACGTCGCCCGCACCGGAAATGACGTCGGGGCCGGTGCAGGCGCATTGATTCCTGGGAGCGATGACGTTCAGCTCCCAGGAATCATTGCAAAGCCAGGAAGTGACGAATCGCCGTGGCCGCCGAGGGGAGGAAGAGGAAGTAAGGTAAGTATATTTTCTTCTAAACTAGGTAAGTAAAAAAAAAATAAAAAATTGCGATTATCCATTTGTTTTTCTGGTGACCCGGAGCGAGAAGATGGAGGTAAGTATCATTTTAGGGTGGAACTCCGCTTTAAAGTGGATCTTTTCCTTCTTTTTCTAAACATGAAAGTGCTTGTAAAGGTGAAAGGTTTTTTACCTTATTGCATTCTCTGGGTTACCCTGGATGATCAATGAAAAAAGGAAGGGTTTTGAGGGGATACAGATCCTCTGACAATGGTTGCAATAACTAGGCTCACAATTAATAAAGTGCATAAATCAATTTTATTGGTGATATCAAAAAATAGGACAAAAATATATACATACAATGTTAACAGGGAACTGATGACTCAGCATGAATCATCTGTATAAAAACAAGACCCTTAAGACCGGGAAGGGTGGAGTTGCTGTATCTAGCAATACCCTTACCATGCCTTGCCCACCTTTGGGAAAGGTCTAAAGTGTGGAAAAATAGGGGATAATTATGTCACTTCTACTGCCACCCTATCTATTGAAATCCAGGTTTGCCTTATAAATCGCATTTGGGGAGGACGGATTATGATAATCAAATCAATCAATCATGCATGAAAGTATATAATAAAAATTACAATTCATTCAACATGCGCAAGTGACATTGGCATAAAGCTTCTTCCGACTCTGGAAGGAATTAGATGAGAGTTGTTAATGTCACAATCGGCCAATGTATGGTGGGGAATAAAAGTAACCCCTAATCAAAGAAAAAAGTGCACTTGGTTTCATACGTTGGCTTAAGCGTTGGAGCTCATATTGTGAAGATTAACAGTCACTCTGATATATACTAAATCCCGGTGTCCGGAGGTATGACACTGTGCAGCGGGTTAAGGTGTATTGGATACTTGGTGAAGGGAGGAGAAATTATGTCAGAATCCGGTATTTAAATGGAGAAATTTCTTCCTTAATTTCTGTATGGGGCACAGATGGTTAATGTTCGGATCTTATGTTTTGTCGGCCGTGTAGAGGGGCTCGTGGCACCCGGGACCAGGACAATCTGGTTAGGGGAGTGACTCCTTAATTGGTTATGACAGAGAATTTCTGGGCTATGCCCAATCGTTTCTCTATGTCAGTGAGTAGTAAGTGTGCAGATTCTTTGTCATTACTCACCCTTTTTTGTCCGGTCAACCTGCCTCGGTGTCACTGAGCTACATTACCTCTTGGCTTCCAGGGAATGTCCGAGTCCGCATCACTGTGTAGAGCCTCCAGCTTAGATCATCTATGGCGGCTTGCTGTACGGAGCGTGGTTTGTTTCCACAAATTAAGTGCTTTGTGTTGAAATACCTTTTCGCTGCCGTAAGTGCAGTATTGCGGTGTCCAGGGGAATGAGGCTGCTTCGGTATCCGTACCTTCCGGGTTGCTGCGCACGTGTGTCGTACCTCGATGTATCGGTGTACTGGACTTCACATGGAGTCGGAGGTTCCTAGGGGTGGCGCTGGCGTCTGCCGTCTACCGTTGACGCGTTTCGCGTGATGACGCACGCTTCTTCAGAACGTAGAGGACACCGTTCTGTTGTGGTTTAAATAGTCAGAGTTTTTTTCAATTGGACGGTTTTTTAATTGATTTTAATTCTTACCCTGGATGATCCACTGCTAAAATGCTCAAAAGCAACATGCATAGGTCTGAATCACGCCTAAAACTTACTGTAACTAATCTTTCCCCCTTGACTCCAATGCATTGAGCCGAAACGGTTACATTTCACCGTAATTTTTTTTTTGCCAGAATTTCAAGGTAATTGAAATCTGTCTGCAAAAAGAGTTCTTCCAAGGATAAATTAAAAAAAGGGGAAAATATTTTTTTTCTTTAAATATTAATCATTCTTTTGTTTGTTTTTTTTTTTTTTTTCATTTCCAAAAGCAGGCAGGAACACTGACATCCATGTGCCTTTATTTACTTCTTTTTATTGCTTTTAAGTGCATATAACCAACAAAGAGAGTGAAAAGCAACAGAAATGGAGTACATAATAAGTGAAAAAATATGCACATAATTATTGTATATTCCAGGAGTGGAAAAAAAGCATGAAAGAAAAAAAAAAGGAGATGGAAAGAAAATGAAAATGAAACAATGATGGGGGAAGGTTGTTATGTGGTTAGGTGTGAAATAAATAAAGGGAATTTACATTTTCTTCAGCATTATTTGTATTAATTAGATTGGAAACGGTGTGTACAGAATTAACCCATAGAGCCTCAAAGTTATGTCAATTGTCTGCACTCTGCAGTCTATACCAGGTGATGGCAGAAAGTACCAACCAACTGCAGTGGAATAAAGTTTGAAACTTTTCCATTATTAACCACTTCTGGACCAGACGATTTCCCCCCCTAATGACCAGTCCATACTTTGCGATTCAGCACTGCGTTACTTTAACGGACAATTGCGCGGTCGTGTGACGCTTTACCCAAATAAAATTTATGTCCTTTTTTTCCCACAAATAGAGCTTTGTTTTGGTGGTATTTTAACACCTGTGCGATTTTTATTTTTTGCGCTATGAACAAAAAAAGAGCGACAATTCTGAAAACAAATATACAGTAAACCCCCACTCCATCGCGGTTCAGTTTTTGCGGTCCCGGTATATTGCGTTTTTTTTTTGTAATGTTATTTTACTATATAAATCATTAAAAATGAAATATTTTTGTGTTTTCCATAGCTCTTGCTCTGTCTCTCAGTATCTTTTATGTGTTTAAATGAGTTTCTATTGTTTTAAAAGTGTGTTTAAAGACCTTAAAATGCTTTTACACGTACAGTGACAGTAAAAAAAACATGCCTGCAATGCATTTTAATAGGGTTTTTCTATTTTGCGGATTTTCACTTTTCGCGGCTGGGTCCGGAACGTAACCCCCGCAATGGAGGGGGGTTTACTGTATATATTTTTCACTTTCTGCTATAAAACTTTCTCAAAAAAAAAAAAAATCTAACAATCTAATTTTTTTTTAACATTTTTGGCCAATTTGTTGTCTGCTACATATTTTTGATAAAAAAAATCACAATAAGCGTATTTTGATTGGTTTGCGCAAAAGTTATTGTGTCTACTAACTACGGGAAAGATTTATGTAATTTTTATTGTTTTTTTTTTTTTTACTAGTAATGGCGCGATCTACGATTTTTAGTGGGACTATGACATTTGGACCCCTAACTGACATTTTTGACACTTTTGGGGGTACCAGTGACATTACTACAATAATCAGTGCTAAATATATGCACTGCTACTGTAATAATGACACTGGCAGGGAAGGGGTTAACATTGTGGGTGATCAAGGGGTTAAATGTGTACCTAGGGAGAGTGATTGTGGGGGGCGTGGCTTGTGAAATGATCATAGAGACCTGTGATCCTATATAGAAGGATCACAGGAGCTCTGTGATCATTCCAGAGAGAAGAATGGTCAGCTGTGTTTACAACAGCTGACTGTTCTTCTCTCTCAGCGGGAAACGATTGTGGGTGCCCGGCGGCAATTGGAGCCGCCTGCCCCATGCATCAGCTTTCTGCTGCTGAGTGGGGGCGGGAGCACGCCGCCTGCGGCATGCGCTTTCCCCCTAGCTGCAGGCGCACGACCGAAGTAGGTCTATGTTGGCTTGCACAGGAGAGCCGCACTGGCACAGTAAAAAGGCGGTGGGCGGCCCGAAAGAGGTTAAAAAAATAGTTTTATGTCCACCAAACATACAGTAGGTATCTGTAATATTTATTTTCAATTATCTTGACTTAAATGTGGTTTTAAATAGATCTGATAAACACGAGAATTGTACAAACTTGAGTAAAAATGTATTTGAAATGTTACCTCATCCCAATACACAGTAAAGTCCCAAAACATTTTTTGTGCTGAATGTTTGAAGAGAGTAAAATGCTACATAACAAAGTAAAAACGTGAGATGTCTTTTTCTGGACTGAAAGGGTAACTCCACTTTTGTGGAGAAAAAAATCAGCAAATAAAAAAAAAACAATATAGCATATACAACTGCGACACAAATCATATTGTAATTGAATGTTATTTAAAAATGACCTTTCCTTTTCAATCTGCAGCTGCTGTAATTTTCTGAAAATGCAATGCAATATGGCCGCCTGGAGGTGTTCTGTACACAGAATGTATACTGACCACACCCCCAGAAACGTCAGTTCCTGCTTGTGTAATTGGCTCACCAATTTTCCCAGAAGTCTGCACTAAGATACAAGTCAGATTTCTGGCATCCCCTGCAACAAAAATGTCCTTTTTGTTGAGATACTCCCAATAGGAACACGTCTAAAGGGATGCAAGCCCAGCAGATTTCCTCATTAGTGCCCTGCAGCTGCCACAGCTGATAGATAATTATGAAACCACTCCCATTAGACCCAATCAGCACAGAGGAACAAACAATGATTTCTTCTAAATAACAAAAGGTAGGAATCTGCAACAAAGTTTGGTAAAATCCTTGTATTGTACAAGGATCACCCAGAGGGGAATGTTTTTTTCTCAATAAAAGTGGAGTTACTCTTTAAAGGATATGTAAATGCAATAAAGTCTCTGTCTTCAGCTTTAGAGCATGTCCCAGCTAATTTTATTTATTTATTTTTTTACTTTATTCCAGTGGCGAGAAACTGCTTTTATTACTTCCTTTGAGATCATTACCAGGATTGTACAACTCTTGCAGGAGCAGTTGATAGAAGAAGGGTGCTGCAGAATTCCATTGGTCAGCTCCTCACTGTGGGCAGGGCTTGGCACCCAGTACCTTGGATTGGCTATGAACAGGTGAAATCAGCATTAAAGTGATTGTAAAGTCTTTTTTTTTTTTTTTTTAAACAACAAACATGTTATACTTACTGTACCTGCTCTGTTGCGGCTGGTTTGCACAGAGCAGCCTGGATCCTCCCCTTCTCGGGTCCCTCGTTGCTGATCCTGGCTCCTCCCTCCTATCGAGTGCCCCCACACCAAGCAGCTTGCTATGGGGGCAGCCGAGCTGCAGCTCTGTCTGTCCATTCAGACACGGAGCTGCCGTTCGGCCCCGTCCCCTCTCTCTCCCGATTGGCTCACTGACTTTGATTGACAGCCGCTGGAGCCAGTGGTGCCGCTGCTGTGTCTTAGCCAATCAGGAGGGAGAGTCCCGCACGGCCGAGGGACTCGTGGACATCGCTGGACAGAGATTGGGTCCAGGTAAGTATTAGGGGGTGCTGGGGGGGGGGGGCTGCTACACACAGAAGGCTTTTTATCTTAATGCATAGAACCTTCTGACTTTACAACTCCTTTAGGGTAGCACTTTGGATCTTAATCAAGGCTTCTATGAGAGTACATTTGTTAACTCTTTGTAATTCGTAGCCAATCATCAGCACTGTTGACACATATGCACTATGGACACACTTTTGTTAGACTCTACCTCTCCCCAGGTGTGCAGCATTTCTGAGCCAGTACTGCGGAGCTTGTACAGGTCTCCACCAAACCAGCAGTTCTGTCACCTCACTCCCGGCGACTGTGACCCATATGTTGCTACTGGATACAGGAAGCACAGTACCCATAATATAGGCTTGTTCTCCTCCGAAGGCCTCACTTCTTCACTGTGCTGTGAGGATGGTCCCAGTATGTGGGGAACTGGTCACCAGTAAAAGGGCCAAGCATCAAACCCCTTCACTATCAGAGTCTCCATCTCCAATTCCATGTCAACCGTTTCCTGGCTGGTTGGCTGCTTAACCACTGGACAGGTAGTCATTGGCAATGGCAATATAACCTCCCTAGGACAGCTTCTTTGCTCGTTAGACCTCTGTACTGTATCTTCTCTAATTTCTCTCGTCCCTTTGAAAAAGCCCTGTTTTTTTTTTTATTGTTTTTTATAGAAACAAAGGAGAAGTTTGGGACTTTATATGAAGTGTGTATCCACCCGTAAATGTATTGTATATAAACATAAAATACATGTACAAAAAAGTATAAGCGTGTAATAAAATCAGGTATTATTATTTAAATCTATTAAATAGATAGTAACAATAGTATATCTTATTTGGAACATTCATGAGGTGACTTTAGTACATAGATGATATATTAGAGCCATGGCATACTAAAAATATTGAAAAAAATTGGTTTAATAATAAATATACATGATGGACAAAAATTGATATCTACACAAAGA
The DNA here is from genome assembly GCF_965119305.1 of Pelophylax lessonae. Lineage (NCBI taxonomy): Eukaryota > Metazoa > Chordata > Amphibia > Anura > Ranidae > Pelophylax > Pelophylax lessonae. The sequence goes on along the minus strand of NC_138768.1, from coordinate 38,945,114 downwards.
TATAAATTAATAATAATTATTAATAATAATAATAATAATAATAATAATAATAATAATAATGATAATAATAAAAAAAAATGTTTTTTATATGCCATGCATGCCCCATTTAATAACTTCAGACCAGGCAGTAGAACTGAATAACAAGTTATTTTGCTAAAGTAGTTGATAGCAGGAAAACAGTTCTTCAAGATATTTCCACACACATCCCTGACAATGTTCTCTAAATGCCAGTGTTGCAGTGGCCCATGAGGTAGATGTAGCACCCTCCTAGGTAGTTGCTAGGAAAAGGAATAGTTTGCACCATCTGCTTATCAGGGGAGCCTGATCAGTATTCTGGTCTGAGGGAGTGTCCCCACTGTATCCAATAGGGGAGCCTGAATCACAGTGGAGGAAACCCAGTCAGTAACACACATGCTTTTATGACTATCCCAGTGGGTAGGCACAGCATTGGTGCATCCTGGGATATGTTATAAAAGCCACGGGCACATGTGACAGGGTGTCTTTGGGTGGGAAGCCAGGTCCCAGGAGGAGGCTGACGGCTGTCTCTCCTCCTGTTGCTGAGGAAAGTGGTCACAGGTGGTCGGCCTTGTGGACCAGAAGTGCAGGGCTGAGCCAGGTGGTCCAGTGGATGCTGACAAGGGAGTTGGAGGCAGAGCGACCCAGGGAAAAACAGTATCTGTGAGTACTGGGAAGCTTGCCAGGGGTCTGCCCAGGAAGGGGACCACTCCAGTAGGGTGTCAGTAGACAGAAGGTCAGCGCACACGGTCATTGAGTACATATTCTCTGTCTTCACTTTAATGGCAAGGTGAAGCAGCAGCCTTGCCGCATTCTACAGTTAGTTGTCCTCAGGAATTTTGCATAGTTCAAGTTGGAGTTTCCCACTCATCCCTTCTCCCATCCACGTTCCAATAAAAACACAAAAAAACCAACATCCCTTGGACTGTTCATTGTCTGAGCCAAGAACTTGTAATGCCTTGTATCTGCTATCAGTTGCTAATGGTAACCCAGGGGAATCCAAGAAGTGTAATTCCCAGCAGCTCCCTAGGGGGCAGTGCTACATAGACATTCCTTAATTTAGGTAGTAAAGTCCAATAAAAGTCCTTTGCAATGCAAAAATCCTTTATTGGCAGGGAATCCATGATTTGGTAGCAATAATCTATAACTGGCAGTAAATCCATGACTGGCAACATAAATCCCTTTAAGTCCACACCCCTTGGAACCCTGACTGGGCTTTCACAAGTGGTGGCGATACGGTAGAGTTGCAGCTTACACCTTAGTAGTTCAGTCCCCAAAGAGCCCTTGATGTAAATTCAGCTCACTTTTTATGTCATGTCCAGCAGAGGGTGGAAAAGCCTGGGAAAACCTGGCCAGCAGAGTTAACCCTTACCTACCAAACGGCACCACCTCTGCTGGGCAACATTACCTAAGCAGTGCAACTTACACAACATTAAATACTTTTAACCCTAAATGTACTGAACATAACCAGCACAGAAATACCTCGGTCAGCACTTTCTTACATACTCATGTAGGCATACCCTCGAAAACTACACCTACCAGGAGCTCTTTACCTACACTCAGTGGGAATGATGTAAAAAAAAAAAAAAGAGTAGAGCATTTTCTCTTTGCAACATGAATTTTTCATTTAGCCTAGTAAATATGGTGAGGCTGTGCTGACTTGCACTTTTGGAATATTCTTTACAAAGTAAATTTCCGCTTATCTTTACTCGCCTAAATCATTGTTACATAGTTAGTCAGGAGGACAAGTCCTTCTAGTTTAGCCAATCATGGTGGATACTCCCCATCCAGGGAGAGTGTTTGCGCATGGATAAGGAGTCTTTTGAGGGTTATACTATTGGCCCCACCAGGTATTAGAGTACCTTGTTTCATTACATATCATTTTGTCGGCACACCAGCTGATGTGCTTTATGCCAATCTTTGCTGGTTGATGACGCTTGGCAGCGTATGTACATTTTTACCCATTTTTTTGATGATTCTGATCCTCCATCCACCCTCCTTGCTGGTTACTAATCTTTTTACCTATATCGTCATTGCCTACTGATCATATACAGACCATTGATCCATTAGCTCTGTGACAGGAAGTCAGGTAAATCTGTGAGTGTTGTCACAGATGGGAGATACACTTCTGCTTGGTTTAGACAATTCACCAATTACTATAGGGTGTCGGCTGCAGAGGGAGCCAGCAGGAAGGTTTAAGGAAGTTGAAAAACCTTCAGCTATTCAGAATGAGGAAATTAAGGCCTCTATAATTTGTCCAGAGGAAGTCTATTGATGGCTGCCTCCTGACGCTGTGTGAGTAGAGGAGGACAGTCAGATGGGTGCCTCCTGAAGCTGTGAGAGCATAGGAGAGGAATACCTCCTGAAGCGATGTGCGCTGAGGAGGGTAAAAAGACTGAAGACTTCTCAAGGTGAGGTCTTGGATTATTTTCTATGTGAAGAGAAAAAACAATGGATGTTTTCTATGTGAAGAGAAAAGGGACATTTTCTATGTGAAGAGAAAAACCAATGGATGTTTTCTATGTGAAGAGAAAAGAGACATTTTCTGGGTGGCGAGAAAACAAATGGACTATTGATGGTCTGCTGTATGATCAGCCAAGTCTGCCCAACAGTAGGTTGGGGATAGACTCCTTAGGTAGGTTCCTGTGTGTGAGAAGGTAGCCGCCCACAGTGGCAAGGATTTATTTTGTATTTTATTTTATTTCTGATGTTTTGATGCTTGCGCTTGTGTGAAGAAAATTGCAAGAATAAAACCATACACTGTTGTTTGCAACCACTTCTCGGCTATCTCCCTGTGTAACGAACCCCCCCCCCCCAAAGGGGTCATCCACACCCGCCACCGAGCTAATCCCTCACAGCTCCTAGAGGAAGCTTGAGGCGAAACATGTCGAGCACTATGGCTCAATGGAACTCTATGATCTATTGTTAAACACATTGTTCAATCTTCCTGGGAAGACCGCATATCTTCCTGTCACCTGCATTTAGGATCGCTTAGATGTGAAGTATCATTGAATTTTATTGTTATTTTTTTGTTGTATACTTGCCCACCATTTACCAACAAATACCAATTTGATGTTGTTGTATTAATGTGTTTCCCTCTATACATGGGATACACTATTGCTATGTGTCTTTTGTGACCTTTTGCTGGTGATTTTATATGAATTAATTAATAAAATGTTATATTTTTAAGTACCCAGTGCCTGCAAAGTCCACGCTTCTTCTTTTCCCAATTTTTTAGTTTAGCCAATAGAATAAATAAATAATATAAGTACATAAATAAATAAATAAAAACATAAATAAATAAATATTAAAAAATAGATCCAGAGGAAGGCAAAAAAAAAAAAACCCTTAACCACTTTACCACCGCCCACAGTAATATTACTGCGGCAGAGTGGCTCGTTATCGTCTGACGACGTAGTACTACGTCGTCAGACACTCCCCCTTCTGGGCGGCGCTTGCGCGCCGCCGGAGGCTCGCTCCCGCTGTTTTCGGTCACAGCGGGAGCCGAGCCAGGGGAGGAGCAGCGGTGATCGCCGCAGCTCTTCCCCGATCGTCGGGGATCTAGTGTGGAGATCCGCCCGCCTGTGTAAACACAAGCGGGCGGATCTCCCAAGTGACAGACAGTGACAGATCGGAGTGTTCAGCATAGCTGGACATCCGATCTGTCCCTGTCTCACACAGTCACCCCCCCCCCACACGTTAGTAAGCACCAGGCATACATTAACCCCTCCCTCTCCAATAAAATTAACCCCTTCCCTGCCAGTGTCATTTTTACAGTAACAGTGCATATTTATAGCACTGATTACTGCAGTAATGTCACTGGTACCCCCAAAAGTGTCAAAAATGTCAGTCAAGGGTCCGATCTGTCCGCCGCAATGTCGCAGTACCGCAAAAAAAATCGCAGATTGCCGCCATTACGCGTTAAAAAAAAAACACCAAAAATGACAGAAATCTTTCCCTTAGTTAGTAAACGCAATAACTTTTGCGCAAACCAATCAAAATATGCTTATTGTAATTTTTTTTACCAAACATAGGTAGCAGAAAACAAATTGGCCAAAAATTTTTAAAAAAATTGTTTTTTACATCTTTTTTGGGGGGAATTTCATATAAAAAAATGTTAAAAATATTGTTATTTTTTCAAAATAAACGCTCTTTTTTTGTTTATAGCGCAAAAAGTAAAAATCGCACAGGGGATCAAATAACACCAAAAGAAAGCTCTGTTTGTGGGAAAAAAAGGACGTAAATTTAGTTTGGGTGCGGCGTTGCACGACCGCGCAATTGTCAGTTAAAGTTGCACAGCGCCGAATCGCAAAAAGTGGCCTGGACGTAAGACAGCAAAATCCTCCGGTCGTAAAGTGGTTAATGAAGCATGCCACTTTTTGCTTCAGCAGGGGAAAGAAAATCTTCCTGATTCTTCAGGAGGCAATCAGATATTCTGTAGTCCAGCTAAAGAGAATTCAGGCAGGCCCCATCGCTGCTTGGGATTAGCAGTGTCAGCCAATAACAGGAAGTTTTACACTCACTGGATTTCCAGCAGGTTAGCGGGTATTTTTCTGCACTTGCAGTGTTTTTGATGGGATAACATAGGGAAATGTATTTGTGTCGCAGTGATGTACTGAATATTTTATTTTTCTCATTTTGCCCAGACATACATTTTAAAAAAGGATTTTTTATTTATTTTTTTGCCTTTTGTTTGTTCCTAGAATAGTCTCTTCTAACGGACCAGTAACTTCCTTCCACTATGTGAATTATTCTTCTATACCAGCACTACTGGAGTTATTTAGCATTAAAAAAATACTAGATAAACATTTATTTGGGATATGGTGGCATAAACATTTTTCTAAAACAGACATATTCAGAGAAAAAGAATAGCTTTGCAAACTGAAACCATGCCGCATGACACAACTGGAAATAACAGAACCTTAAATGACTCGGAAAATTAAACCTTAAGCATAGCTGATCAAAAGATACAAATGAGCCATGTGATCAAATAGATTCTTTATGACAAAAAGCTGAAGCCTTCTTGTATATACAAGCTTGGCTGTCAGCTTTGGGGTAGGAGCTGCATTGTATTAACACTGAAAGCAAGGCCCGAAGCGAAAGAAAAAAAAAAAAAAAAAAAAAATAGCGCAGGGCAGACATGACCATGTGAAGAGGGGAGACAGGGCAGGTGTGAGTTAAATTAAATTGTTTTGAGTTGGGGGGTATTCAGGGATTGGTGTATCAGGTTTGGGAGGGGTTGAGGTACAGTTAGGAGGGGTGGCCCCTCAGATTGGAGGTCAGTGGAAGTTCAACGGACGAAGGAAGAAGAAGCTTGGTCACCCACCTTTTTCACTGCAGAGCATCTCACCTCAGCTTCCCTGGTCTGTGATGGCGGATTTGGACGTTTTGCTGGAGCAAATTAAGGCCGCTGCCGCGGTGAAGGGGACTGAGTGGCTCCGGTCCCAGGTCTCCACGTTGATGGGGGTTCAGGACTCTGCACAGGATTCGGAGGGGCTTGCGGTCCCGCGGGCTCGGCGGTCACGGCCGCCGGAGCGTTTTTCACCGGACCCTTCCCCTCGAGCTCAGCGTCATCCTAGGAGCCCCGACAGGGACCCTTCAGGGCCGCCGGCTAAGCGTACTCCTGCTGCGGCCGTGCGCGCCTCTGGGAGGAATCCTCTGCATGGACGGAGCTCTGGGGGTAGTGGGGGGAGGCGGCCTTCGGTCTCTCCCCGTCCCTCTCGCCGGGGTGCTACTGGACTGGCGGGCTCCCCTACTGGCGATGCTCCGGTCGGAGGGGTGCCTCGGCGTGGGAGCGGCTTCATGGCGGCCGGTGGCAGCAGTGATCGGCGGGACTCGGAGTCGGCCTTGGCTGGGCGCAGAGAGATGACGCGGCGGGGCAAGTCACGTGGCCGGGTCATCGGAAGTTCGGCTGGTTCACAGAGGTCTCCGTCGGGCGGAGCTGGAGTACGGGGGCGTGGACGCCTGTCGCTCGGCTCTGCAGATGGCGGGAGTGCGACACCTGGTGGACGGATGTCGGCGGTGCCCGGGGACGATCGTTCGGAAGGCGAAGTGTCCGGATCGGATGTGGAAGAGGATGTCGGTGGTCGGTCGGGGACGAGGGAGGCTGGATCGGCGGCTGGGGGCGCCCCCCCTGGGCAGACAGGTGAGGTCACAATTCCTTCTCTGGCTTTGTCTGATTTGCGGGGCTTGTTTGATGTGGGGGGTGGGAGTGCTGGAGGGGCTCGGGGGGTGGGGGTGTCCCGGCCAGTGGGGGCGGGGACCCCGGAAGGGGGTGATAATGGGGGTTTGAGGGGCTTCCTCCTGGGTCTACGGGACCTCTTGGGGCGTTTGCCCCGGGGGGACGGGGGCCGCTTGTCTCCAGCGGCGGCTTGGGTGCCTCCGGCGGGGGGCTCGGGCACGGAGCCGGGGGGGGGCCCGGGGCTGGCGGGGCCGTCTTCCACGGGGCTAGTTGCGGGGGGGGCTGGGGCCCCTCCCCAGGTTGTTGGTGCTCCGGCAGTGGTGGCGGTGACGGCCGGGGCGACGGGGGACAAGACCGGGACGGCGAAGGAGGGGAAGGCGGACGCTGTTCGCCTGGACGATTCAGCGAAAGGTGAGGTATATGTTTGTTTTGAGGGCCCGTTGGGGGCACATTTGAAGCAGGAAGTCCGGGAGAAGATCTGGAAGGGTGAGTACGTGGAAATCTTCACGCTGTTGCCCCTCGAGAAGTTTCACCTGGACAGGGTTAAACCGGAGGAGCGCAAGAAGGAGGACGAGGAGGCGCGACGCTATCGGCTTATCCCTCGGACCTTCGCCAATTGGCTGCAGGCCTTTGCCATTCTGGCGGGCGTCATAGGGGAAAAGGCGCCGGAAAACTGCTCGGCCCTGTTCTGCTACATGGACGCTGTAGGGGAAGCCTATCGGGTTTACGGGGGGTCGGCCTGGCTGCGGTACGACGAACAGTTCCGGCAGCGGAAGGCGGTTAGGCCGTCCTTGCGGTGGGACCACAAGGACATCAGCCTGTGGATGCGGCTCATGTCGTCTGCGAAGGCTCCGAATCAGTTTTTTCCAGGGGGGGCCGGTGGTTCTGCGACCCCGGGACAGCCGGCCGCAAAGAGGAGGGGTTTCTGCTGGCAATTTAATGAGGGTTCCTGTAAGTTCGGTGGCACATGTCGCTTCAAACATGAATGCTCCGGTTGCGGAGGTTCCCATTCCTTGGCTCGGTGTTTTAAGTCCGGAAAAGGGCGGTCCGGAGAGCCTTCGCACAAAGGGGACGACGCCGGTGAGGGTGGAAAGGCTGCGGCCTTTTCTAGATAGGTACCCCGATAGGGCGGCTGCTCGACTTCTGTGGGAGGGTTTTGCGGTGGGTTTTCGTATCCCTTGCTCTTTGGCCTCGGTGCCGCCGGTGGCGAGGAATTTGCGTTCGGCATTGCGCCACCCTTTGGTGGTGTCGGATAAGTTGCACAAGGAAGTGGCTCTCGGTCGCATGGCGGGCCCGTTCTCGGAGGTGCCGGTGCGTGACTTGGTGGTTTCGCCGTTGGGGGTGGTTCCCAAGAAGGAACCCAACAAGTTTCGCCTCATTCACCACCTCTCCTTCCCGAAGGGTGGGTCTGTGAATGACGCCATCGACCCGGAGGCCTGTACGGTGTCTTACATTTCCTTTGACGCCGCGGTGGCCTGGGTGCGACATTATGGGCGGGGGGCCTTGATGGCCAAATCGGACATTGAGGCGGCGTTCAGGTTGCTCCCGGTTCACCCGGACAGTTTTCGATTGCTGGGCTGCCGGTGGCAGGGGGCGTATTATGTGGATCGCTGCCTTCCTATGGGCTGCTCCATATCATGCGCGCTGTTTGAGACCTTCAGTTCCTTTGTGGAGTGGGTGGTTCGGGAGGTTTCCGGTGTGAATTCGGTGATCCACTATTTGGTCGACTTTCTGTGTGTGGGCCCGCCCGCTTCCAACGGGTGCGCGATCCTGCTTGCCACGTTGCAGCATGTGGCCGGGAGCTTCAGCATTCCGTTGGCCCCCGACAAGACGGAAGGCCCGACCACGGTGCTCAGCTTCCTGGGCATTGTCGTGGATTCGGAGGCCATGGAGTGTCGCCTACCGGAGGATAAATTGGGGGCTTTGAGAGCTGAAATTGAAGGGGTGCTGGGTTTGCGCAAGATTCAGTTGCGCAGCTTGCAGTCGTTGCTGGGTAAATTGAATTTTGCCTGCCGCATTATGCCCATGGGCCGGGTCTTCTGCCGACGGCTGTCGGCGGCGACTTCGGGGGTGAAGTTGCCCACTCACTTCGTCAGGCTCAACAGGGAACACAGGGATGACTTGCGTCTGTGGCACGGTTTTTTGGCCACATACAATGGTAGATCCTTGTGGATGGCCGGGTCGATCAGCAACTTTGATTTGGAACTGTTTGCCGATGCTGCTGGTTCGGCGGGGTACGGGGCTTTTCACCGGGGGGCGTGGAGCGCCGCCCCTTGGCCGGGGGCATGGCAGGTAGCGGGGCTGGTCAGCAACTTGGTGTTGCTGGAACTGTTCCCGGTGGTGGTGGCCCTGGAGATTTGGGGGGCGGAGTTCAGGAACCTGAAGGTTCGCCTCCATTGCGACAATCTCGGGGTGGTTCAGGTGATCAACCGCGCGTCGGCTTCGTCTCAGCCGGTGGTGCGCCTCCTCAGGTATTTGGTTTTGCGGTGTCTACGGTTGAATGTTTTCCTGTACGCTGTGCACATTCCGGGGGTTAAGAATGATATTGCTGACGCGCTGTCTCGTTTTCAGTGGGACAGGTTCCGGGAGTTGGCACCGGCAGCGGAGCAACGCGGAGTCACGTGTCCGGAGTGGCTATGGGGGATTGCCTTGGGGTCCTCGCTGGATGGATCAGGAAGTCGGTGAGCGAGTCCATGTGGTCGGCTTATTGCAAGGTATGGTTGGAGTGGCTCGAGGTGTTGCGGGTGGCATCGGTGGATCCTCTGGGTCCGGAGGTCAGGTGGGTGTTACTTTCTTTTGTCTCTGATCATTTTGAGAGGGGCGCGTCGGCTTCCGCTGTGGCTCGCAAGTTGTCCGGCCTGGCCTTTCTGTTTAAATTTCTGGGTTGTCAGGATTACACGAAGGACTTCGTGGTGAGACAAGCGTTACGGGGCTATTCCAGGGCTTATCGGAGGAGGGACACTAGGCGCCCGGTGTCCTTCGCTCTTTTGCAGGACGTCTGCCGGCAATTGGGGGAGCACTGCGCCTCGAGTTACGAGGTGGTGTTGTTTAAGGCGGCCTTTTCTCTCGCTTTCTTCGGGGCTTTCCGGATTGGGGAATTGGTCAGCTCCTCCCGGACGGTGCCGGGGGGCCTATTGGGTCAGGATGTCTCTGTCGGTCGGGAGGGGGTTACTATCCTCCTTCGACGGTCCAAAACGGACCAGAGTGGCAAGGGGGTCCGTGTCCGGTTGTTCGCGGTGCCGTCTTCACCGCTGTGCCCGGTAGGGGCGGTTCGGGATTACTGGGCACTCCGCCCTTCGCGGCCCGGTTCATTTTTAATGCATGCGGACGGGTCGTCGTTATCTCGTTTTCAATTTGTATCGGTGTTCAGAAGGTGTGTGGGCTCTTTGGGTTTGGATGCCAGTAGGTTTGCATCTCATTCCTTTCGGATCGGGGCGGCCACTGAGGCTGCACGCTGGGGATTGAATGACGATGCGGTCAAACGCATTGGGCGCTGGGAGTCTAGGAGGTTCTTGTTGTACGTTCGTCCACAGCTGTTGGTGTAGGGTATGTACGGGGGGTGGTTTTGTCGCTGGGGGGGTGTGGGCCCGGCTGGTTATCTGATTATTGGTTGGTTTTCTTTTCCTTTTGTCCCCTTTTCTTGTAGGTTTGGAACCCTGCCTTGTTTGGATCGTGGGACACTCGTATGTTTTCTGGGGGGCCCGGAGAGCTGATGTGCGTCCTAATGGTAGACAACTTGGTTTTTCTCGGCACGAGGCTTGTGTCAGGTGGCTGGGGGTGCCGGGGCTTACTTGGGGCAGGGTCCTTCCCGAAGTGCATCGTTTCGCCCGGTTGGACAGGCAGCCAGATGTTTTGGTGCTGCATGCCGGGGGCAACGATTTGGGGGCCAGGTCCGCGCGGGCCTTGATCAGGGACATAAAGTTGGATTTCCTTCGGCTGCGCACGGCTTTTCCGGCGCTGCTTGTAGTTTGGTCGGATATGGTGGCCCGCACGTCCTGGCGCATGGCCAGGTCGGTCGCGCGCCTTAATAAGGCTCGGATTAAGTTGAACAAGGAAGTGGGGCGCTTTGTGTGTCGGAATGGGGGGTTGGTGGTTCGCCACCTGGAGTTGGAAGTGGACACATGGCGGTATCTGCGGGATGATGGAGTCCACCTCAATGCGGTGGGTATAGATTTATGGGCCCTGGGATTACAGGATGGGATCCAGCGAGCCTTGAGGGTTTGGAGGGGCACGCAAGGGTAAGGTGTCACCCTTGGGTGCTGGTGGCGTTTTGTTGGTCTTTGCTGGCGGGGGAGGTGAACAGTTTAGGATAAGGGTATGGTTGGGACTCATCGTTGGTATGGGTCCCTATGGTGCATTCCATTTAATGTCAGTTTAAATGGAATTCAAAATGGTGGCACTGCGGGGAGTGGTTTGTCTCCGAGCCGGTGACGCGGCTGGAGGCCTATCAGGGCACAGGTCCCGCAGTGCAGGATTTGGAATTATTTGGAGGAGCCTCAAAGACCAACAGGCCTAATGACTGATTGTTTTATGTTTGTAAGGAATGTTTTTTCTCCTTATGTTAATTTTAAGGTAAAAGGGTTAATAAAATGGCTGCTGTGGCCAATTAACTCCAAGCACGGTGTGGTCTCAATTATTTAGGTAAAGGGAAAGGTTTATGGCATGGGGGTGGAGCCTTTGGCTTTAAGCAGCCTAAGAGTTTGGGGGTGACATCTATTCTACATTGGTCAAGCAAGGCCCGAAGCGAAAGAAAAAAAAAAAAAAAATAGCGCAGGGCAGACATGACCATGTGAAGAGGGGAGACAGGGCAGGTGTGAGTTAAATTAAATTGTTTTGAGTTGGGGGGTATTCAGGGATTGGTGTATCAGGTTTGGGAGGGGTTGAGGTACAGTTAGGAGGGGTGGCCCCTCAGATTGGAGGTCAGTGGAAGTTCAACGGACGAAGGAAGAAGAAGCTTCCCACCCGCCCTCCCTAATTTCTGGGACTGTTATGGTTGATTTTGATTCATGTCTTTTGTGCTTTCTGTCCTTTCTGGGGGAATTTTATATTGTCATGGCAGCTGGGCGTTTTGTTGGTCTTTGCTGGCGGGGGAGGTGAACAGTTTAGGATAAGGGTATGGTTGGGACTCATCGTTGGTATGGGTCCCTATGGTGCATTCCATTTAATGTCAGTTTAAATGGAATTCAAAATGGTGGCACTGCGGGGAGTGGTTTGTCTCCGAGCCGGTGACGCGGCTGGAGGCCTATCAGGGCACAGGTCCCGCAGTGCAGGATTTGGAATTATTTGGAGGAGCCTCAAAGACCAACAGGCCTAATGACTGATTGTTTTATGTTTGTAAGGAATGTTTTTTCTCCTTATGTTAATTTTAAGGTAAAAGGGTTAATAAAATGGCTGCTGTGGCCAATTAACTCCAAGCACGGTGTGGTCTCAATTATTTAGGTAAAGGGAAAGGTTTATGGCATGGGGGTGGAGCCTTTGGCTTTAAGCAGCCTAAGAGTTTGGGGGTGACATCTATTCTACATTGGTCAAGACCAGGTCTATTTCTGACACATTTATATACAAGTTAAAATCAGTATTTCTAGCTAGAAAATGACTTAGAACCCCCAAACATTATATTATATTATATATATATATATATATATATATATATATATATATATATATATATATATATATATATATATATATATTTTAGCAAAAACTCTGAAGAATATAATGGCGGTCATTGCAATATTTTTTGTCACGCACTATTTGTGCTGCGGTCTTTCAAACCGCAATTTGTTTGGAAAAAATAAATTTCACTGCATTTAAAAAAAAAACTAAACAGTAAAGTTAGCCTAATTTTTTTGTATATTGTGACAGATGATGTCACGCCGAGTAAATAGATACCTAACATGTTACGGTTTAAAATTGCGCACTCTCGTGGAATGGCGACAAACTACGATACTTAAAAATCTCCATAGGTTACCCTTTAAAAAATGTTCATAGTTACCAGTTTAGAGTTACAGCGTAGGTCTTTTCTTAGAAGTATTGCTCTCGCTCTGGCAATCGCAGCATTACCACACATGTGTGGTTTGAACACAGTTTTCATTTGCGGGCGTGACTTATGTTTTACGGGCACACTTTAAACATTTTTTTTTTTACTATTTATTTTATTACATTTTTTACTTTTAGCACTGTTTTTTAAATAAAAAAATAAAAAAATTGGATCACTTTTGTTAACATCCCTTGTGACAGTAATATGCAGTGACAGATATTCTTTATGGAGGGATCGGGGGATCTAAAAGACCCCAGACCCCTCCACTGCACTGAAAAGTATTCAAAATACTGAAATCAGCATTTTTGAATACTGAAGAGTTTGTTAAGTTTGGCGCAGTTAGGGGCTGAGTAAACCGGAAGTGACGTCAAGCCTTCGTTACTACATCGGAGACCCGATTGAAGCCAAATCCGGCGTGCCGGCTGGTTGCTTGGGTCTCCCGGTGCAAGACGGCTCTCCTGTCAGAGAGGCAGGGAAAGATTGTGTGATACAGCTAAGCTGAATCACCGATCTGTCTGTGCTTCTGTTCAATCCATCCCACACACAGTTAGAAAGCACAAATAGGGAACACATTTAATCCCTTGATCCCCCCCCAGTGTTAACCCCTTCCCTGGCAGTGTCATTTATACAGTAACAGTGCATATTATTTAGCACTGATCACTGTATTAATGTCACTGGTACCCCCAAAAAGTGTCACTTAGTGTCAGATTTGTCCACCGCAATGTCGGAGTCCCGATAAAAATCGCTGATCGCCACCATTTCTAATAAAAAAAAAATTAGAAGTCCATAAATCTATCCCGTAGTTTGTAAATGCTATAACTTTTGCACAAACCAATTATTATATGCTTTTTGGGATTTTTTTTTACCAAAAATATGTGGCAGAATACAAATTGGCCTAAACTGATAAAAAAAATTAGATTTTTAAAAAAAAAATTATTGGGAATGTTTTATAGCAGAAAGTGGAAAATATTGGTGTTTTTTTTTTCAAAATTTACACTCTTTTTTTGTTGATAGCGCAAAAACTAAAAATCGTACAGGTGATCACATACCAGCAAAAGAAAGCTCTATTTGTGGGAAAAAAGGGACATCAATTGTATTTGGGTACAGCGTCGCACGATCGCGCAATTGTCAGTTAAAGCAACACAGTGCTGAATTACAAAAAATGGACTGGTCATTAAGGGGGTAAATAGTCCAGGGCTGAAGTGGTTAAAGTGTATTTCCACTTTTGCAGCCAAATTGGGATAACACCAACTTTATATTTGTAACAATAAACAATAAAACATGTCAGTGAGTATACGGATTAGAAACAAAGTTCATATACAAATCCATACAAATGTGAGATATCAAGAAATAATAATCAATGCAAACAGTGACCATAACCAGCATGCATAGAGGGCAGAGGCAGATGTGGGGACACACATCAAGTATCAGGAGATATAAAACTTGATCAACAGCCCCATAGACAATAATATCATAAATGAGGGGGCAGATTTACTATAAAGAGATTATTTATAAAGCAGAGTCCACCACCATTTTAAAAGCTGCATTTGAATATCATACTGTATCATAGGATGATCACTAACCTAACCAGATCAGTGTACCCGGTTGTACACAGGCCAGATGATTTCACAGAACAGGAAGATAATGTTGTCTTTAAAACACTTGCGGAGTTCAACATGTCCTCCTGGGAAAAATATTTTTTTATTTTTATTATATATTTATATATATATATATATATATATAGTCCAACCTAAAGAGAAAAAGGGAGAAGGAAAGAAGGGAAGCAAAGGGGAGAGGGAAGAGAGGGAGGGGGGGTTAGGGAAAAGGGAAGGGATGAGAGGTAGGGAACGTTCCCTACCTCTCATCCCTTCCCGTTTTTCTAATCACCCCCTCCCCCTTCACCCCCCTCCCCTTCGTCCTCTCCCCCTCTCCTCCCTCTTTCCCCTCTTGACACGCCAAATGTGGTATGTCAGGGGGTCAGGAGGCCTTAAAGTGGGAGTTACATTTTTGGGTGGAACTCCACTTTATGCTCCTTCTTCAGACACTACCAGTTATTGGTTTAGCACAGCTCATCAAGGCCCGCTAATTTGTCTCCCAGGTTCTTTTACCACTAGTGCAGTGGCAGCCAGGCAAGCAGCAACATTCACTCTTCTGGCACAGACACACAGTCTGGGGGTTGCCTTTTTTAAAGTTTATTGCAGATTAACTTGGATGGGGCTTAGGGAAGCTGTGAGATACTCCACAACAGTGGTCTCCAAACCATGGCCCGAGCGTCTAGACGTGGCCTGTTGTTTGCTTTAGGGGCTCTATCCCCCCCCCTTCCCACTGTCAGCAACAGTGGGCATTGTTCCTGCCATTGACACCAACAATGGGACACTATTCCTCCCCCTGACACCAATGATGGGGCATCATCCCTCCCACTGACACCAATGATGTTGCATAATTCCTCCCACTGACACCAATGATGGGGCCCCATCCCTCCCACTGAGACCAATGGCGGGTCACCATCCCTCCCACTGACAGCAATGATGGGGCACTATTCCTTCCACTGACATCAATGATGGGGCAATGTTTACTCCCACTGCCGCTAGGGCACTTTCCTCTCCCACTGACCACAGTCCGGCCCCCCTAAACTTGGAAGGATAGTAAAGAAGCCCTTTCTTTAGAAAGTTTGGAGACCCCTGCTCCAGAACACTGAACAGGAATGTGAGGACACTCGTCCCTTTTCAGCTACTTCTTTACACAATCCCTTGAGCAGCAGGACATACTGGTAAAGTGGACAGCACTGGGACACCATTAACAAAGTTCCAGGCCAGGCAAACCTTAAACTTAGTGCAGCAGGGTTTAGCAGCAGCAACAGTCACTAGCATTCCTCTTTCAGGTCTGTACTTACAGTGTCCCTGTGATTTGGGCTGGACTCAAATCTCGGCAGATTTGAATCATTATTAGGCAGGCTGAATGTACCAAGTTGATCAACCAATCACCTTGGGTACATCCAGCCTGCCACATTCACTTGCAATTATCTCAAACAGCTGCTGTAGCGGCTGGCAATAATCCCTGTCTTCTCCTACTGGGGACGGCTTCCCCCACCTGCTCCCATCCTCTCCTGCCAGGAGAAGACATTTCCTTGGCGGGAGGATTTCCCTGTCAACACTGTCTGTGTTGATGGTGGAATTGTGCAAATTTCTTTCCTGCAACCCATAGTTTCAAGAAAGAAGTTTGCATTAGATGGCTCCCTCTAGACTCAGGCAGACAATCTCCTCTGTGACGCTTCGAGGCTGGATCCCCAGTAGAACCCCTCTCTGTTAGCTCCAAAAGGAATTTGCAGAAGGAGAGGCCCCAATGCGATGCACAACTGGGACCGCGATTAAACAAGAAGAATCTTCAGCTGGACTGCCAGTAAGAGCAGCATCCCTTATGGTAGAGAACCTCTCCCCCTGGGGAAGAACCCTGCTCTCTGAGGCTCCAAACTATTTATGCACTCCCCAACCACCATCTGGGCACACTTCCACAGGGATTGGCTAGAGCTGCATAAATATTTAGGCTGCTCATTTGATTCTCCCGCCCACTATATTCTTGAAGCCTGCAGAAGACAGAGGGAAGAAATTAAACTTGCAGCCTATAGAGCTCCAAAAGGGATTTGCAGTAGGAGAGGCCCCCATGCTATACACAACTGGGACCTCGATGAGACAAGCAGAACCTTGAGATGGACTGCCAGGAAGGGCAGCAGTCCTTCTGGCTGAAGAACCTCTCCTCCTGAGGAAGAACCATGCTCTCTGAGGCTCCAAACTATTTATTCACTCCCCAACCACCATCTGGGCACACCTCCACAGTGATTGGCTAGAGCTGCATAAATATTTAGGCTGCCCATTTGATTCTCCCACCCACTATATTCTTGAAGCCTGCAGAAGACAGAGGGAAGCAATCAAACTCGCAGCCTGCAGAGCTCCAAAAGGGATTTGCAGTAAGAGAGGCCCCCATGCTATACACAACTGAGACATCAATGAAACAAGCAGAACATTGAGTTGAACTGCCAGGAATGGCAGCAGCCCTTCTGGCTGGAGAATTTCTCCTCCTGAGGAAGAACCATGCTCTCTGAGGCACAAACTATATATGTACTCCCCAACCACTATCTGGGCACACCTCCGCAAGGATTGGCTGGAGCTGCATAAATATTTAGGCTGCTTACTTGATTTTCCTCAGCCCACTTTATTCTGGAAGCCTGCAGAAGGCAGGGGGAAGCAATCAAACTCGCAGCCTGCAGAGCTCCAAAGGGGATTTGCAGTAGGAGAGGCCCCCATGCTATACACAACTGGGACCTCGATGAGACAAGCAGAACCTTGAGCTGGACTGCCGGGAAGGGCAGCACCCCTTCTGGCTGGAGAACCTCTTCTCCTGAGGAAGAATCATGCTCTCTGAGGCTCCAAACTATTTGTGCACTCCCCAACCACTATCTGGGCACACCTCCGCAGGGATTGGCTGGAGCGGCAATAAATATTTATGCTGCTCATTAGTGTTGAGCGAACACGGACTGTATTATTCGTGTTCGTACCGAATAATTGGATTTTTTTTACCCGAACACGGACACGGACACTTTACTGTATGTTCGGGTAAAAATCCGTGTTCGGTCGTTTTATTTCCGGGTTTTGCATGCTTTGGCGCTCTTTTCATGGCGGGCTTTCAACAGCCAATCAACAATCGTTTAACTGGTGTGCCTTAAGCCATCCCAGCCATGCCTGCAAATGTCTTAGTAGCTGTGATTGGCCGTCTGAAGCATGTGACCAAGTCTTTATAAGTTCGAGGCAGCCGCCGCAGCAGCGTCATTCTGCTGCTTAGCTAAGGGACAGAGCACACATCAATGTGCTGGCTGCTGATTAGGGAAAGATAGGCAGGAAAAAACCATTTGTGTCCGGATAGAATTGAGGGACAGGTCGGAGTGTTTAGGCAGGGCGAGTTGTAGGCATTTTAGGGATAGAGTCTGCTGAATTATAGGGTCAGTGTCTTCTACAAACTACAATCGATATTGCTGTGTGGGGGGTGGGGTGAATCTGCACTCAATCCTGATCTACGATCTCTTCTCAATCCTGTTAGGGACAGAGTCTGCTGAATTTTAGGGAAACTGTGTTCTACAAACTACAATCGATATTGCTGTGTGGTGTGGGATTGGAGATAGGCAGGTGTCAGTGATCCACATCCATTTTTCTGTGTGTGAGCTGCAGTGAACACAATCTTTTTGGGCTGCAGTGAACACAATCTTTTTGGGCTGCAGTGAACACAATCTTTTTGGGCTGCAGTGAACACAATCTTTTTGGGGTGCAGTGAACAAAATCTTTTTGGGGTGCAGTGAACACAATCCTTTTTGGTGTGCAGTGAACACAATCTTTGTGGGGTGCAGTGAACAAAATCCTTTGTGGGGTGCAGTGAACACAATCTTTTTGGGGTGCAGTGAACAAAATCCTTTTTGGGGTGCAGTGAACAACATCCTTTTTGGGGTGCAGTGAACACAATCTTTTTGGGGTGCAGTGAACAAAATCCTTTGTGGGGTGCAGTGAACACAATCTTTTTGGGGTGCAGTGAACACAATCTTTTTGGGGTGGAGTGAACAACATCCTTTTTGGGGTGCAGTGAACAAAATCCTTTTTGGGGTGCAGTGAACAAAATCATTTTTGGGGTGCAGTGAACACAATCTTTTTGGGGTGCAGTGAACACAATCTTTGTGGGGTGCAGTGAACACAATCTTTTTGGGGTGGAGTGAACAACATCCTTTTTGGGGTGCAGTGAACAACATCCTTTTTGGGGTGCAGTGAACACAATCTTTTTGGGGTGCAGTGAACACAATCTTTGTGGGGTACAGTGAACAGAATCTTTGTGGGGTGCAGTGAACACAATCTTTGGGGGGTACAGTGAACACAATCTTTTTGGGGTGCAGTGAACACAATCTTTGTGGGGTGCAGTGAACACAATCTTTTTGGGGTGGAGTGAACAAAATCATTTTTGGGGTGCAGTGAACAACATCCTTTTTGGGGTGCAGTGATCAAAATCCTTTTTGGGGTGCAGTGAACACAATCTTTTTGGGGTGCAGTGAACAAAATCCTTTGTGGGGTGCAGTGAACAGAATCTTTGTGGGGTGCAGTGAACACAATCTTTGGGGGGGTACAGTGAACACAATCTTTTTGGGGTGCAGTGAACACAATCTTTGTGGGGTACAGTGAACAGAATCTTTGTGGGGTGCAGTGAACACAATCTTTGGGGGGTACAGTGAACACAATCTTTTTGGGGTGCAGTGAACACAATCTTTGGGGGGTACAGTGAACACAATCTTTTTGGGGTGCAGTGAACACAATCTTTGTGGGGTGCAGTGAACACAATCTTTGGGGGGGTACAGTGAACACAATCTTTTTGGGGTGCAGTGAACAACATCCTTTTAGGGTGCAGTGAACACAATCTTTGTGGGGTGCAGTGAACAACATCCTTTTAGGGTGCAGTGAACACAATCTTTGTGGGGTACAGTGAACAGAATCTTTGTGGGGTGCAGTGAACACAATCTTTGGGGGGTACAGTGAACACAATCTTTGTGAGGTGCAGTGAACACAATCTTTGTGGGGTGCAGTGAACACAATCATTGTGGGGTGCAGTGAACTCAATCTTTGTGGGGTACAGTGAACACAATCTCATACTTCTGAAGATTTGAGGGTGCTGCCTGTTCCATACTCCCCCTACTCCTCATCTAGCCTTTTAGGGGTACAAACAATAGTAATTGGGGCCTAGTGTGGTTGTGTACGTGTGATATACATACACTTTTTTTGGATCATATTTTCTATTCCGCTATTTAATCAAAAACCTTTGGGGATCAGTTAAATTGGGGGATAGTCTGTGTTGGTACGTGTGAGAGAGATCCACCTTTCCAAGTTGTTGGGGTTCATCTCATACTTCTGAAGGTTTGAGGGTGCTGCCTGTTCCATACTCCCCCTACTCCTAGCCTTTTAGGGGTACAAACAATAGTAATTGGGGCCTAGTGTGGTTGTGTACGTGTGATATACATACACTTTTTTTGGATCATATTTTCTATTCCGCTATTTAATCAAAAACCTTTGGGGATCAGTTAAATTGGGGGATAGTCTGTGTTGGTACGTGTGAGAGAGATCCACCTTTCCAAGTTGTTGGGGTTCATCTCATACTTCTGAAGGTTTGAGGGTGCTGCCTGTTCCATACCCCCCCTACTCCTCATCTAGCCTTTTAGGGGTACAAACAATAGTAATTGGGGCCTAGTGTGGTTGTGTACGTGTGATATACATACACTTTTTTTGGATCATATTTTCTATTCCGCTATTTAATCAAAAACCTTTGGGGATCAGTTAAATTGGGGGATAGTCTGTGTTGGTACGTGTGAGAGAGATCCACCTTTCCAAGTTGTTGGGGTTCATCTCATACTTCTGAAGGTTTGAGGGTGCTGCCTGTTCCATACCCCCCCTACTCCTCATCTAGCCTTTTAGGGGTACAAACAATAGTAATTGGGGCCTAGTGTGGTTGTGTACGTGTGATATACATACACTTTTTTTGGATCATATTTTCTATTCCGCTATTTAATCAAAAACCTTTGGGGATCAGTTAAATTGGGGGATAGTCTGTGTTGGTACGTGTGAGAGAGATCCACCTTTCCAAGTTGTTGGGGTTCATCTCATACTTCTGAAGGTTTGAGGGTGCTGCCTGTTCCATACCCCCCCTACTCCTCATCTAGCCTTTTAGGGGTACAAACAATAGTCATTGGGGCCTAGTGTGGTTGTGTACGTGTGATATACATACACTTTTTTTGGATCATATTTTCTATTCCGCTATTTAATCAAAAACCTTTGGGGATCAGTTAAATTGGGGGATAGTCTGTGTTGGTACGTGTGAGAGAGATCCACCTTTCCAAGTTGTTGGGGTTCATCTCATACTTCTGAAGGTTTGAGGGTGCTGCCTGTTCCATACCCCCCCTACTCCTCATCTAGCCTTTTAGGGGTACAAACAATAGTAATTGGGGCCTAGTGTGGTTGTGTACGTGTGATATACATACACTTTTTTTGGATCATATTTTCTATTCCGCTATTTAATCAAAAACCTTTGGGGATCAGTTAAATTGGGGGATAGTCTGTGTTGGTACGTGTGAGAGAGATCCACCTTTCCAAGTTGTTGGGGTTCATCTCATACTTCTGAAGGTTTGAGGGTGCTGCCTGTTCCATACCCCCCCTACTCCTCATCTAGCCTTTTAGGGGTACAAACAATAGTAATTGGGGCCTAGTGTGGTTGTGTACGTGTGATATACATACACTTTTTTTGGATCATATTTTCTATTCCGCTATTTAATCAAAAACCTTTGGGGATCAGTTAAATTGGGGGATAGTCTGTGTTGGTACGTGTGAGAGAGATCCACCTTTCCAAGTTGTTGGGGTTCATCTCATACTTCTGAAGGTTTGAGGGTGCTGCCTGTTCCATAATCCCCCTACTCCTCATCTAGCCTTTTAGGGGTACAAACAATAGTAATTGGGGCCTAGTGTGGTTGTGTACGTGTGATATACATACACTTTTTTTGGATCATATTTTCTATTCCGCTATTTAATCAAAAACCTTTGGGGATCAGTTAAATTGGGGGATAGTCTGTGTTGGTACGTGTGAGAGAGATCCACCTTTCCAAGTTGTTGGGGTTCATCTCATACTTCTGAAGGTTTGAGGGTGCTGCCTGTTCCATACTCCCCCTACTCCTCATCTAGCCTTTTAGGGGTACAAACAATAGTAATTGGGGCCCAGTGTGGTTGTGTACGTGTGATATACATACACTTTTTTTGGATCATATTTTCTATTCCGCTATTTAATCAAAAACCTTTGTTGATCAGTTAAATTGGGGGATAGTCTGTGTTGGTACGTGTGAGAGAGATCCACCTTTCCAAGTTGTTGGGGTTCATCTCATACTTCTGAAGGTTTGAGGGTGCTGCCTGTTCCATACTCCCCCTACTCCTCATCTAGCCTTTTAGGGGTACAAACAATAGTAATTGGGGCCCAGTGTGGTTGTGTACGTGTGATATACATACACTTTTTTTGGATCATATTTTCTATTCCGCTATTTAATCAAAAACCTTTGGGGATCAGTTAAATTGGGGGATAGTCTGTGTTGGTACGTGTGAGAGAGATCCACCTTTCCAAGTTGTTGGGGTTCATCTCATACTTCTGAAGGTTTGAGGGTGCTGCCTGTTCCATACCCCCCCTACTCCTCATCTAGCCTTTTAGGGGTACAAACAATAGTAATTGGGGCCTAGTGTGGTTGTGTACGTGTGATATACATACACTTTTTTTGGATCATATTTTCTATTCCGCTATTTAATCAAAAACCTTTGGGGATCAGTTAAATTGGGGGATAGTCTGTGTTGGTACGTGTGAGAGAGATCCACCTTTCCAAGTTGTTGGGGTTCATCTCATACTTCTGAAGGTTTGAGGGTGCTGCCTGTTCCATACTCCCCCTACTCCTCATCTAGCCTTTTAGGGGTACAAACAATAGTAATTGGGGCCCAGTGTGGTTGTGTACGTGTGATATACATACACTTTTTTTGGATCATATTTTCTATTCCGCTATTTAATCAAAAACCTTTGGGGATCAGTTAAATTGGGGGATAGTCTGTGTTGGTACGTGTGAGAGAGATCCACCTTTCCAAGTTGTTGGGGTTCATCTCATACTTCTGAAGGTTTGAGGGTGCTGCCTGTTCCATACTCCCCCTACTCCTCATCTAGCCTTTTAGGGGTACAAACAATAGTAATTGGGGCCCAGTGTGGTTGTGTACGTGTGATATACATACACTTTTTTTGGATCATATTTTCTATTCCGCTATTTAATCAAAAACCTTTGGGGATCAGTTAAATTGGGGGATAGTCTGTGTTGGTACGTGTGAGAGAGATCCACCTTTCCAAGTTGTTGGGGTTCATCTCATACTTCTGAAGGTTTGAGGGTGCTGCCTGTTCCATACCCCCCCTACTCCTCATCTAGCCTTTTAGGGGTACAAACAATAGTCATTGGGGCCTAGTGTGGTTGTGTACGTGTGATATACATACACTTTTTTTGGATCATATTTTCTATTCCGCTATTTAATCAAAAACCTTTGGGGATCAGTTAAATTGGGGGATAGTCTGTGTTGGTACGTGTGAGAGAGATCCACCTTTCCAAGTTGTTGGGGTTCATCTCATACTTCTGAAGGTTTGAGGGTGCTGCCTGTTCCATACTCCCCCTACTCCTCATCTAGCCTTTTAGGGGTACAAACAATAGTAATTGGGGCCTAGTGTGGTTGTGTACGTGTGATATACATACACTTTTTTTGGATCATATTTTCTATTCCGCTATTTAATCAAAAACCTTTGGGGATCAGTTAAATTGGGGGATAGTCTGTGTTGGTACGTGTGAGAGAGATCCACCTTTCCAAGTTTTTGGGGTTCATCTCATACTACTGAAGATTTGAGGGTGCTGCCTGTTCCATACTCCTCCTCCTACTGCTCAACCATCCTTTTAGGGGTACAAACAATAGTAGTTGGGGCCTAGTGTGGTGGTGTACGTGCGAGATACATACACTTTCTTTTTGATCATATTTTCTATTCCGCTATTCAATTAAAACCTTTGGGGATCAATTCAATTGCGAGATAGTCTGTGTCGGTACGTGTGAGATCCACCTTTCCAAGTTGTTGGGGTTCATCTCATACTTCTGAAGATTTGAGGGTGCTGCCTGTTCCATACTCCTGCTCCTACTGCTCAACCATCCTTTTAGGGGTACAAACAATAGTAATTGGGGCCTAGTGTGGTTGTGTACGTGCGAGATACATACACTTTTTTTGATCATATTTCCTATTCCGCGATTCAATAAAAACCTTTGAGGATCAATTGAATTGCGGGATAGTCTGTGTCGGTACGTGTGAGATCCACCTTTCCAAGTTTTTGGGGTTCATCTCATACTTCTGAAGATTTGAGGGTGCTGCCTGTTCCATACTCCTCCTCCTACTCCTCATCCATCCTTTTAGGGGTACAAACAATAGTAATTGGGGCCTAGTGTGGTTGTGTACGTGCGAGATACATACACTTTTTTTGATCATATTTCCTATTCCGCTATTCAATAAAAACCTTTGAGGATCAATTGAATTGCGGGATAGTCTGTGTCGGTACGTGTGAGATCCACCTTTCCAAGTTTTTGGGGTTCATCTCATACTTCTGAAGATTTGAGGGTGCTGCCTGTTCCATACTCCTCCTCCTACTCCTCATCCATCCTTTTAGGGGTACAAACAATAGTAATTGGGGCCTAGTGTGGTTGTGTACGTGCGAGATACATACACTTTTTTTGATCATATTTCCTATTCCGCTATTCAATAAAAACCTTTGAGGATCAATTGAATTGCGGGATAGTCTGTGTCGGTACGTGTGAGATCCACCTTTCCAAGTTTTTGGGGTTCATCTCATACTTCTGAAGATTTGAGGGTGCTGTCTGTTCCATACTCCTCCTACTCCTCATCCATCCTTTTAGGGGTAGAAACAATAGTAATTGGGGCCTAGTGTGGTTTTGTACGTGCGAGATACATACACTTTTTTGGATCATATTTCCTATTCCGCTATTCAATAAAAACCTTTCTAGGGCAAGATCTTAAATTACAGAAATATGAGGAGACCGTCAAATAAGGGCCGTGGCCTGGGTCGTGGTGCTGCTGGTAGAGCTCCTGTTGCAAGGAGAGGACGTGGTCGATCTGTGCCAGCTACACGCACAAGTGAAACACCTTCCTCAAGTGTGAGTAGGCGACAGAAACTGCATCAGTATTTGGTAGGGCATCAAACGCCCCTAGAAGTGATGAGGCCAGAACAAGTTGAGGCGATAGTAGATTGGTTTGCTGCTGACAGTGCCTCCAGTTCCTTCACATTGTCTCCCACCCAGTCTACTGCAGAAAGGTCAGAGTTGGCACCTGCAGCCAATGTCCAACCGTCTTTCACCTCACCCCCTTGCAAATCAGGCCAGCAGTCTGAGCCCCAAGCCATACAGCAGTCTCTTATTCTTTTTGAGGACTCTGTCAGCAGGGTTTCCCAGGGCCATCCACCTAGCCCTGCCCCAGAAGTGGAAGAGATTGAGTGCAGCGATGCCCAACCACTTATTTCTCAAGATGAGTACATGCAAGGATCATCGCAGCACGTCTCCGATGATGACGAAACGCAGGTGCCAACTGCTGCGGCGTTCAGCATTGTGGAGACCGACAAGGAGGGCAGGGGTGAAGACTGGGTGGAAGATGATGTGGAGGACGATGAGGTCCTCGACCCCACATGGAATGAACGTCATGCAGGTGACCTGAGTAGTTTGGAGGAAGAGGCGGTGGTCGCACAGAGCCACCAGCACAGCAGAAGAGGGAGCAGGGTGCAGAAGCGGAGCGGCCGTGCCCTAGACACTACGCCCGCTACTGCCCAACGCAGCAAGGGAACGAGCGCACCAAAGTCAGCTCAAAGGAGTTCTCTAGCGTGGAAGTTCTTTAGAAAATGTGCTGATGACAGGACACGAGTGGTTTGCACCCTGTGCAATCAGAGCTTGAAGCGAGGCATAAACCTTCTCAACCTGAGCACAACCTGCATGATCAGGCATCTAAGTGCAAAGCACGAGCTGCAGTGGAGTACACACCTTCAAAACCAAGAAACGTCTCTGGCTCATCCTGCTTCCTCTTCTGCTGCAGTCTCGGCCGCTCCAGCCACATCTGTAGTGATACCGGCACCTGCCACCCCGCAAACAGACGATCTGTCAGCAACACCACCACCTGGGTCACCAACAACCATCTCCACAATGTCCCGTGGAAGCGTTCAGCTTTCCATCTCCCAAACACTTGAGAGGAAGAGGAAGTACCCCCCTACCCACCCGCGATCCCTGGCCCTGAATGCCAGCATTTCAAAATTATTGGCCTTTGAAATGCTGTCATTCCGTCTGGTGGAGACGCACAGTTTTAAAAACCTTATGTCGGTGGCTGTCCCACAGTACGTCGTGCCCAGCCGCCACTACTTTTCCAGGCAAGCCATCCCTTCCCTGCACAACCAAGTGGGGGAAAATATCAGGTGTGCACTGCGCAACGCCATCTGTGCCAAGGTCCACCTAACTACGGATACGTGGACCAGTAAGCACGGTCAGGGGCGTTATATCTCCCTAACGGCACACTGGGTAAATGCAGTGGCGGATGGGCCTGAGGCGGATAGCAATTTGGCGCATGTCCTTCCACCACCGAGGATTGCAGGGCGCTTCAGTTTGCCTCCTGTTCCTAACTCCTCCTACTCCGCTTCCTCATCCTCTACCGCCTCCTCATCCGGACAGCGTAACACCTTCACCACCAACTTCAGCACGGCCAGGGGTAAACGACAGCAGGCAGTTTTACAACTTGCCTGTTTGGGGGACAAACCACACACCGCGCAGGAGTTGTGGAGGAGCATGGAACAGCAGACAAATGAGTGGTTGCTGCCAGCGAGCCTCAAGCCCGGCCTGGTGGTGTGCGATAACGGGCGAAATCTCATAGCAGCTCTGGGCCTAGCCGGTTTGACGCACATCCCTTGCCTGGCACATGTGCTGAATTTGGTGGTGCAGAGGTTCCTTAAAAACTACCCCGATATGTCAGAGCTGCTGCAGAAAGTGCGGGCCGTTTGTGCGCACTTTCGGCGTTCTCACCCTGCTGCTGCTCGCCTGGCAGCGCTGCAGCGTAACTTCGGCCTTCCCGCTCACCGCCTCATATGTGACGTGCCCACAAGGTGGAACTCCACCTTGCACATGCTGGAAAGACTGTGCGAGCAGCAGCAGGCCATAGTGGAGTTTCAGCTGCAGCACGCACGCGTGAGTCGCTCTGCGGAACAGCACCACTTCACCACCAATAACTGGGCCTCCATGCGAGACCTGTGTGCCTTGTTGCGCTGTTTTGAGTACTCCACCAACATGGCCAGTGGCAATGACGCCGTTCTCAGCTTAACTATCCCACTTCTATGCCTCCTTGAAAAAACAATTCGGGCGATGATGGAAGAGGATGTGGCACAGGATGAGGAGGAGGAGGAGGATGAAGAGGTAACATTTCCAAGGCTTTCAGGGCAGTCATTCGCAAGGGGCTCCGAGGGTGGGTTCCTGCACACGCAAACGCCAGGGACGCAATTGTCCAGCAGGGGCACAGTTCTGGAGGATGAGGAGGATGAGGAGGAGGAGGAGCTGGAGGAGGAGATGGAACCATGTTCACAGCAGGGTGGCACCCAGGCCAGCTCATGGCCATCACTGGTGCGTGGCTGGGGGGATACAGAGGACACGGACGATACACCTCCCACAGATGACAGCCTTTCGTTGCCTCTGGGCAGCCAGGCACACATGAGCGATTACATGCTGCAGTGTCTCCACAACGACCGCCGAGTTGCCCACATTCTAACTTGTGCTGATTACTGGG
Source organism: Pelophylax lessonae (assembly GCF_965119305.1). Classification (NCBI taxonomy): domain Eukaryota; kingdom Metazoa; phylum Chordata; class Amphibia; order Anura; family Ranidae; genus Pelophylax; species Pelophylax lessonae. The sequence continues at coordinate 38,918,439 of NC_138768.1, read as the reverse complement.
TGGCCACGCTGCTGGATCCCCGTTACAAGGACAACGTACCGTCCTTAATTCACTCACTGGAGCGCGATCGCAAGATGCGCGAGTACAAGCGCATGCTGGTAGACGCCATGCTGCTGGCATTCCCATCTGACAGCGGGGCCACAGTGGAAGCACAAGGCAGAGGAGGAGGAGGAGGAGGTCGCCAACGCAACCAGGGCACCGCCAGCACCTCAGAAGGCAGGGTTAGCATGGCCGAAATGTGGAAAAGCTTTGTCAGCACGCCACAACAAACAGCAGCACCAGCAGCTCAGATGGAACGTCTTAGCAGGAGGCAGCATTTTACCAACATGGTGGAGCAGTATGTGTGCACACGCCTACATGTAGTGAATGACGGGTCTGCCCCCTTCAACTTCTGGGTCTCCAAATTGGGCACATGGCCTGAGCTTGCCCTTTACGCCTTGGAGGTGCTGGCGTGCCCTGCAGCCAGTGTATTATCTGAACGGGTATTTAGCACGGCTGGGGGCGTTATAACAGACAAGCGCAGCCGCCTGTCCAGAGACAATGTGGACAAGCTCACGTTCATTAAAATGAACCAGGCATGGATCCCACGGGACTTTTCCGTACCTTATGCAGAATAGCAATGGATACCGACCTTACCCACCCATTGTTCCATTTTTGCTCTTTCTCACTCTTTTGGGGTGTACCCTCATTTAAAATTTTTGAAAAGAAGCAGTGTTGGCTACCTCGTCCTCCTCCTCAGGGCCAGATTAATGTAGGGGCTATTGGAGCTGCAGCTCCAGGCCCCTACCTTTTATATAGGCCCCGGGTTGGCCATATTCACTGTTACCGCTCTTCTGTCACTTGTAAACACAGAAGTCTGGCTTCTATGCTCGCTTCCCCAGGCAGCACCCTCAGAACCTCCCCACACAGCGTGAAGGCCGGACAAGGAGGGACAGTTGGCGATGCATGGATGTGTTTATGGGCTTCAGAGACAGCATCCCATGTTGAATTAGGCATGCATGGCTGCACCCTTCCTCCTCTGGGTGCATGGCAAGGCACGGCCCTTAAGGCCCTTCAAAATCCTCAGCACCAAGCCCATGATGCTGTTAATCCGGCCCTGGTCCTCCTCCACCGCCGCTTCCACCTACACCGCCCATAGGTGTGCGCAGCCTATTGCATTAAGGTGTGCACCCCAAAGTTGAAATACACATGCATGTGTTTGCCAGCAGGGAGAGTAATGTATCGGGGCCATGTACCTGTAGGCAAGGAGAAATAGAGCAGAGCAGGTCCCAGGGAGATCTTTCCCATCTCCTCACTGGCAATGCTATGTGCCCTAGGTGATTGGGGTGTGCCCAGGCACACCCAGCACACCCTGTGCGCACGCCTATGTCACCGCCACATCCACCACCACCTCAACCTCCCTCCTACTCCATATGGGCCTCGTCCTTCAGAGATGAAGAAGAACATTGTTTTATTTTTCTGTTTTTTTTTGTTGTTTTAAGTTATTTCCCTATCCACATTTGTTTGCAGAGCACTTGCCATGCTCTTAATTACGTTTTGCTGCCATTTGCAGCACTCTAGCCCTTTCCTTTGGTGTTTTAGAGCCATTTTAGTGCCTTAAAGTTCGGGTCCCCATTGACTTCAATGGGGTTCGGTGTCCGGGAAAAGTTCGGTAAAAGTCCGGGACACGGACCCGGACTTTTTTTTAAAGTTCGGCCGAACCCGTCGAACACGGACATCTAGGTGTCCGCTCAACCCTACTGCTCATTTGATTTTCCAATCCACTTTGTTCTTGAAGACTGCAGAAGACAGAGGGAAGGAATTAAACTTGCAGCCTATAGAGCTCCAAAAGGGATTTGCAGTAGGAGAGGCCCCCATGCTATACACAACTGGGACCTCGATGAGACAAGCAGAACCTTGAGATGGACTGCCAGGAACGGCAGCAGCCCTTCTGGCTGGAGAACCTCTTCTCCTGAGGAAGAACCATGCTCTCTGAGGCTCCAAACTATTTATGCACTCCCCAACCACCATCTGGGCACACCTCCGCAGGGATTGGCTGGAGCTGCATAAATATTTTGGCTGCTCATTTGAATTTCCTCAGCCCACTATATTCTTGAAGCCTGCAGAAGACAGAGGGAAGCAATCAAACCTGTAACCTGCAGAGCAAAGAGCAGACCAAAGCAATCACATGCTGCTCTGCTGATTAGTGTTGTCACCATGTCGCAGGGACTTCCAAAAAAGACTATAAGTGTTTTTTTTGTTTTTCAACACAATATTTGCAGACCTGGTCCCCTGTTGTTACTCTCCAGAAATGCACCCTGGGAAATATGTTAAAAAAAAATGTAAATACACATACAACCTTATAGTTTTTTGTTGATATGAATGGCCTTGTGACAGGGCCCCTTTGAAAAAAACATCTTATACTAGGTCTGTATTAACCACTTCCCACCCCCCCTCCCCCATAGCAGATATACTGCTACAGGGATACTACAACTTCATGATACCGCAACTTCTGCCTAGGGGGCACACGCTCGCACCACCAGCGGGACGCTTCTGCTGTAATTACTCACAGCCAAAGCCAATCTATGGGTGACGGGCACTGGATGTCAATCATCGGGCAGAGACACAGAACAGAGCTCTGCCTATCTAAACAAGGCAGATCTCAGTCCTGACAGGAGGGGAAGGGATGAATTTTGTGTTCCTGCAAAGCAGGGTGAAAAAATCCATCACACGCTTTACACAAAAATACTGGCTAGGCACACAGTTAATAGGGATGATCGAACGGTTCGGGTCCACCATCGGTTCGGCCCGAACATTGGGTGTTCGAGGTTCGGCCGAATTTAGAACTTTTTGCCCAAAAAGTTTGGAATTCGGCAACCAGAACCGACCAAAATGCACTGCTTCAGGAAATGGGCTTTAAAAGCCCGTGATTGGACCAGAACCATTATCAAAAGCCAATTGAGGGGGCAGGAGAATGCTAGGAATGTGATTGGAGTGACTAGGGGGTCCCTAGACCAATCATTAGTGAATACGCCCCCCAGTATATAAGATCGCCCCCGCCATATTCCTAGCATTGTTATACTGGACATGGAAGAGAGTGGAAGCAGTTCTGTTAATTTTACTTTAAAAATGTCATTTAGCATTTATTAGTGTGAGGAAAGGGATATCTAGTGTAGTTAGAGTGCTCCTTTACACTTAAGTTAGCTTCAAAAATTTAGTTTCTGTAGGGAAAGTGTTAAGTGTAAAGGGACCGTAGTGTAGTGTAGGGTTAACTGACAGTGACTGCTATGGAAGGGTGACAAAACCCTTCCATAGCAGGGTGACCGCTATAGAGAAATGATCATTTCTCTGAATTGCTTCGGCACAGGAATATGACTTCTCACCAGCCAAGCATTTTTCATGCTGCAGGGGCTGCCACTGCCAGTGCTTTTTTGAGGACATGTTTGATGTCAGACATGACATCTGAACATGTGTATAGGGGGTATATATACACATATATGTCTGTATATATACCCCTAGACATATATAGGTGTGATAGTAGCAGAAATATATGCTTGCGCTAATTAAATCATTTACAGTAATATATTTCTGCTACTATCACACCTATATATGGCTAGGTGTCTATATACATATAATTATGTGTGTATATATACCACTATACACAAGTTCAGATGTTTTGCCTGCCTCAAAAGAACCCCAAAAAATGCCAAAAAAACGCTAGCGTCAAAAAAAAAAATGCCCAGGTGTGTTTTTGCTGGCATTTTTTGGGGGTTTTTGGAGGCAGGCAAAACATCGGAACTTGTGTATAGTGGTGTATATACACACATACATATATTTATATACACACCTAGACATATATAGGTGTGATAGTAGCAGAAATATATGCTTGCGCTAATGAAATCATTTACAGTAATATATTTCTGCTACTATCACACCTATATATGGCTAGGTGTCTATATACATATAATTATGTGTGTATATACACCACTATACACAAGTTCAGATGTTTTGCCTGCCTCAAAAGAACCCCAAAAAATGCCAAAAAAAACGCTAGCGTCAAAAAAAAAAAAATGCCCAGGTGTGTTTTTGCTGGCATTTTTTGGGAGTTTTTGGAGGCAGGCAAAACATCAGAACTTGTGCACAGTACCACTATACACAAGTTCAGATGTTTTTCCTGACTGCAAAGAACCCAAAAAAATGCCTGCTTTGAAACCGGCAAGGTGTGAAAACCGAGGAGAGAAGCTAACCCCCTGAGCTGAAAGTTTTCTAATACAAACAATCTTTTTTTTCTGGTTCTGGACATGCTACAGAGCTGAAACTTCACATGTACACCTTTTAGACCCCCCAGACACAAAATCACACAAAAAAAGTTCTTAAAAATTGTAATTTTTGATAAAAAAGCCAATTATTGAAAAAATTAAAAAAAAAAAAAAGATTTTTTTGATTTTTGTACATGTGAAGTTTCAGCTCTGTAGCATGTCCAGAACCATAAAAAAAAAAGATTGTTTGTATTAGAAAACTTTCAGCACAGGAGGTTGGCTTCGCTGCTGTAACACCTTGCTGGTTTAATAGAAGGCATTTTTTTGGGTTCTTTGCAGTCAGGAAAAACATCTGAACTTGTGTATAGTGGTACTGTGCACAAGTTCTGATGTTTTGCCTGCCTCCAAAAACCCCCAAAAAATGCCAGCAAAAACACACCTGGGCATTTTTTTTTTTTGACGCTAGCATTTTTTTTTGCATTTTTTGGGGTTCTTTTGAGGCAGGCAAAACATCTGAACTTCACATGTACACTTTTTAGACCCCCCATATACGAAATCCAAAGTAAAAATAAAAAAAATCTCTCTCTTTTTTTTTTTTTTTTTTTAATTTTTCAATAATTGGCTTTTTTATCAAAAATGACAATTTTTAAGAACTTTTTTTTGTGTGATTTTGTGTCTGGGGGGTCTAAAAGGTGTACCTGTGAAGTTTCAGCTCTGTAGCATGTCCAGAACCAGAAAAAAAGATCATATAGGTGTAAAAGGAGGGTCCCACATCCCTGTTCTACTGAAAAATTATCTTTTTTTTTTTTTTATGGTTCTGGACATGCTACAGAGCTGAAACTTCACATGTACACTTTTTAGACCCCCCAGATACTAAATTTCAAAATCAAAAAATCTCTCTTTTTTTTTTTTCAATAATTGGCTTTTTTATCAAAAATGACAATTTTTAAGAACACTTTTTTGTGTGATTAATAGTTAATGGGGCATGACCCAGAACCCTAGGCACTTTTTAGGGGCATTTATTGGGTTTTAGGGCTTAAAAATGGTGTTTTTTGATTACCGAAGTTCGGGTCCCATTGATTTCAATGGGGTTCTGAAATCCGGGCCGAACTTTCAGGAAGTTCGGATGTTCTGGCCGAACCGAACTTTTCAAAAGTTCGATCATCCCTAACAGTTAACCCTTTGATTGCCCCTGATGTTTAATCCCACCCCAGCCAGTGCCATTAGTACAGTGACAGTGCATTTTTTCAGCGCTGATCCCTATATAAATGTCACTGGTTCCCACAAAGTGCCAAAAGTGTCAGCTAGTGTCCGATTGTCCACCGCAATATTGCAGTCTCGCAATAAGTTGCTGATTGCCGCCATTATTAGTAGAAAAAAATGAATTTCGTTAAAATCCAAGTATATATCTCATAGTTTGTAGACTGTTGCGCAAAACAACCAATATATGCTTATTGGGATTTTATCTTTTTTTTTTTACCAAAAATATGTAGCAGAAAACACATTGGCCTAAATTTATAAAAAAAAAAATTTTTGTATTTTTTTTTATTTTGTTATTGGACATGTTTTATAGTAGAAAGTAAAAAATAAATATTATTTTTTTTTCAAAATTTTTAGACCTTTTTTTGTTTATAGCGCAAAAAATAAAAACCGCAGTGGTGATCAAATACCACCAAAAGAAATCTCTATTTGTGGGAAAAATGGGTGGAAAGTGTGGCATGATCGCGCAGTTAAAGTAGCGTAGTGCCGTATCACAAAAAATGGCCTAGTCATGAAGGGGGTAAATCTTCCAGAGGTCAAGTGGTTAGGATGAAAACTGTAAACAAAAACTCTGTATTTGGGCTCAATGGGAATTTAATAGACTTTCCCCTTTAACCCCTTCCATACCGCGCCATAATAAAATGACGGCGGCAGGAAGTCTTTCTCGATCCGGGCAGCCTTCATATGACGTCCGCCTGGTCTCGCCGCTACTGCGCGCCTCCCTCGGACTGAGCCCAACTCCGATCAAGGTAAACAGCCAATGAAATTGGCTGTTTACCACGTGATCGGCTGTGTCAATCACAGCCGATCACATGAGCGGCTCCAGCACGAGCCGCTCGTTCCCTCCTCAATGCGCGCCCCCCGGGGGCACGCAGCGCGGCGATCGGGGACGAGGCTCGTCCCTCGGACAGAGCCCATCCCCGATCTAGGTAAAGAGCCAATGAAATAAAAAGCACCTGTCACTAGCCCATCAAAGTACCCGAGTACCTGTCACCAGCCCATCAGGTACTCTGATGACAGGTACTCGGGTACTCTGATGGGCTGATGATAGATACTCGGGTACTCTGATGGGCTGATGACAGGTACTCGGGTACTCTGATGACGGGTACTCTGATGACAGGTACTCGGGTACTCTGATGACAGGTACTCGGGTACTCTGATGACAGGTACTCGGGTACTCTGATGACAGGTACTCGGGTACTTTGAGTACCTGTCACCGGAGTACCCGAGTACCCGTCATCGGAGTACCCGAGTACCCGTCATCGGAGTACCCGAGTACCTGTCACCTACCCATCAGAGTACCCGAGTACCTGTCACCTACCCATCAGAGTACCCGAGTACCTTCCACCTGCTCATCAGAGTACCTGACACCTGAAGTACCCGAGTACTTGCACCTGCTCATCATTACCCATCACTACTCATCAGTACTCATCAGTACTCATCAGTACCCATCAGTACCAATCACCTATCAGTATCAGTACTGATCATCCATACCCATCAGTACAGTATCAGTATCACCTATTAGTATCAGTACTACTCATCAGTACCTATCACCTGCTTGTCACCTGCCCATAAGAGTACCCGAGTACCTGTCACCTGCCCAGCAAAGTACCCGCGTACCTGTCACCCTTCATACAGCCACCATGTCTAAGTCCAAAAAGGTTTATATACATCCTCCGTTTAAACCTAAATACCGGTGTTATGGCAACAGATAGCTTCCATAATCCTGGTATTTTTTTAAACGGTGGACGGTTGGCCTTCCGATAAGGGTGGTCCCAGCGGCGGATTCGCCGCGGGATTACCCTTCCAGGGTGGCGGAAGAGGTGCCCCCCCCCTCCCGCCGCATTCTGGTCCTTTTCCCCGCTTACCGGACCCGCCAGCAACGGGGAAAACGATCCGGTCCCGGATCCTCACAGACAGGATGTCGAGTGAGGGCAAGCTTGCCCTCACTCGACTCTATGGTCTTGGAGGACCGGAGCTACGGCAAACGGTTTAAAGGTCCCTTTTATTTTCATTTTATTTTATTTTTATTTTTTTTTCTATCTTTTAGTGTACTTGTGAGATCTGAGGACTTTTTGACCCCAGATCTCACAAAAAAGAGGTCCTGTCGTGCCTTTTTCTATTACAAGGAATGTTTACATTCCTTGTAATATAAAAATGATCAATTTTTTAAAAAAAAAAAAACAGTGTAAAAATAAAAAATAATAAATAAAATAAATGGTAAAAAAAAAAATTAAAGCGCCCTGTCCCCGTGAGCTTGTGCGCAGAAGCGAACGCATACGGAAACCCCGCCCACATATGTAAACAGTTTTCAAACTACACATGTGAGGTATCGCTGCGATCGTTCGAGCAAGAGCAATAATTTGAGCCCTAGACCTCCTCTGTAACTCTAAGATAGCAACCTGTAGACATTTTTAAAATGTCGCCTATGGGGATTTTTAAGTACCAAAGTTTGTCACCATTCTGTGAGCGTGCGCAATTTTGAAGCATGACATGTTGGGTATCTATTTACTCGGCGTAACATTATCTTCCACATTATGGAAAACAATTGGGCTAACTTTACTGGTTTCTTATTTTTTAATTAAAAAAAGTGAATTTTTTCCAAAAAAATTGCGTTTGGAAGACCGCTGCGCAAATACGGTGTGATAAAAAATATTGCAATAATCTCCATTTTATTCTCTAGGGTACCTGCTAAAAAATATATATAATGTTTGGGGGTTATAAGTAGTTTTCTAGCAAAAACAACTGATTTTAGCTTGTAAACACCAAATGTCAAAAATAGGCCTAGGCAAGTGGCTAGGATGCATGATGGTGCTCCTTGGATGTTGGGCCCCTCTATATGGCTAGGCTGTGAAAAAGTCTCATACATGTGGTATTGTCATACTCAGGAGGAGTGGCAGAATGTATTTTGGGGTGTCATTTTTGCTATGTACATGCTATGTGTTAGGAATATCCTATAAATTCACAACTTTGTGTAAAAAAAAAAAAGTTTTTATTTTTTTCCCACATTTTCCAAAAACTTGTGGAAAAAAATGACATATTCAAAGGACCCATAATGCCTCATAGAATATACATTGGAGTGTTTGCTTTCCAAAATGGGGTCATTTTGTGGACTTTTCCATTGTATTGGTGCTCTAGGGCCTTGAAAAGTGTGATAGGTAGTAAGAAAGTTTTATGTGTATTTATGCTCCTAAAACGCCTGAAGGTGCTACTTGGATGTGGAGTCTCTTTTGTGGCCAGGCTGTGTAAAAGTCTCACACATGTGGTATCACCATACTCAGAAGGAGTAGCAGAATGAGTTTTTGAATGTCATTTTTGCTGTGTACATGCTATGTGTTAGAAATAGCTTATAAATTGACAACGTTTTGGGAAAAAAAAAAGAAAAAAACATTTTTTCTTCATTTTCCCAAGAATTGTGGGAAAAAATTATAACTTCAAAAAACTCACCATGCCTCTTACTAAATACCTTGGACTGTCTACTTTACAAAAAGGGGTCATTTGGGGGGTATTTGTACTGTCCTGACATTTCAGGGCCTCTAGAAAGGAGATAGGCCATCAGTACATCTGGTGTGATCAATTTTCAGTAATTGGTACCATAGCTTCTAGACTCAATAACTTTCACACAGATTAAATAATATACACTAATTTGGGTTAATTTTACCAGAGATATGTAGGAGTATAAATTTTGGCCCAAACGTATAAAGAAAATTTACTTTTTGCAAAATTTTATAATAAATAATAGAAACTAAAAAAAAGTGGGTTTTTTTTTCAAAATTTTTGCTTTTTTTTTTGCTTATATCACGAAAAAAAAACCCAGTTGTGATCAAATACCACCAAAAGAAAGCTCTATTTGTGTGAAAAAAAATGATAAAAATTTTGTTTGGTTACAGTGTAGCATGACTGAGCAATTGTCATTCAAAGTGTGAGAGTGCTGAAAGCTGAAAATTGGTCTGGGCAGGAAGGGGGTTTAACTGCTCTGTATGGAAGCGGTTAAGGAAACAGAGAACAACTTTACATATTCAAGAATATGTGGTCACATTAAAACTTAGAACCTGAATAAACAAGCACTGACTGGGATTTTTATTTCAGAACATTTTCTCTCCTCTTGGCGTAGCGGTATGGCATTAAAAAAAAAAAAAACTGCTTTTAATAAATTCAAGAAAAATGACATTCAGGCTGGCTGACCTGACTTTGTTTGAGCACAAGTATACATGTTCAGAAATAAAACAAACTGCATATTTTTGCTTATTTTCTATTTACTGTGATTATTATTTCACATTTTCTGGTGTAATGGTATCGCATAAAAAAAATAAAAAAAAACTGCTTTTAATAAATTCAAGAAAAATTATATTCAGACTGACTGACCTGACTTTGTCTGTTTGAGCACAAGTATACATGTTCATAAAATAAAACAAACTAAATTTTTTTGCTTTTTTACTATTTACTGTGATTATTATTTCACAACATTTTCTGGTGTAATGGTATCACATTCAGAAAAAAAAAAAAAAGGAATCTAAATAAATTCAAGAAAAAATACAATTAGGCTTACTGACCTGACTTTGTCTGTTTGAGCATACATATTCAAAAAAGAAACAAACTACATTTTTTTGCTTTTTTTTTACTATGTACTGTTAATATTATTTCCCAACGTTTTCGGGTGTAATAGTATCACATAAAGAAAAAAAAAAGGAATCTAAATAAATTCAAGAGAAATGGCATTCAGGCAGGCTGCCCTGACTTAGTTTGAGCACAAGTAGACATGGTCATAAAAATAAAAAAAATGCATATTTTTGCTTTTTTACTATTTCACATTTTCTGGTGTAATGGTATCGCATTAAAAAAAAAAAAAAAACTGCTTTCAATAAATTTAAGAAAAATTACATTCAGGCTGACTGACCTGACTTTGTCTGTTTGAGCACAAGTATATACATGTTCAGAAAAGAGACAAACTACATTTTACATTTTTTTTGCTTTTAACTATTTACTGTGAATATTATTTCACAACATTTTCTCGTGTAATAGTATCACATAAAGAAAAAAAAAAAAAAAAAAAAAAGGAATCTAAATAAGTTCAAGAAAATGACATTCAGGCTGGCTTCCCTGACTTTGAGCACATGGTCAGAAAAAAAATGCACATTTTTCTTTTTTACTATTCACTGTGATTAATATTTCACATTGTCTGGTGTAATGGTATCACATTAAAAAAACAAAAACAAAAAAAAAAAATGATTTTAATAAATTTAAGAAAAATGACATTCAGGGTGGCTGACCTGACGTTGTCTGTATGAGCACAAGTATAGATGTTCAGAAAAGAAACAAGCTACATTTTACATTTTTTTTTTTTGCTTTTTACTATTTACTGTGAATATTATTTCACAGCAATTTCTGGTGTAATAGTATCACATAAAGAAAAAAAAAGGAATCTAAACAAGTTCAAGAAAATGACATTCAGGCTGGCTCCCCTGACTTTGAGCACATGGTCAGAAAAAAAAATGCATATTTTTCTTTTTTACTATCTACTGTGATTAATATTTCACACTTTCTGGTGTAATGGTGTTGCATTAAAAAAAAATGATTTTAATAAATTTAGGAAAAATGACATTCAGGGTGGCTGACCTGACTTTGTCTGTTTGAGCACAAGTATAGATGTTCAGAAAAGAAACAATCTAACTTTTTTTTGCTTTTTTTACTATTTACTGTTAGTATTATTTCACATTTTCTGGTGTAATAGTATCGCATAAAGGAAAAAAAAAAAAAAAAAAGGAATCTAAATAAATTCAAGAAAAATGACATTCAGGCTGGCAGCCCTGACTTTGTTTTAGCACAAGTATTCATGTTCAGAAATAAAACAAACTGAAGATTTTTGCTTTTTTTTCCTATTTCCTATTTACCGTGATTATTATTTCACATTTTCTGGTGTAATGGTATTGCAAAAAATAAATAAAAAAAAACTGCTTTCAATAAATTTAAGAAAAATGACATTCAGGCTGACTGACCTGACTTTGTCTGTTTGAGCACAAGTATACATGTTCAGAAAATAAAACAAACTACATTTTTTTGCTTTTTTACTATTTACTGTGATTATTATTTCACAACATTTTCTGGTGTAATGGTATCACATAAAGAAAAAAAAAAAAAAAAAAAGGAATCTAAATAAATTCAAGAGAAATTAATTTGTTTGGTGCATATTTTTGCTTTTTTACTATTTACTGTGATTATTATTTCACATTTTCTGGTGTAATGGTATCGCATTAAAAAAAAAAAAAAAAAAAAACAGCTTTCAATAAATTTAAGAAAAATTACATTCAGGTTGACTGACCTGACTTTGTCTGTTTGAGCACAAGTATACATGTTCAGGAAAGAAACAAACTACATTTTTTTTTAATTTTTTTACTATTTACTGTGATTATTATTTTACATTTTCTGGTGTAATGGTATCACATAAAGAAAAAAAAAAAAAAAGGAATCTAAATAAGTTCAAGAAAAATGACATTCAGGCTGGCTGCCCTGACTTTGTCTGTTTGAGGAGAAGTATACATGTTCAGAAAATAAAACAAACTACATTTTTTTTTAATTTTTTTACTATTTACTGTGATTATTATTTTACATTTTCTGGTGTAATGGTATCGCATAAAAAAAAAAATTAATAAATAAAAAAAACCTGCTTTTAATAAATTCAAGAAAAATGACATTCAGGCTGACTGACCTGACTTTGTCTGTTTGAGCACAAGTATACATGTTCAGAAAATAAAACAAACTACATTTTTTAGTTTTTTTACTATTTACTGTGATTATTATTTCACAACATGTTCTGGTGTAATGGTATCACATTCAGAAAAAAAAGGAATCTAAATAAATTCAAGAAAAATGACATTCAGGCTGGCTGCCCTGACTTTGTCTGTCTGTGCACAGATGAGATTGAAGGAAACAGAAACCAAACAATCTATTTGTTTCAACTGACAACAGTTTATTAAAAGAAACCGCCAGTCTGACTGTGTCTCGGATACAAGATTCTATTTTCGGGCCTGCAGATTTTTCATTTACAAATAAATAAATAAAATAAAATAAATGTTTTTATGTGACACAGTGACAGGACGCATATTATATTGACAGCATAGATCTCTTTATATATAGAACATATGAGTATAGTTTGGTTGTTTTCCCAGAAATTACATCCATTACTAAATTAAAATGATGAAGAGGGGAGGAGAAGGAAGAGCAAGAGAGAGAATGAATAGGAAGAATGTTCCAGGGAGACATTGAGGGGATTGAATGAATAGAAGAGAATGACACAGAGAAGAGGAAGAGTGTGAATGAATAGAAGAGAATGACACAGAGAAGAGGAAGAGTGTGAATGAATAGAAGAGAATGACAAGGAGAAGAGGAAGAGAGGGAATGAATAGCAAAAGAATGAGAGAGACACAAGGAGGAGTGTGAATGAAAAAAAAGATTGACAGGGAGAAGAGGAAGAGAGGGAATGAATAGAAGAGAGGGAATTAATTAAAATGATGAAGAGGGGAGGAGAAGGTAGTACAAGAGTATAGGAGGGAGAATAAACAGGACAAGTGTTCCAGGGAGACAATCAAGAGTGTGAATGAATAGAAGAGAGTGACATGGAGAAGAGGAAGAGAGGGAATGAGTAGAAGAGAGTGACATGGAGAAGAGGAAGAGAGGGAATGAATAGAAGAGAGTGATATGGAGAAGAGGAAGAGAGGGAATGAGTAGAAGAGAGTGACATGGAGAAGAGGAAGAGAGGGAATGAGTAGAAGAGAGTGACATGGAGAAGAGGAAGAGAGGGAATGAATAGAAGAGAGTGACATGGAGAAGAGGAAGAGAGGGAATGAATAGAAGAGAGTGATATGGAGAAGAGGAAGAGAGTGAATGAATAGAAGAGAGTGACAGGGAGAAGTGAAAGAAAGTAAATGCATAGGAAGAGAGTGAGAGAGACATGAGGAGGAGAGTGAATGAAAAAAAAAAAGGTGACAGGAAGAAGAGGAAGATAGGGAATGAATAGAGGATAGGGAAAACAATAAAAATTATGAATATGGGAGGAGAAGGTAGTGCAAGAGTATAAGAGAGAGAGAATGAATAGGAAGTGTGTTCCACGAGAGGGGGAAGTGAGGAAATGAATAGAAGAGAGTGACATGAAGAAGAGGAAGAGAGTGGATGAATGGGAAGAAAGTGACATGGAGAAGAGGAAGAGAATGGATGAATGGGAAGAGAGTGGATGAATGGGAAGAGAGTGACATGGAGAAGAGGAAGAGAATGGATGAATGGGAAGAGAGTGGATGAATGGGAAGAGAGTAGATGAATGGGAAAGAGTGACATGGAGAAGAGGAAGAGAGTGGATGAATGGGAAGAGAGTGGATGAATGGTGGGAAGAGAGTGGATGAATGGGAAGAGAGAGGATGAAAGGGAAGAGAGTGCCATGAAGAAGAGGAAGAGAGTGGATGGATGGGAAGAGAGTGACATGGAGAAGAGGAAGAGAGTGGATGAATGGGAAGAGAGTGGATGAATTAGAAGAGAGTGACATGGAGAAGAGGAAGAGAGTGGATGAATGGGAAGAGAGTGGATGAATGGGAAGAGAGTGACATGGAGAAGAGGAAGAGAGTGGATGAATGGGAAGAGAGTGACATGGAGAAGAGGAAGAGAGTGGATGAATGGGAAGAGAGTGGATGAATGGGAAGAGAGTGACATGGAGAAGAGGAAGAGAGTGGATGAATGGGAAGAGAGAGGATGAATGGGAAGAGAGTGACATGGAGAAGAGGAAGATAGTGGATGAATGGGAAGAGAGTGGATGAATGGGAGGAGAGTGACATGGAGAAGAGGGAGAGAGTGGGGGAATGGGAAGAGAGTGAGAGAGACAAGAGGAAGAGTGTCAGTGAAAAAAAGAGAGTGACATGAAGAAGTGGAAGAAAGTAAATAAATTAGAAGAGAGTGAAAGGTAGAAAAGGAAGAGAGTGAATGCATAGGAAGAGAGAATAAGAGACAAGTGGAGGAGTGTAAATGAAAAAAAGAGAGTGACATGGAGAAGAGGAAGAGAGTGAATAAATAGAATAGAGTGAAAAGAGAAAAACAGGGAATGGATTGAATAGAGTGACAGTGAGAAAAGGAAGAGAGTAAATGAATGGGAAGAGAGTGTCAAGGAGAAAAAGAAAAGAGGGAATGAATGGGAAGAGAGTGACAGGGAGAAGAGGAAGAGAATGAATGCATAGGAAGAGAGTGACAAGGGGAAGAGAAAAAGAGTGAATGAATAGAAGAGAGTGATAAAGAGGAAAGGAAGAGAATGAATGCATAGGAAGAGAGAAGGATAGAAAAGAGGAGGAGAGTGAAAGAGACAAGAGGGCGAGAGTGAATGAATAGAAGAGAGTGATAAAGAGAAGAAGAAGAGAGTGACTGCATAGGAAGAGAGTAAGAGAGAAAAGAGGAGGAGAGTGAATGAATAGAAGAGAGTGATAAAGAGGAGAGGAAGAGAGTGAATGAATAGAAAAGAGTGATAAAGAGGAGAGGAAGAGAGTGAATGCATAGGAAGAGAGTAAGAGAGAAAAGAGGAGGAGAGTGAATGAAAAAAAAGAGAGTGGCACGGAGAAGAGGAAAATAGGGAATAAATAGAAGAGAGTGACGGAGAGAAGAGGAAGAGAGAGAATGCATAGGAAGAAAGTGAGAGAGGCAAGAGGAAAAGAGTGAATGAAGAGAATGACAGAGAAGAGGGAGATGAATGCATAGGAAGAAAATAAGAGTTACAGTTAGACAGGGAGAGGGTAAAATGAGAGAACGAATAGGAAGAGGGTGAAAAGGAAAAGAGAAAGGGAGTGAATGAATGGGAAAAGAGTGACAGGGAGAAGAAAGGAGAGTGAATGAATAAGAAAAGGGTAAATAGGTGTTTTGCTAAGGATATTTTTGGGTGATTTTATAGCATATTATTTTGTTAATTGTTAGACTTTAAGATCAGGTGCTGTTTTAGGAAGCTAGGCTCTCCCCATTGATATGTAAATGAACCAATCAAATCAGTTTAAGTACGGTTACAGGAGGGGCGTGGCCGGGATGTAGACGGCGCCGGACGTGTCTTCTCAGAGCTCCTCACCATCCTGACCTTATCCGGCTCCATCCACGGCCCCTGTGCCTCGGATCACGGCGGTTTTGCCCTGCTCCACATCGGGCAAAGGAGGGGCACGGATGCCGGGGAGAAAATCCGGGGTTTCTACACCGACCCCGCGGCCTCAACGATCGGTCCCGCCGCGAGGCGTGAAAGCGGCCGCCGCCATCTTGAAAGTGCAGGCCTCTTCTTCTCCATCTGCAGCCACAGGCACCCGAGCCTCCTCACAGTCGGGGACGATGTCTGCGGGGGCTGGGAACCCTCTTCTGGAACATCCGCTGGACGCAGGTACTGAGGGGTCATCGCGGGGGACCGCTGGACAGGCTGGGGGGTCACCTGGAGGGGGGGATATCACCGCTCCCATCCTGGCGGCTATAGACGCTTCTAAAACTGCCCTAATGCTCCGGATTGATCACCTGGCCTCTGAATGCACCCTGATCCGCCATGATTTGGATAAATTCAGGGGGCGCCTGACAGAGGCTGAAGGCCGTGTATCTGAGGTGGAGGATGTCACCGCTTCCCATTCGGCACAACTCATTGCTTTGCAGGCCCAGGTGAATGTTATGGCAGACAAAATGGAGGATGCTGAGAATCGGCAGCGTCGCAACAATATCAGGGTGGTTGGCTTGCCGGAGAAGGCTGAGGGATCTAATTCTACACTGTTTGCTGAGAAATTCTTTTGTGATTTACTCAAGTTGCCTCCCCCTCCCCCGACCTACGTGGTGGAAAGGGCCCATAGGGTTCCCACAGGGCCCAGGCCGCCCGGGGCCCCCCCGCGCCCCTTTTTGGTCCGTTTTTTGAACTTCCGTGACAGGGACCGCATTCTCTCTGAAGCCAGGAGACAGGAGGAGTTGCTGCTTGAGAACAGTAAGATAATGCTATTTCCTAATTTCTCTGTGGAAACGCAGAAAAAGCGCAGATCGTTTACTGAAGTGCGCAAAATCCTGAGGAACAAGGGCCTGAAGTATGGCATGATGTACCCGAGCCGCCTGCGTGTGGATTACAAAGGAACTGTCCTGTTCTTCAATTCGGCTGGAGAGGCTGCAGACTGGTTGGAATCTATTTAATCTCCTATTGTGCACCCGCTCTCCAGGATGGCATGAGACTTTTGGGGCCCTGCTTCTCTGTGCCCCCCTTTTTTTGAGGATCCTGTCTTCACACACTCTGGCTCCTCCATGGCTAATGGGGGGGCATTTACAGTACCTGCATTGATGATCCTGCCATGAAGCTTCCTGGATTGCCCTGGGCTGGATCCTTGCTTCTGTCCCTGGGGTTGTGGAGTGGGCTACAGTTTATTGGAGCTCTGTGTACTACACGTCGTTGAACTTGACTTTTCTTTTTTCAGCTTATTTTCTTGCTTTTTACAATTTTTGTTTTTGCTTTTTTTCTTTTCCCTTTTTTGGGACTGACGATCTGCCAGCTCCCCCCTTTTTTGGGGCTACCTCTGGCGGACTCGAGTAACGCCGGCTGCGGTTCTATGTTGCAGCCATGCCTTTAAATTTTTTGCCGGGTTTTGGGAATAGGCTGGATACCCTGTTGCACTTTTTTTTGTTTCAGGTTTGGGTATCACAGCAGGGATGTTGTTGTTTTAGGCTCCAGGCTCCATCCGGTGGTCATTGTCTATTTTTCTTATGTATATGTATTGCTGCATGTCTGGATGGAGCTGGAGGATCGGGTTGGTCCTCGGGCTGTGCTTGGTCCTCTGGCTTCCTCCTGCTATATGCCCCTCTGCTGTTCTATGGCTGAGCTGCTTAAGATTATGTCATGGAATGTGCGAGGTCTCAATGACAAGGTGAAACGCACGGCTATATTTCGGTATATTAAAATTGTACAACCCCATGTTATCCTCCTCCAGGAGACACATTTGGATGGCAGCAGGGTGCTTGCCTTGAAGAGGCCTTGGATTCAGAGGATCTTCAACGCCACGTACTCCACGTATGCCCGTGGGGTATTCATTTTGCTTGGTAGGAATGCACCCTGCTCGATTCAAAAGGTGATTACGGATCCTGGCGGACGATATGTTATTGTTCTCCTCGAGTTATTTCACCGGCAGGTGGTTCTGGTGAGTGTATACTTACCTCCCCCGTTCCACTCCCAGGTTCTGGTGGATCTCCTGGTGACCCTGGCCCCTTATATGCACCTTCCTCTTATCATGGCCGGGGATTTCAATGCTGTTCTGGACGGCGGACTGGACTCCTCTAACCCGGGTAGACTGTCATCCCCTGAACTTGTGTCATGGTCTTCCGCAGCTCAGCTTACGGAGCTGTGGCGCTGGAAAAATCCTGGGGTGCGTGGCTACTCCTGCTGGTCTGGGGTGCACAGAACGGCGTCCAGAATAGATCTGGCTTTTGCTAATGAGTCTTGTCTTCCCTTGGTCCAGGATGCCACCTATTTGGCGGGGGGTCTTTCAGATCACAACCCACTGCTACTGACTCTGCGGGTGGGGGCAGGTGGGACCAGGGGTGCTTGGCGCCTATCGCCGGGGTGGCTGCAGACTGAAAAGGTGATGCAGCAGGTGGAGCCCCAAATGCCTGCATATTGGGAGGATCATGCCTCGTCCACGGCTGGGGTGGTCCTGTGGGATGCTTTCAAGGCGGTCATGCGGGGTCATTACATCTCTGCGATTAAGACGTCCCGTAGGGAGGCTAACGCTGATAGAGAGGCTGTTCTGCTGGAGGTCCGTAGGTTGGAGGAGGAATACTCGGCTTCTCCGGGACCGGCGGCCTATGCGGCCCTGGAGGAGGCCAGAAGGCGTTTGGCCTTATTGGATACTGATTTTGCGCATGCCAATCTTAAACATAGAGCGGAGTCACTTTTTGAGAAGGGGGACAAAAATGGTAAGCTGTTGGCTTTTTTGGTGGCAGACCAGAGGGCTTCGGTAAGTGTTCCATGTATCAGGTCTGGTTCGGGGGAAATGGTTAGGGACCCGGGGGAGATCTCCCGGGTCTTTGTGGATTACTACTCTGACACCTATTTGCCTCTGCCTGCATACGATCTGGGGGAGTTGGAGCGCCTTTTATCTGGGTTGCCGATTCCGGTCTTGGAGGGCGAGGACAGTGCATGGTTGGATAATGACATAACGTTGAAGGAAATTAAAAAAGCCATCTCGTCCTTCCCCCCCAATAAGTCGCCGGGCCCTGATGGATTCCCGGCGGAGTGGTATCGGCAGTATTCGGACTCCTTGGCTCCCAGGCTCCAGGCTCTGTATGCTGCGTGTTTCGATCAGGGGGCCCTGCCGGACTCTATGCTCGAGGCATATGTTGTTCTTCTGCCCAAGCCGGGTAAGGACCACACCCTGTGTTCCTCCTATCGCCCCATTGCCCTGCTCAATGTGGATCTCAAGATACTCACGAAGGTCTTGGCTACTAGGCTGGCTGTGGTCCTGCCCTCCCTGGTGGACATTGATCAGACCGGATTCATGCCGGGCAAGTCCACGGACACCAACCTTAGACGCCTGTTTACACATTTGCAGGTGTCGCATGCCTCTGTTGGCACTAGAGTGGTGGTGTCGCTGTACATTGCCAAGGCCTTCGACACGGTGGATTGGGTCTACATGGGGGTGGTGCTGCGGAGTATGGGATTTGGTCCTAAATTTTGTAAGTGGATTTCCCTCCTGTATTCTTCCCCGCGTATGGCGTTGAAGATCGTTTCCACCCTATCTCCCTTTTTTGGGGTGGGTAGGGGGACTAGACAGGGCTGCCCTCTTTCGCCCTTTCTGTTCTCCCTGATGATCGAACCCCTGGCTATTGCGTTGCGAGCATCTCCAGAGGTGGGGGCGCTGGAAGTGGGCTCCATTAAGGAGTGCCTGGCGCTCTATGCGGATGATATGCTTTTGTTTTTGAAAGATCCTAATGTTTCCCTGCGGGCGGTCTTCCATATCCTTGACACTTTTGCTAAGTTTTCTGGCCTACGGGTTAATTGGGATAAATCCACCATGCTCCCCATTGATCCTGGTGCTATTGCTGCAGCGGATGGGGCGTTGCCTTTGAAATGGGTGACTGAGTTCACATACCTGGGAGTCAGGGTGTCGGCGAGAGTGGCTGACTATCTCAGTCTGAATCTTCTCCCATTGCTGGAGGTCTTTAAACACAGGGCGGAGGTGTGGCGCGACTTACCTTTGTCGGTTCTGGGGCGCATTAATTTGGTAAAGATGAAACTCCTCCCTGTCTTTCTGTATTTCCTTAGGAACTCGCCGGTGTGGGTTCCACGGTCGTTCTTCCGTCGCGTTCATGGCCTGATAGGTTCCTTTATTTGGGGTAACTCCCCTCCTAGAATTGGCATGCAAGTGTTACAGGAGCCCTGGGGTCAGGGGGGATTGGCTTTGCCTGATCTTTATAAATATTTCCTGGCCGGGCAGGGAGTGGTGGCGCGGCGCTGGCTTATGGGGGACGATGGGGATTCCGCCACGGTGCTGGAGGCGGCTGTTTTGGGCTCCTACGAGAGTCTTCGGCTTCTGCTGCATCGGGGGTCCAGGGCTAAATTTCAGCTGACAGGGGCTATGCGCTCTACCATCAAGGCCTGGGACCATATGCTGATGCTGGTGGAGCCAGGGGTTACTAGTGTATCCCCGGCCTCCCCATTGTGGTGGAACCCCAAGTTTCCTCATTTTGCTTCGATCCCTGATCCCGCCATCTGGGCCGTCAAGGGGGTTAAGTTGTTGGGGGACATTGTCTCTGGTTGGGAGTTGTGCACCTTCGATGCCTTGAAGGTGCGTTACGATCTACCCAATAAATATTTTTTTCGTTATCTTCAACTCCGCCATGCATTTGTGGCACAGTTTGGGTCCCCCCGGGTTGTGCTTAAAACTTCAGCTCTTGAAGTGGCGTTACAGGCGACGGATATGCGGAAGCCCCTCTCGGAGTTGTACAGGGAATTGTTCGCCACCACTCCGCCGGCGGTGCGTAGGTGTCGGGAACGCTGGGTGGGGGAGGTGCCTGACCTGGATGGTGATGACTGGGATGATATGTGGAGTTCGCCCTTT
Organism: Pelophylax lessonae; assembly: GCF_965119305.1. Taxonomy (NCBI): domain Eukaryota; kingdom Metazoa; phylum Chordata; class Amphibia; order Anura; family Ranidae; genus Pelophylax; species Pelophylax lessonae. The sequence continues at coordinate 38,897,864 of NC_138768.1, read as the reverse complement.
GCTTACCTGGTCTCTGCAAGGGACCGCCTTATTCACTTTAAATTTCTACATCGGATCTATTACACGCCGGCGAGGTTGGCACGTATTTATCCGACGACCTCGGCGGAGTGCTGGCGTTGTTCGCATTCTCCGGCGGACTTCAGCCACATCTTCTGGGGGTGCCCGGTGGTCAAGGACTATTGGGCAGCCGTCTTGGATTGCATCGTGGAGGTGGTTAAGATTACGGTCCCCTGCTCCGTGGAGGTCTGTCTTTTGGGGTTGGTGGATGGCGTGGCCCCCGCGAGGGCAGTTCGTACTCTGATCAGTCTACTTCTTTTCTATGCTCGCAAGGCTCTGCTCTTACACTGGAAAAGTCCCTTGGCTCCCACGATCCTCTTTTGGAAAGGCTTAGTTAATAAAGTGACTCCGCTCTACAAGGCTACGTATCTCAGTAGGGGATGTCCTCGCAAGTTTGGTAAAGTGTGGAAAATATGGCTAGACTCCCCAGCCTCGACCTCCGTGGCTCAGCTTTGAGGTTTTATGGGATCCTGTTCGGGGTTATCTAGGGGGGGGGGTGGTCGTGCCAGTTGATGATGCTCTCCAACTCGCTGGGTGCTAGCTGCATGTGTTGAGGTCTCTCAGGTTTTTGAATACGGCATGGGGTTACTGAATGCGGGTACTGTACTGTGCTGATGTCTGTGTTTGATGACCTTGCTCCTTGGTAGATGGAGCAGACTTGGGGGGTATCTTTATTGCTGCTAGAAGCTTTGTTTTTGTGATGGACGCGCTGGGTGGAGCCTGGAGGGGGGGGGGTGGGATGGGGGGGGTTGACCTGTTGTCCTTGGTTGTAAATGTTGCCCTGCGTGGCAGTGTATTGTCTGTTTATGTGTGCAAAATTTCAATAAAAACAAATTTTCAAAAAAAAAAAGTACGGTTACAGGATATGATGTACAGGAAGCATGGGGGAGGAGATTAGGACTTTTGGACCAAGCACGTGGTGGGACAAAAGAAAGATGTCCCACCACATGCTTTGCTTTCAAGAACTTTGGAAAAGTTTTTAGTTGGACAAAAGAACCATGAAGAAGATTTCATCAATAGAATTGAGTAACTGTTGAGTATAAGTATTGCATTTGTATTGCACATGCCTATTTTACTACAAAGGATAATTGGCTTGTGCATGTTGTATTGTGTATCCTACAGTTGTATGTGCAGTATTTTTTTTTTGTCCTGTTTAGTAAAAGCATTAATACACTACAGAGGTCTAAACTTCCTTGGCTTTTTACCACAAAAACCTTTAAATGACACAAAGCAAAACAATTGGAGAAGATAAAAAAAGAAAGAATGAATAGTCAGGTGATGGGGAGAAGAGGAAGAGAGAGAATTAATAGACAAAACGTGAAAGGCAGAAGATGAAAGGAGATAATTAATAGGAAGAGAGTGAATGAATAGGGAAAAAAAAGGGAAAAGGAGAATGGGGAGAAAGGATAGAAGAGAGTGACAGGGCGAGGAAGAAGAGAGTGAATAAATAAGATGAAAGTAAAAGGGAGAAGCCAAAAAAACAGAGAATGAATAAGAAGGGAGTGACAGAGAGAATGTGAAGAGAGTGAATGAATAGAAAGAGAGTAAACGAGAAATAACAAAAAGAGGGAATGAATAGGAAGAGAGAGAAATGGAAAAGAGGAAGGGAGTGACAGAGAGAAGAGGAAGAGATAATGAATTGGAAGAGGAAAGAAGGGATGAAAGTGACTAAATAGGAAGTGAGTAAGAGGAAGATAAGGAAGAGAAATAATAAAATGTAGCACCCTCTAATGCTAGAAGTGTAAATATATTTTTTTCTGGTACAGGTAAATTTATACAGACTTTGCTGGCTGCCAAGCCTGTTTGTTTTTTCCTGGGTTGGGCAGAGATCCAGGGATGGCTGGATGACTCACAGGCAGCATCACTGAGACATCCCCCCTAATTCTAGAATTTACTGGAACCTTCTGGAAAGATGGGAGGGGAAGTAAGTATACAGGCCTTCAATGCAGATCAAACATTTGCATTGCGGACCTAAAAGGGGGGGGGGGAGGCACGAGTGGATCCACTTGCACAGAATAACAGATTATATATAATGAGAGAGTGTGCTTATTCGCACTTATTTTTGCACCTGTCACTTTATATGGATTCATGAACTTTTTGGAATTTCTAGAATTAATTGATATTTGATGTATTATTGTTTTTGCACTCAGAGCACTTTGTATAATATTCATCTCGTCACATATTTTTAATCAATATTTTAATTTTGTGTCTTTTTTTTTTTTGAACTTAAAGCCCTTTATATGATTATAATGCAATGATATCTGGTTATTGGATCATTGGATTATATATACGATTTGTATGTTTATAGGAGGTTTTGGTTTAAATTTTTGAGTTTATTTTGGGTTCCCATAGCACATTGAGCACCCTACACATTACACTTATACATATTTTTGATTTTTTTTAATATTTTTTCATACCAATTCCAGCATTTCTCACACTTCTAGGCAGCACCACTTATTCCTCTGTTTAAATCCATGAAATTATTCTTTACAGCAGTGCTGTGCGAAGGTCATCTCTGAACACACAACACACCGAACCTTGGCGAGGAGGAGCTTCAATAGACAATCTCAAGTACCTCTCTTGTCAGAAGACATGAGTGGAGTGGTTTTGCCAAACTCAATTTGACAGTGAAATTTTAATTGTATTATTTATTTATGACTTTTAGTTTTTAAAAATTGTCATCAAAATAATTCTGAAAAATTTTCATGCAAACAACTTACTTCATGGGTGCTCATCCTGTGGCCCTCCAGCTGTTGTGGAATTACAAGTACCATGAGGCATTGCAAAACCAACAGTTACAAGCATGACTCCCAAAGGCATGATGGGACTTGTATTTCTGGAACAGCTGGAGCAGGTTGAGCACCCATGGCTTACGTGATTGGGTTAATAAAGAAAAATCACATGGCTTTGATTTCTATAGTGTGACCTGGTTTTGGTCTACACAAAAATACTTTGAGATAAAGGGATCCAAATTTGGAATAGTTTTAAGTAGAGATAGACCGATTATCGGCAAAGCCGATATATTGAGGGCCGATCTGCACTTTCCCCGACATATCGGAATCCGCCACCAAGGTTACCGATATTGCTGATATTTCAGGAAAGTGCTGTACCGGAGTGATGCCTGCAGCTAGAGGCATCACCCCGGTACCGGCGTCTATAGCCGACGGTCGGCTGTCTTGTAATGACAACCGATGCGGCTGAGAAGCTGCTCGGCTGTCATTACAAGGGGCGGGAGGGGACGCCCCCCCTCCCGCCGACTTCTTCAGCTCGCTCGGCTCTCCCGTCCCACCAGGAGACCCGGGCAACCAGCCTGCATGGCCACCGAAGACCCGATCAAAGTCGCTCTGATCGGGTCTCCATGCAAAAACTCAGGAAGTGATCTCATGAGTGACATCACTTCCGGATACTGTCTGGCGCCATATTCAAAAAGTGCTTTTAAGTGCAGAGGAGGGGTTTGGGTTCTTTTAGACCCCTTGATACCTCCACAAAAGTACATGAAAAAGTTAAAAAAAAAAAATTAAATGTACAAAAATATCGGCCAATATCAGCCGATATGCATTGACCAAAATATTGGCAACGAAAAACTGATATCGGTCGATCACTATTTTTAAGTTAAACTCCCAGACAGTCTAAAACTGCATGCAAAAAAAAATTGTTTTGTTTCATTTCGTTAAGATTTGTTAATCTAGTTATTTAGTTTTGTTAAATTTGGTTGATTCGTTGAATTCATATTCGAAATTCAGAATTCGTATTTGAAATTTGTTTTGTGTCTTTTTCAAACTTTCTTCAAATTTACCATTCTAATCAATACATTTTGAATCAGTTGAATCGAAAACTTTAGATTTTTTATTTTTAATTCGAATGTGGCAAAGTGAACAAAAAAAAGAGAAATCTTCATCAAATAATTACCACGACTCTTTAAATCATCTTTGGCTTAACAAAAACAGCATTATTTTGAAATGGTACACACAGTCTTTGATTTCAGAAATGTGTTTACAGTTCAAATCAAAATGTAAAATTCAATTAGAATTTCTGAAATTCGGACAAATTTAATTTTGTTATTTGGAGCATTTTCTAAACTTTGAACTGGGATTTGGGTATTCGGATATACCTAAATAACAAAAAATGTGTTTGAATATTTATTCGGAAAGAAACAAACCGCACATGTCTACACTGCAATACTCACCTTTAATCTGGAGCTATCCCCCATGATATCTTTTCTCAGCCACAAGATTTCCTTAGTATTTTAGGTCATCTGATGCCCCCTATCCCTCAAGGAAACTGAGGACATACTGTGAGAACATATTATGTAATAATATTCAATATTATATGAAAAATATTACCTGAAGATATTGTGAAAGGTAAGTATAAACAATTTGATTAGGAGGGGGCTCGTCCGGGAGGGGGATAGGAGGAATGTACTGAATCTGGATTCGGCCTTTAAGATAAAGTGGAACTCATCATTTGTAGCATGGACACATGGGCCACCAGTACTGAAGAAACTGGCTGATGCAATGGAGTTGGCATACACCAAAATCCCTAACAGGGACATTTCAAGCACCTCAATGAATCCTTAAAGCTGAGCTCCACCCAAAAGGGGAAGCTCTGCTTTTTCAAAACACCCCCCCCCTCCTTCACTGCTACATTTGGCACTTTTTTGGGGGGGGGCAGGTACCTGGTATTGACAGGTACACACTCTCATGCGCAGGTTTTGAAGCCTGAAAGATTCACTGCCAGGTTCCGTTGTGAAGATGCCAGTGCTGACTCCCAGAGCTGATTGAAGAATTACCTTGGGGTGCCAACATCGCAGGATCCCTGGACAAGGTAAGTATCCAGTATTTGTAGCTGCTGACTTTTTATTTTTTTGCCCAGACTGGAACTCTATAACTATTTAAAATAAAAATGCAGAAGTTACTGGACAAGAGTACTTGAAACATTGGCCGGATACAGAGACCACATTTGCTGTATGTGTAAATATATTAAATTGGACTCACCAGTCCTGCTGCAGGATTCTGTTTTGAAGCAGGAATCCAATCTTCACCCATCATGGCAAGCTTTGTTTTGGTGACCTTCAAGGACTGGGACCCCTTGTTTTTGAGGGACCACAACCTTGGACCTGTAGAGCACCCTGCATGGAGAGCCTTTGGGGTATGGTATTCCAAGGGTTCAGAGTCCAGGGTCCAGCGCCTAAAAAGGACAGCGTTACAGGCAAAACCTTGTATCTGCTTCCCGAGGCTCAGGTGCCATCTTTTTAGTCCATTGACTGTTTTAGATGGATCTGATAGCTAACCCCTTAGATCCAGTGATCTTTGATCGGGGGATGTAGCATAAACGTCTTTCTTCTTTTGAAGAAAATGTGGAGAGACTCTCCACCGTGACCATTTCCTTTAGACACTGGTGAAAAAACTGAGGTTCTTCCTGTGTGGGAGGGGTTATATAGGGGGACATCCTTTCTGATTGATTGCCAGTGTCCTTCTTCTGTAGGTGGCTATATAACCCATATGTTATGATTTATGCCTCTGTGTCCCGTGATATACGAAAATAAATTTATTTTTTTAACGTTTTTATGTAATTAAATGTATTTTAAGATGTAATTGTTTCTACTCTCATTCCTATGTAAAGACAATAAGGGTCAAAATAAAACTCAAAGAGACGAAAAAACTGCTATGAAATGCATTGTGGCGTCTGTAGTCTGATAAAATAAACAGTTCTGAATGCGGAAACAATTGGAGCTTGTTCGTTTCCAGCTACGGACAATGAAAACCGTCAAGCATAGGATGTTTCTGCTAAAATAGTGTGGAATGATAAATGTATCAGCAAGCACTGCAACACCTGTTTATGAAATGAGCTGTACAGTGTGTTAGCTGCGGATCCAGAAAAAAAAAAAAAAAAAAAACCTAATACAATGTAACAGTGTTTCTATGCTTGTCTGCATCTCCCGGGCTGCTGTACAGTAATTGGCCTCTCCATGATCCTGTAGGCTTAAATAATGCTGAATTCAATATATTTCTACAGCAATCATTGATTTTGCATGGCCAGGTATCAGGGTGGATACCATGGACAAACATATGGGAGCTCAAAAATACAGCCCTTTGCAGCACAATGATTTATTATTATTATTATTATTATTATTATTATTATTATTATTATTATTATTATTATTATTATTTTAATGTAATAATAATGGGTAATAATAATAATAATAATAATAATAATAATAATAATAATAATAATAATAATAATAATAATGTTGGTGTTGTTGTTATTATTGTTGCATTTAGGTATGTAACACTAGAAGAAGAAGAAGAAGAAAAAAAAATATTATTATTGTTATTATTATTAGTATTATTATTATTATTTTTGTTAATATTATTAAATTTAATTATGTAATACTAGAATAATATAAAATAATATTAAAATAATAATATTAATAATAATAATAATAATAATACATTACTATTATTTTATAGTATATTATTCTAGTGTTACATACACAAATGCAATAAAAACAATAATAATAATAATAATAATAATAATAATAATAATAATAATAATAATAATAATAATAATAATAATAAAAATAATAATAATAATAATAATAATAACGAATTACTATTATTTTAAATTATTCTAATGTTACATATTTAAATGCAACAACAACAACAATAATAATGATAATAGTAATAATAATGATAATAATAATAATAATAATAATAATAATAATAATAATAATAATAATAATTATTATTAGTATTTTTACATTTACAGTAAGTATGTACCATTAGAATATTTTAGAATAATACTGAAAAAAATAATACAATTATATTAATATTTTATTTACTATTATTTTATATTTTTCCAGTGTTAGAAACATAAATGCAATAATAATAACAACAACAACGATGATAATAATAATAATAATAATAATAATAATAATAATAATAATAATAATAATAATAATAATAATAATAGTAATAATAATAATAATAGTTATTATTATTACTATTATTATTATTATTATTATTATTATTATTATTATTATTATTATTATTAGTAGTAGTAGTAGTAGTAGTAGTAGTAGTAGTAATAGTAGCAGTAATAATAGTAGTATCAGTAGTAGTAGCAGTAGTAGTAGTAATAGTAGTAGTAGTAATATTAGTAGTTGTAGTAATTGTAGTAGTAGTAGCAGTAGCAGTAGTAATAGTAACAGTAGTAGTAGTAGTAGTAGTAGTAATAGTAGTAGTAGCAGTAGTAGCAGTAGTAGTAATAGTAACAGTAGTAGTAGTAGAAGCAGTAATAGTAGTAGTAATATTAGTAGTAGTAGTAGCAGTAGTAGTAGTAATAGCAACAGTAGTAGTAGTATGTTTTATTCTATTGTTACGTACTGAAGGGTAATGTTATTTTTATTTGTTGCAGAGAAAATAAAGCTAAAATATTGACCTATCCCTGCATACATTTTTTCCCACCACTAGATGTCCTTAATCTTCTGGGTTGAAATGATGGCCAGTCTCAATCAATCCACTTCCTCTGAGCCCAGGCTGTCATGGACCCGCCTCCTGGGGCCTTATGTGGTTTTGCTTTCTGAAGCATTCAGGACTAGGGATGATCGAACTTTTGAAAAGTTTGGTTCGACCAGAACGCCCGAGCTTCCTGAAAGTTTCCAGAACCCCATTGAAATCAATGGGACCCAAACTTTGGTGATCAAAAAACATCATTTTGAAGCCCTAAAACCCAATAAATGCCCCTAAAAGGTGCCTAGGGTTCTGGGTCATGTCCCAGGGACTATTAATCACACAAAAAAAAGTTCTTAAAAATTGTCGTTTTTGATAGAGAGCCAATTATTGAAAAAATTATTGGAAAAAAAATGAAATGTCTATGGATTTAGTGACTGGGGGGTCCAAAAAAGTGTACCTGTGAAGTTTCTGTAGCATGTCCAGAACCAGAAAAAAAGATAATTTGTCTTAGAATTGCAGTAGAGCAGGGATATGGCTCCGCTCTTTTCACACCTGGCCGTTTTTGTTGGGCTTTTTTGTGGACGTCTTTGGAGGCAGGCATGACATCTGAACTTCTGTGTAGGGGTATTTATACACACACACACATATATGCATATATATACACATACACACATACAGGTGTGAAAGTAGCAGAACCCTATGGCTGCGCTAATGAAATTATTTGCAGGGATGTGGCTCCGCTCCTATCACACCTATATGTGTGTATGTGTATAAATACATATATGTGTGTGTGTATATATACCCCTATACAGAAGTTCAGATGTTATGCCTGCCTCCAAAGACGCCTAAAAAATGCCCAAAAAAACACCTGCAACAAAAACGCCCAGGTGTGTTGTTGCAAGGTTTTTTTAGGCATTTTTTGGGCGTCTTTGGAGGCAGGCATAAAATCTGAACTTCTGTTTAGGGGTATATATACACACACACATATATATGTATATATATATACACATACACACATATAGGTGTGATAGGAGCGGAGCCCTATGCCTATGCCTACTTTCCGCTACTTTCACACCTATATATGTGTATGTGTATATATACATACATGTGTGTGTGTGTGTATATATACCCCTACACAGAAGTTCAGATGTCATGCCTGCCTCCAAAGACGTCCACAAAAAAGCCCAATAAACGCCTGCAACAAAAACAATCCAGGTGTGAAAGTAGCGGAGCCCTATCCCTGCTCTACTGCAATTCTAAGACAAACAATCTTTTTTCTATGGCGGTCACCCTGACATGGAAGAGTTTGGTCACCCTGTCATAGTAGTCAGAGTCAGTTCACCCTACACTACACTACAGTCACCCTGACACTTAACACTTTCCCTACAGAAACTAGATTATTAAATCTAACTATTGTGGAAAATAGTACCCTAACTACACTAGATATCCCTTTCCTCACACTAATAATTGCTAAATGAAACTTTTGAAGCAGGAGTAACAGAACTGCTTCCACTCTCTTCCACATCCCTGTATTAGAGTGCTAGAGATTTGGCGGGGCTATGTTATATACTGGGGGGCGTATTCACTACTGATTGGCCTCTGGACCCCCTAGTCACTCCAATCACATTCCTAGCATCCTCCTGCCCCCTCAATTGGCTTTTACTGATGGTTCTGGTCCAATCACGGCTTTTAAAGCCCAGTTCCTGTCCCATTGCATTTTGGTCGGTTCTGGTTGCCGAATTCCGAACTTTTTCCGCAAAAAGTTTGGAATTCGGCCGAATTTCGAACAGTCAATGTTCGGGTCGAACCGATGGTCGACCCGAACCGTTCGATCATCCCTATTCAGGACTCTAATTTTGGTTTCCTTTTTTGTCAATAAAAAATTGCTCTCCATTAGAATATATATAGTATAGAGTAGGTTCAGCTATTGAGAGATAATTACTGCTTCTGCCAAGCAATCCTACCCTTATATGGTCATAAAACACAATCGAAAAATGATTAATGTAAGCAAGTTAGCTGTAAAGGTATAGTCAAGCTAACAGATGGATATACTGATACATTTGGTCTGGGCTTTCAGGTTTCAATGACATTCAGTTAAAAATGGTTAAAACAATACAAGTTTGAAGGGGAAAAATCTGAAAAAAAAGACATGAGCACAGAGAAAGCAGCCACTCACATGCCCATATAGATCACTTTAATTTTCAGCGTGAGCCTCCGTGAATTGCAGCAGCCGCCGTTAGGGAAGACAGATCTGTACATCTCCATGCATACATGTTGATTCCTCATGCAGATGATGAAATTAGGTTGGGTCATGTGTTTGCATGGTTATAAATGTATTGACACACGACCAAGAAATTATGCAAATGATATTAAGTTAGCTAATTGTGCATATGTAGAGGTGATCGATGTCAGAAGTTATTCTAAATTCCATGCAAATGACAGCCTGAGCTGATTACATGGTCACTAAATACATGCATACTATATACTGTACATGCCCAGCAAATTTCTTGTATAGTCATTAACCCCAATCCACAGTCTCAAAGTTATATACAGGCAAATAATAAAAAAAAAAAAAATATATATATATATATATATATATATATATATATATATACACAGTATATATATTTAATATTTTATCACCTCTGCAATTTTTATTTTTTGCACTATAAACAAAAAAAACAACTAAAATTCTGAAAAAAAAAACAATATTTTTTACATTCTGCTATATAACATTCCCAAAAAAAAATTGAAAATCAAAATCTTTCATCCTTTTAGGCCAATTTGTATTCGGCTACATATTTTTGGTAAAAAAAAACAACTCTGCAATAAGCGTATTTTGATTGGTTTGCGCAAAAGTTATCGCATCTACAAACTAGGGGAAAGATTTATGTCATTTTTATTTATTTATTTATTTTTTTATATATATTTATTTTTATTTTTTTACTTGTATTGGCACCAATCTGCATTTTTTAGCGGGACTGCGATATTGCGGCAGACAGATCGGACCCTTGACTGACATTTTTGACACTTTTGGGGGGACCAGTGACATTACTACAGTATTCAGTGCTAAAAATATGCACTGTTACTGTAATAATGACAATGGCAGGGAAGGGGTTAACACCAGGGGTGATGAAAAGGGTTAAACATGAGCCTAGGGGTTGTTTACTAACTGTGGGGGGAGGGGCTTGTGAAATGACCATAGAGACCTGTGATCCTATATAGAAGGATCACAGGCGCTCTGTTATCATTTCAGAGAGAACAACGGTCTCCTGTGTTTACATCAGATGACTGTCCTTCTCTCTCAGCGGGGAGCGATCGTGGGTGCCTTTGCAGCCACCGGCCCTGTGCATCGGCATCCCCGCTGCCTAGTGGGGGCTGGAGCGCGCCACCAGCAGTGTGTGTTTGCCCCCCAGTAGCAAGCGCGTGGCCGACATAGGGCTATGTCAGTTCACACAAGGTAAACACAGCTGGCCGTTCTTCTCTCTGGAATGATCACAGAGTGCCTGTGATCCTTCTATATAGGTTAACAGGTCTCTATGATCATTTCACAAGCCACACCCTCCCATGGTTAGAATCACTCCCCTAGGTACACATTTACACATTGATCACTCAAAGTATTAACCCCCTTCCCCGCCAGTGTCCTTATACTGTAACAGTAACAGTGGATAATTTTAGCACTGATTCTTGTAGTAATGTCACTGGTCCCCCCAAAAGTGTCAAAAATGTCAGTTAGGGGTTCGATCTGTCCGCCGCAATGTCACAGTCCCACTAAAAATTGCCAATCGCCGCCACTACTAGTAAAAAAAAAAAAGTAAATAAAAATGACATAAATCTTTCCCGTAGTTTGTAGACGTGATAATTTTTGCGCAAACCAATCGAAATACGATTATTGCGATTTTTTTTTACCAAAAATATGTAGCAGAATACAAATTGGCCTACAATGTTAAAAAATGTAGATTTTTTGGGGGGGAATGTTATATAGCAGAATGTGAAAAATATTGTTTTTTTTTTTTTTTTTTTTCAGAATTGTCGCTGTTTTTTTGTTTATAGCGCAAAAAATAAAAATTGCAGAGATGATCAAATCCCACCAAAAGAAAGCTCTATTTGTGGGAAAAAAAGAACATAAATTTTATTTGGGTACAGCTTCGCACGACCGCGCAATTGTCTGTTAAAGTAACCCAGTGCGAATCACAAAAAATGGCCTGGTCATTAGGAGGGAAAATCCTTCTGGTCCTGAAGTGGTTAATGTATCCTCATTACAGGACATTGTGTCTTGGAATGTTAATATATAGACTTTCCAGACATCTTCATGCTGATTGAGTGATCCCACTGGGATCTTTGGAAAGGGATCCTCAATTATGCAATATGCAACACTGTCATAATGATGTCAGTCCTACTCGTTAACACCAGGGTCGATCAAAGGGTTAAATGTGATCCTATGGGGATGTTCTCTAACTGTGGGGGGGGGGGGAGGCTTGTAATATCAACTAAGGGACCTGTGTTCCTAAATAGGAGGATCACAGGAGCTCTGTGCTGATAGCAGAGAGAACAACGGTCTGCTGTGTTTACAACAGCAGACCGCCGTTCTCTCTCCACGGGGAGCGATCGCAGGTGCCCGGCGGCAATCGCAGCCTCCAGCCCAGCACCCTGGCTTCCCCGCTGGCACGCCCACACTATCGCTCCCGTGAACTGCCGTACAGGAACCTGCTGACCTGCCGCCGCGGCTGGTCGGCAAGTGGTTAAACATGTCCTCAATAAAATGTTGAATTGTTAACCCTTTTGTCCAATTTTCTTCGCCCTAAATAACCGCTTGGTTTCTAACTGGGGGAGCTTTACTCCTTCCAGTATTAACGTTTTTTTTTTTTGTACCCTATATGCTTTCGGTTAGCGGGCAAGAAACTGATGGTGAGTAAGACTAATGCCCCGTACACACGTGCAGATTATCTGCAGACTTTTGTCTTCAGATTTACCTTTTCTATGTAGTGCAAGGGCCTGCCGGATTGCATACAAATTGAAAGTGTTTAGGTTTGACCTCATATTATATGGTTTTGGTAAATCTAAAGGAAAAAGTCTTCAGATAATCTGCACGTGTGTACGGGGCATTAGTGCCGGGCCACATATATGCCATGACAGACATCGCATGTGATTCAGAGCGCACTGCACTGCACATCGCATGCGATGTCTGTGTGATGCAAATTCAGCCATACAGATTGTATGGCTGAATTTGCATCGCATTCGCACACAACTCGCACAGAAACCTTTTTTTGGTCCGCACCAGAATCAGGTCACATGGGTGTTCACACCTATGCCATCCAATTCAAGTCCAAACTGACAGTTCCCACTGGGGCATGCAAACTGATCTGGGGGTGTCATTAACTTTGGATTGTGTATTCGCAGGGTTCCTGCATCTCATATGTATGAACTGGGATTTAAGGAGTTGAGTAGTGTTCACACTTAATACCCCAATCACCCCCCCCCCCCCCATTTATATTTATTAGCAAATCAACCCATAAAGTTTTTCAGTGATCTTTTACATATACAAAAAAAAGCTCATATTTATGGTAAAAGTGTCCTAAGTAGAGTATTTTAAAAAAAATAAAAAAGTAAAAAGCAAGTGTTTTGTGTGTATATGTATATATAATATCCATAGCACTGGTAGAGCATTGTTTTAAATGTAAATGTGTTAGCCGTTTTTTTTAATATATAATATATATATATATATATATATATATATATATATATATATATATATATATGTATATATATATATATATATATATATATATATATATATATATATATATATATATATATGTATATGTATATATACAGTGGGTACGGAAAGTATTCAGACCCCCTTAAATGTTTCACTCATTGTTATATTGCAGCCATTTGCTAAAATCATTTAAGTTCATTCTTCTTCCTCATGAATGTACACATAGCACCCCATACTGACAGAAAAACACAGAATTGTTGACATTGTTGCAGATTTATTAAAAAGAAAAACTGAAATATCACATGGTCCTAAGTATTCAGACCCTTTGCTCAGTATTTAGTAGAAGCCCCCTTTTGATCTAATACAGCCAGGAGTCTTTTTGGGAAAGATGCAACAAGTCTTTCACACCTGGATTTGGGGATCCTCTGCCATTCCTCCTTGCAGATCCTCTCCAGTTCTGTCAGGTTGGATGGTAAACGTTGGTGGACAGCCATTTTTAAGTCTCTCCAGAGATGCTCAATTGGGTTTAAGTCAGGGCTCTGGCTGGGCCATTCAAAAACAGTCACGGAGTTGTTGTGAAGCCACTCCTTCGTTATTTTAGCTGTGTGCTTAGGGTCATTGTCTTGTTGGAAGGTAAACCTTCGGCCCAGTCTGAGGTCCAGAGCACTCTGGAAAAGGTTTTTGTCCAGGATATCCCTGTACTTGGCCGCATTCATCTTTCCCTCGATTGCAACCAGTCGTCCTGTCCCTGCAGCTGAAAATCACCCCCACAGCATGATGCTGCCACCACCATGCTTCACTGTTGGGACTGTATTGGACAGGTGATGAGCAGTGCCTGGTTTTCTCCACACGTACCGCTTAGAATTAAGGCCAAAAAGTTCTATTTTGGTCTCATCAGACCAGAGAATCTTATTTCTCACCATCTTGGAGTCCTTCAGGTGTTTTTTAGCAAACTCCATGCGGGCTTTCATGTGTCTTACACTGAGGAGAGGCTTCCGTCGGGCCACTCTGCCATAAAGCCCAGACTGGTGGAGGGCTGCAGTGATGGTTGACTTTCTACAACTTTCTCCCATCTCCTGACTGCATCTCTGGAGCTCAGCCACAGTGATCTTTGGGTTCTTCTTTACCTCTCTCACCAAGGCTCTTCTCCCCCCGATAGCTCAGTTTGGCCGGACGGCCAGCTCTAGGAAGGGTTCTGGTCGTCCCAAACGTCTTCCATTTGAGGATTATGGAGGCCACTGTGCTCTTAGGAACCTTAAGTGCAGCAGAAATCTTTTTGTAACCTTGGCCAGATCTGTGCCTTGCCACAATTCTGTCTCTGAGCTCTTCAGGCAGTTCCTTTGACCTCATGATTCTCATTTGCTCTGACATGCATTGTGATCTGGAAGGTCTTATATAGACAGGTGTGTGGCTTTCCTAATCAAGTCCAATCAGTATAATCAAACACAGCTGGACTCAAATGAAGGTGTAGAACCATCTCAAGGATGATCAGAAGAAATGGAAAGCACCTGAGTTAAATATATGAGTGTAACAGCAAAGGGTCTGAATACTTAGGACCATGTGATATTTCAGTTTTTCTTTTTTAATAAATCTGCAACAATGTCAACAATTCTGTGTTTTTCTGTCAGTATGGGGTGCTATGTGTACATTCATGAGGAAGAAGAATGAACTTAAATGATTTTAGCAAATGGCTGCAATATAACAAAGAGTGAAAAATTTAAGGGGGTCTGAATACTTTCCGTACCCACTGTATATATATATATATATATATATATATATATATATATATATATATATATATATATACAGTGGGGATCGAAAGTTTGGGCACCCCAGGTAAAAATTTGTATTAATGTGCATAAAGAAGCCAAGGAAAGATGGAAAAATCTCCAAAAGGCATCAAATTACAGATTAGACATTCTTATAATATGTCATTTACACTTTCAAAATAACAGAAAACAAAAAAATGGTGTCTGCAAAAGTTTGGGCACCCTGCAGAGTTAATATCTTGTACTGCCCCCTTTGGCAAGTATCACAGCTGGAAAACGCTTTTTGTAGCCAGCCAAGAGTCTTTCAATTCTTGTTTGAGGTATCTTTGCCCATTCTTCCTTACAAAAGTCTTCCAGTTCTTTGAGATTTCTGGGCTGTCTGTCACGCACTGCTCTTTTAAGGTCTATCCATAGATTTTCAATTATGTTGAGGTCAGGAGATTGTGAAGGCCGTGGCAAAACCTTCAGTTTAAGCCTCTTGATGTAATCCCCCGTGGATTTTGAGGTTTGTTTAGGATCATTATCCATTTGTAGAAGCCATCCTCTCTTTAACTTCAGCTTTTTCACAGATGGCATCAAGTTACCATCCAAAATTTGCTGAAATTTTAATGAATCCATTTTTCCTTTTACTCGTGAGATGTTCCCTGTGCCACTGGCTACAATACAACCCCAAAGCATGATTGATCCGATCCACCCCCCATGCTTAACAGTTGGACAGAGGTTCTTTTCATTAAATTCTGTGCCCCTTCTTCTCCAAACGTACCTTTGCTCATTCCGGACAAAAAGTTCAATTTTTACCTCATCGGTCCACAGAACTTGTTTCCAAAATGCATCAGGCTTGTCTATATGTTCATTTGCAAAGTTCAAACGCTGATTTTTGTGGTGAGGATGTAGAAGAAGTTTTCTTCTGATGACTCTTCCATGAAGACCATATTTGTACAAGTATCTCTTTATAGTGGAATAGTGTACCACAACTCCAGTGTCTGCCAGATCTTTCTGGACGGATTGTGCAGTCAAACGTGGGTTTTGAATTGTTTTTCTCACAATCCTGCGAGCGGTACTGTCTGATATTTTTCTTGGTCTTCCAGATCTTGCTTTAGCTTCCACTGTTCCTGATGACTGCCATTTCTTAATTACGTTCCGAACAGAGGATATTGACATCTGAAAACGCTTTGTTATCTTCTTATAGCCTTCTTCAGCTTTGTAAGCGTCAACTCTTTTCAGTTTCAGTTTTCTAGACAACTGCTTAGAAAATCCCATGGTGCTGATTGTTGGGGCAAGGTCAGATGAGTCTGGACATTTAAAAACTTTGAGATTGACAACACCTGGTCTTCCCAGACGATGATTGAGAATAATCCATGACACTGGCAGGTCTCAGCCTTGCAAAGGGGGCAGTGCATGCTATAAATTCTGCAGGGTGCCCAAACTTTTGCAGACGCCATTTTTTTGTTTTCTGTAAACCACGGATCCACTCAATTACACCCAAAAAGTTTTTATTGAAGAAAGATCACATCACAAAACAGTGTCGTCTATATAGCGCACACAGCTGCTGCATCTGTTAGTAAAGTAAATAGTTCATATGAACCAAGATTGGTCCAAACGAACTTGAAACTTTACTAAAACCTAGAAATCTACTTTAAATGGGTAAAAATATCAGCTCTGTTCCTGTGTGCTCTGTGATGGTGGGGCGTGTCCCTTCCCTCCAAATCTGTTCCTATTGAGCTCGCAGGGGGTGTAACTTCAGCTCTCCGCCCCCTGCTTTCTGACAGCTCAGACAATCTGTACCAATTTTGGACTTTGAACTGCTGTGGAGAAGAGAAGGCTTCAGATGAACAGGTACAACTTATGTAGGGGAATTTGTTTCATGTCTGTGTATCTCCCGAGGCCAGTCACTTCACTGGGTATATGTAGGGGGTTTACTATCACTTTAATCTGAAATTAGATAGCAGTCAGTGTCATACTTATCTGTGATCCTCTGCCTCTTTTCCACCATCTAGCATGAATTCTTCTAGTGGCAGGAAATAAGCTGTACTGTCACTCACTCTGATTGGCTGATTCCAGGATCATTATATTTGTTATTTTATTTATTATTGGTATTTTTATAGTTAATTTATGCAGCACTTTACATATACAGTATATTGTACATTCTGATCTGTCTCTGCCCTCAAGGATCTTACAGTCTAAGGTCCTTAACTCACACAGAAACATACATTGTCTTGAAAAAGTATTCATACCCCTTGACATTTTCCACATTTGTCATGTTGCAATGAAAAACAAATTTATTTTATTGGAATTGTATGTGATAGACCGACACAAAGTAGCACATAATTGTGAAGTGGTAGGAAAATGATAAATCGTTTTCAAAATATTTTACAAATAAATATGTGAAAAGGGTGGTGTGCATTTGTATTCACCCCCCTTTACTCTGATACCCCCCAACTAAAATCTAAGAGAATTCTGAAGGCAACTGGTTCCACTAATTAGTAAACAGAGTCCACCGGTGTGTAATGAAATCTCAGTATAAATACAGCTGTTCTGTGAAGCCCTCAGAGGTTTGTTAGAGAACCTTAGTGAACAAACAGCATCGCAAAGGCCAAGGAACACACCAGACAGTGATACAGTTGTGGAGAAGTTTAAAGCAGGGTTAGGTTTTAAAAAAATATCCCAAGCTTTGAACATCTCACGGAGCTCTGTTCAATCCATCATCCAAAAATGGAAAGATTATGGCACAACTGCAAACCTACCAAGACATGGCCATCCACCTAAACTGACAGGCCGGGCAAGGAGAGCATTCATCAGAGAAGCAGCCAAGAGGCCCATGGTAACTCTGGAGGAGTTGTCGAGATCTACAGTTCAGGTGGGAGAATGTGTCCACAGGACAACTATTAGTTGTGCGCTCCACAAATCTGCCCTTTATGGAAGAGTGGCATGAAGAAAGCCATTTTTGAAAGAAAGACATAAGAAGTCCTGTTTACAGTTTGAGAGAAGCCATGTGGGGGACACAGCAAACATGTGGAAGAAGGTGCTCTGGTCAGATGAGACCAAAATTGAACTTTTTGGCCTCAGCATCATGTTGTGGGGATGCTTTTCCTTAGCAGGGACAGGGAAGCTGGTGAGAGTTGATGGGAAGATGGATGGAGCCAAATACAGGGCAAGAGAACATGTTAGAGTCCGCAAACGACTTGAGACTGGGACGGAGGTTCACCTTCCAGCAGGACAACGACCCTAAACATACAGCCAGAGCTACAATGGTTTAGATCAAAGCATATTCATGTGTTAGAATGGCCCAGTCAAAGTCCAGACCTAAATCCAATTGAGAATCTGTGGCAAGACTTGAAAATTGCTGTTTACAGGCACTCCTCATCCAATCTGACAGAGTTTGAGCTACTTTGCAAAGAAGAATGGGCAACAATTTCACTTTCTAGATAAGCAAAGCTGGTAGAGGCATCCCCAAAAAGACTTGCAGCTGTAATTGCAGGGGAAGGTGGTTCTACAAAGTATTGACTCGGGGGGGGGGGGGGTGCTGAGTACAAATGCATGCCACACTTTTCACATATTTATTTGTAAAAAAAATTGAAAACCTTTTATCATTTTCATTCCACTTCATAACTTGCTGTTGACTGACTCACTACCTCTTCAAACTCTATGCGGGAAGTGTCATGGTTGAGATTCAAACTGATAACCCTAGTACTGTAAGGCAAAATTTCTAACCACTATACCACTGTGTCCAGATTAGAATGCATACTTGACAGTTATACTGTAGTTATATGCTGGGAAACATATTATGTGCACAGCCATGTGTTTGGGGAGGACCTGAACTTTATAACCAATTCCTGTCTGGCATAAGTTGTTCCCCTTTGGCCCACTAAGTCACTATAAGCATGAAGTCCTCCCCCGAGCCTAATAGAAAAGCACCCTGGGAGACCTCCAGACTGGCCTAACCAAAACCATCCAGAAGCCCATTCCATACCTTCCTCAGGCCTTACGGCAATGGACCCCAATAGCAGCCTCACCCAGCACAAGTTTCATTTCCAGAAGACATTCCCTTCTTGAGGTTCGAAGAAGGAAAACTCCAGACATCAGAAAGCCTTTGAACTTGGTAACTGAACCAGTTGATATACATATTTACATGCTTTCAGTCATACCCATGGTGACAGCACATTTTTTTGTTGCAAACCAAAAAACAGCAGAGATGAAGGCCCATTTGAGGAAAAGTCTATACCTTTAGGGTCTTTTTTGCAGAGTCATACACCCCAAAGGAATGTGAGAACTCCCATTAGTCCTCCACCTCCCCTTCTTCGTGCACCCTAATGGAAAACTCCCAGAAGCTTAAGCTTCAAAGATTTTTTTGCATGCCCTGGTCTGTGCAATGCTTCCAATGACTAACTTCCCAGGTGGTGTACTCTTGCAAGACTTTAAATAAAGCTCTCTAACCAGGATGTCCCAAAGCAGCATGG
Source organism: Pelophylax lessonae (assembly GCF_965119305.1). Classification (NCBI taxonomy): domain Eukaryota; kingdom Metazoa; phylum Chordata; class Amphibia; order Anura; family Ranidae; genus Pelophylax; species Pelophylax lessonae. The sequence continues at coordinate 38,878,408 of NC_138768.1, read as the reverse complement.
GCAAGACTAGCACAGGCTCACTATTTATGGTACACCCCACTCACTACTCTGGAGATCTCTAGCAGTTATGTAGGTACCTACTCTGCCTATTCCCACTACAGAGTCCCCAAACCTAACTATGGCATCATCTTGTGGCCATATAAAACTTAGGATGCTGCTCCAGATCACAATCTGAGGCTTGACTCCAATAAGTGGATGCAGACGAGAGAAGAGAGCCCATCCCGACTCTATCCACATGCTCAATGATAAAGCATCCAGTATGCTGCACACCGGCTCAGCCCGAGTGTAAGACTAATAAAAAAGGCTTAAAGTGGAGTTCCGGCTTATTTTGTAACTTTAATGATTCCTGGAGTGCTCGCTATGCTGATCAACAATTGGGCATTTTCAATTTTTTTCGGGGGTCCCTTACCTTATTTTCAGGGCATTTTGGATTATACTTCCTTCTTCTCCCCCCTCTGTGGCCATGGCCACCGACATCACTTCCGCCTTTGCATTGCATCCTGGGAGCTGTTTGTCATCACTCCCAAGAGGCTGAAATCAGGAAGAACTCCCAGAACACTCCCTGGAATCAGGAAGAAAGACACAGCAGATTACACTGCGGCTTCAGATGCCCACATCCAAGATGGCCACGCCCAGACTTAAAAGTAAGATTTTGACTTAAATCCAATACTGTACACCTTGTAAGTATGAGAATAGCAGTTCTGTAAAGGGGCGATGGATTAGTATTATAGGGGTATTTTTAGTTAAAAAAGGTATTTAAGGCCGGAACTCCACTTTAAGCGCGGCTCCATCCAGGCCACACCCCATGACGCGTTTCACCCTGACCACAGGGCTTAGTCATGGAGACATCTAGTGGCCAGTTTGAGGAATTACTCCAGGCACCTCTTTGCCCCTACTCTACAAGATTGGTGGACTAATGGCTTGCTACACACTTCCCCGCCTCCTGCCTGCTTGTTAAATAACAGATAGTATCACTGCACAGCTGGCTACCATGATAGGCTCCCTTCCCCCTCTATCAGAACACAGAGACACCACTCCTATTGCAAGCCTGATTTCAGCTGGTTGGATTTTAAGTCACTGAAATGAAAAAAAAAAATCTTGACTTTGGAAGGAATACACATGCAAACTAAAGGGTGTTTTTGCCTGGAGTTTAAATAAATCAGAACACAGTTGTGATTTGCTCTAATGGCTATACAGGAGCCTGGAGGGAGTGGTTGATTACCATATCCGCACCGTCCGTCAACCAACGCTTTAACTCAATTAATGTTTAATGGTCATTTAAATATTTATGACTTTGAGCCCGGAACCAATTTTTTTTATTTTATTTTTTTTTTTTATTTTGGCATTTAAAACCTCCGCTTGCCATCAAGGATTTTATCTAACACGACGACTTACAAGAGAGCACTTTCATTCTCCGTCTTCTTTGGGCTGTAATCCGCGACTCCGATCAGAACGGCGATTCCCTCTCAGGAGCCATTACCAGATTAACATGAAAGTCGCCGGCGATAGAAACAAGCCGTCATACTCCACTACTTTCCGAAGGCTCCATTTTTTTTTTTTTTTTGTGGCAATTTTTTTTTTTTTTGGAACTACGCTATCTAGACGTTTAAACAGAATTACAATGGAGACAAATAAAATGTACGGTGGTTGACTTGAAAGTGGGAGATTTGTTTTCCGTGCATGCCGCTGAAATGCTGATTTTAACTTATGGAAGCCGAGACGAGTTCTATTCTTTTTAGAATTCCGATGTTTTGTCTTCTGTTGGTTCCCCTCCAGCTAATTTTCCTCTTTATTTTTTACTGCATGATGAAAAGTACAACCATTTTTATTAAGGATCGCCAAAAGTTAGGTTGCCATTTTATTAATTCAGAGATGATCTGTGACATCTTATTATTCAAAGATGTGTATAGGTACATAGTTAGTCAGGTTGAAAAAAGACACAAGTCCATCTGGCTCAGCCAATAAAAAACAGAAAACAGTTATGAAAACCCAACCATACAATCCCATATACACAATTCCACCCACAATAGATCCAGAGGAAGGTGAAAAACCCCAGAAAAGCATGATCCAATTTGCTACGGAATTTCCCTGGATCAACTTTACATATAAATATAGTACCCATTTATATTATGTACACCTAGGAAAGAATCCAGGCCTTTTTTACAGTAATCTAGTGAGCTAGTCCGAACCACCTCTGGAGGGAGTCTTTTCCACATTTCACAGCTCTTACGGTGAAGAAACCTTTCCGTATTTGGAAACAAAACCTGTTTTCCTCTAGATGTAAAGAGCGCCCCCTTGTCCTCTGTGTTGACTCTAAAGTGAATAACTCAACACCAAGTTCACTATATGGACCCCTTATGTATTTATACATGTTGATCATATCTCCCCCCTTAATCTCCTCTTCTCAAGAGAGAATAAATTCAGTTCCTCTAATCTTTTCTCATAGCTGAGCTCCTCCATGCCTCTTATCAGTTTGGTTGCTCTTCTCTGCACTTTCTCCAGTTCCCCGACATCCTTTTTGAGAACTGGTGCCCAAAACTGAACTGCATATTCCAGATGAGGTCTTACTAATGATTTGTACAGGGGCAAAATTATATCTCTCTCTCTGGAGTCCATGCCTCTGTTATTCACCCTGAAGAAGAGACGCCTGAGAGGGGACATGATAGCAATTTATAAATATCTCAATGGTGATCTCAGCATAGAAAAAAAGCTATTCAGTCGAAAGGATTGCATGAGGACTCGAGGGCATACAATGCAAATAGAGGAGAGGCGTTTTAACCTCAGGCAACATGGGGGGTTCTTTACTGTTAGGGCTACAAGATTGTGGAATTCTTTACCACAAGAGGTGGTTTCTGCGGGAAGTATGGTGGCTTTCAAAAGAGTCTTAGACGTACATCTCAAGAATCAGAACATTCAGGGGTATGAGAGATGATTACGGCCACATACACCTACACAGGTTGAACTAGATGGACTATTGTCTTTATTCAACCTCACCTACTATGTAACTATGTAATACAAGAAAGGACTTTGCTTGCTTTGGAAACCGCAGCTTGGCATTGCATGCTATTATTAAGCTTAGGATCTACCAGAACACCCAGATCCTTCTCCACTATGGATTCCCCCAGTTCTACTCCCCCTAGTATGTATGATGCATGCATATTCTTAGCCCCCGTGTGCATAATTTTACATTTATCAACATTAAACCTCATTTGCTACAAAGTTGCCCAATGCACTGAGGTCGGCTTGTAAGTTGGAGATATCCTGTAAGGAAGTTATTCCACTGCAAAGCTTGGTGTCATCCGCAAAGACCCAGACCCTATATCATTTATAAATATAATAAAAAGTAAGGGTCCCAACACTGACCCTTGGGGTACACCACTGATAACCTTAGACCTTTCAGAGTAACAATCATTAACCACTACTCTCTGAATTCTATCTTTTAGCCAATTTTTATAAGTGCGTATTAGGAAATATTATTGTAGAGTTGGTACTTTGAGGGCCCTTGAGGGTACTTTGAGGGCACTAAAAAGCATGTTACCCCAAATGCATGGTGATGCACATGCACTGTGAGGGGTGCATGGAGGTGCCATTAATTGGGAATGGTATGTCAACACATAGGGGTTGGTTTACTAAAACTGGAGAGTGCAAAATCTGGTACAGCTGTGCATAGTAGCCATTTAGCATCTAACTTCAGCTTGTTCAATTAAGCTTTGACCAGTTAGGTCCCTTTCACACAGGCTTTCAGATCCGCCTGTTCGTTTTTTTTGGCGGATCTGAACGGTCCCCCCATGCATTCCTATGGGGCATTGGATGGCATCGGAAACATGTCCGCTGACATCCGATCCGATCCGTCAAATCTAGACGGATGGAAACCCTATTTTCCATCCTTCCAGCGGATCAGATCGAATGGGATCGGATGAGCACGGACCGATGGTCCGTTCCCATCCGATTTCCCCCATAGAGATGCATGGGGAACTGACAGCTGTGTCTCTGCACACAGCGCGGAGACACAGCTGTCCTCCTGCTGCTCAGCGGGGGATCGGCGGATCGATCCCCCGCTGAGAAAAACGGAGTCCGTTTGACGGATTACAAGTGTGAAAGAGCCCTAAAAAAAATTAAAGCTGATTGGCTCTAATGCAGAACTGCAACAGATTTTGCACTTTATGATTTTAGTAAATCAACCCTGAAGTATGGGGGAGCCCAAGGTAGAATGCACTGCAACACACCACAATGCATATACCATGTATGTTTTTTTTTTCATTGGTTGTGGTGCATTGGCAGCCCATTCATAATGGACTGCCTTAGGCCTAGTGATCACCAGTAACTAAGAGCAGGTAAAAAATAGGCAGTTGAGCCTCAGTTTTAACTGCCCCCAACCACCCAACTTCAAGTTAACCAGCCATGTTAGAACTTAGAACATACTACCATGGCCCCAATGCCCTAAAAATAATACCACAAGTTGCACTCAGTAGGTGGTATTGTCACTTAACCTATTCAAGTAAATGGGGCCTCACCGGCACGGTGCTGTGGGCGGTGCTTACTAGCACATTATCACGTGAGCCTGCAGGGGACCTTTTTTTTTTTTTAAACAAATTTACTACTTCTTTAATGCAACACATGTTAATACAGGTTAACGAGTGTGCGTGAAGGTGTTTATTTATAGTTCTTCATTAAGAACATTAGATACAAAACAAATCACCATGTGATGAAAAGATACGTCATAACATAATCTGAAAGGTTACGAAGAGCCTACATGAAACAACTGTTAATTATGTTATATCAAAAGTTGACGTGGGTTCACAGTAACTAGACGTGGTAACAGAAATATAAAACAAACAGTTTTTACTGTTCACAAACACAACCCACACATCCTTTCCCCCGCCCTCCTCTAAGCAAAGTACCACATATACAATTATAACCATTGCTGTACAATTCCATGGTACACCCTATTGAGGAGGAACAGAAAAAAAAAAATACATCATCAGATAGACTATTGGGATATAGGTGGGATATAGGTAAGTCAGCTACCTGAGGGGTGGAACCATCCAGCCATGGGCGTAACTACAAGGGTTGCAGGGGTTGCAATTTCAACCGGGCCCCATGCTCCAGGGGGCCTGTGTGGCTCCCCTGTGCACCTGGATAGGAGGGGCGGTGGGGGCAGCATGTAGAGAAATCACTGTCCTCCTTTTTTCTCTTGTAGCTGCAGGAGGAAAATGGAGGAGATTGGTTCTTCTGTATGCTGCCCCTGCCACTCCTCCTATCCAGTTCACTTGTGTTCTGCTGTCTCTGGGCCCCTGTGTGCTCCCCTGCCCCCCCTCCCACACTGCTGCAGGGGATGTGTCACAATAGAGAACTGGGAAGGGGGTCGGTAAATATGTAATTTACCAGCTCCTTCCTTTTCTGAATGGACAGAGTCATAGTCAGTGACATTGTAAAAAATAAAATAAAATGATAAAAAATAATACAATTAAAATACCAAAACATAAAAACTACTGACACCAGTGGGTGAACTTCCAGGATTGCAAAGGTCACATTTGCAACCGGGCCCTGGCATTCCACCACCATGGGGAGGCCCCAAGATGGCAGGAAGGGGGCCCACTGCAGAACTTGTGAAAGGGTCCCGCTGTGGGACTGTAATAAAGGGCCCCGCAATGAGAGTAAAGGGCCTCAGGATCAGTGGGAAGAGCCCCAGGCTTGAAGGAAAGGGCCCCAGGCAGGAGTCTGGGGGGCCCTCCTTGGTTTCTTGCACTGGGCCCTGAAGGTTCTAGTTACGCCTCTGCATCCAGCCATGGCTGGCATTCATTTTTTTGGGGAAGGCCCTGCCAGTGTCAATTATTTTATATTTAGGCAGATCAGAATTAACTAGACGACAAACATATTGCCCATTGGGCGAAGGTTGACTTCTTCCACTAAAGAACAAAAAAAATGTGCAGACCCCCTGTTCTGCCAAAGTCAGACTTTACTGGCATAAGCATGAGACTAGACCCAATGAAAATAGACAGTATTAAAATTTAGATGATGCATATAATTAAAAACACAAAACTGGTATTGCATCAATACAGCAACACATATTCATGTTAAAAACACTGTAAAAAACAGTAGGATATTGGATGAGGTCCTAGTACACCATATCCCTGAATCGCGCCCTGGATGGAATATTCCCCCTGTATGTAAGGGGTGCATGTAATGTACCAGGACACGTCCACTGGTCGTAGCTCGACGCGTTTCGCTAACAAGCGTAGCTTCTTTAAGACCACTTGTGAGAGGGATTCCTATTCTGTTAAATATAATAAACATATATTATATAAATACATATACTCTGACAAATTCACTCTAACCAAACATGTGTTTAATTTTCATTGTATTTGGTCGGTAAACCCCAAAAGGAATAAAAACAACTCACAACAATATTGGCTGAATCCAAGGCTGGCTATCCTAGCGTCTCGTAGGCAGACATAAGGGCCATATAACTCCCCAGAGAAGAAAGAGGGAAAGAAAAAAAGGAAAAGCCTTAGAGAAGAACGACTTTCCAGAAAAAGAGCAGACGGAACATGGAGCGACTGTGCATACGTGGAACTCTTCGAATCTGCTATGGATTTTAAGCGAATTTTAAGTATTTTTGGTACAAAAAATCCCAATAAGCGTATTTTGATTGGTTTGCGCAAAAGTTATCATGTCTACAAACTAGGGGAAAGATTTGTAACGGGACTGCGACATTGGGGCGGAAAAATGGGACCCCTAACTGACATTTTTTACACTTTTGGGGGAACCAGTGACAGTGACCACAGTAATCAGTGCTAAAAATATGCACTGTTACTGAAATAATGACACTGGCAGGGAAGGGGTTAACCCAGGGGTGATCAAAGGGTTAAGTGTATGCCTAGGGTGGTGTTTTCTAACTGTATGGGGGAGGGACTTGTGTAATCAACACAGAGACCTGTGTTCCTAAATAGGAGGATCACAGGCGCTCTGTGATCATTCCAGAGAGAACAACGGTATGCTGTGTTTTTTCTCTCCCAGCGGGGAGCGATCGCAGGTGCCCAGCGGCAATCGCGGCCACCGGTCCCATGGATCGGCTCCTCCGATTCCTGATGGGGCGAGTGTGTGCCTCCGGCAGCGCGCATATGTGCCCCAGGAAGTGCTCCGGTGTACAGGTATGGCAGTTCGTGCAGGCGAGCCATCCTGCCACAGTATATCTGCGGCAAGCAGTCGGCAAGTGGTTAATGCGGTATATACCTCATACAGCAAAAGTGAATTGATATTTTCAGGATTGCATGCTGTTTTTGGGAAAACACCTAAATACCGCATGTGATCATATTTTGTGAATGGATCCCAGTGCCTATGAAAATGGCACCCCACAACTTCCATATACTTACAGTGCCTGTAGTACTCTCTCCTCCACAGCTGGCGACGCTGCTGGGCACTTCCAGGCACAGAAGGGCATATGACTGTAAACCCTTGTGACGATTCCTGGAGATTGGCACTGTCACATGAGGGCAGGGCCGGGACAAGGAGTGGGCAGGAGGGGAGGCTGCCCTGGGCACTGTAATATCATGTGAGAATGGGATGGTACCATGAGGAGATGGGGGAAGAGAGGATTTGTGGTGGAGAGGGGGGATTTGGGGGAGTGTGCTAAGAGTGGTGATTTAGGGGGATCTGTTTTAAGAGGGGGGAGAGGATATTTGTGCTAGGAGGGGGGATTGGGGGGGCTTTGTGCTAGAGGAGGTGATAAGATGGGGGGGGGGTTGTGTTAGGAGGGGATTTTTTTTGGGGGGGAGGGGGTAATTGTGCTAGGAGGGGAAATTTGGAGTAGGGGGGGGGGGTGTACATGGAGAGGAAATTTTAAGGGTAGAGGATTTGTATTAGGAAAAGTTACTTTGTGTAGGGGGGCATTTGTGCTGGGGGGGGGGGTTTGGGGGATGAGGGGACAAATAAATGTTCTTGGAGAAGGGGGAACTTATGCTTTTAAGGGGGGGGATTATGAAGGTTACTGTTCATTTTTTTTTCTTTGGGGCGTGGGGGGGGGGGGGTTTGCTGACACTTAATGCTCATGCATCTTGGGGGGTAGGGGGGGACGCAGTTTGGCCTGTTCGCCCTAGGCTCTAGATGACCTTGTCCCGACACTGCATGAGGGTGGGAGGTGTCGGCAGATCTGATCACAGCACCGGCTCCAGTGAAGCAAGCTTGCCCTGCATGAGCAAGGTGACCGTGTCTCTTTAAGCAGGGATGCAAATTGCATTTCCTGAGATGACCTCTAGAGGGAGCACTTATATAAGTGTCAATACAATAATACAAATAGGGAACAGCATATAAACTTTCATCTAGAAATGCATTCTAGTTAATGTTATAGAAATAACACACAATATGTATTACCCAATTTATTTTTATTTTTTTTATTTTTATGCATGACTCCTATATGTTCTTCTAATGCCATCAAGAACATTGCTGCAGGAAATATTAAAAATATTGTTATGTCAACACCCTTCCTATAAAGGAAAAAGTAACTTTGCGGCATTAAACCGTAGAGGATTTGCTAATGAGAGAGCTGGAAAAACATGTTAACCTTTGCCGAACAACCTGGCGAAGGAAATCTGCAATCTCCTCAGCTACGGCAAACCGCCCGTACACCGTGGGACGTTTCAGCGCAGAAGACGAAGAGTCGCACTTGGCTCTTTCCATCAATTACATTGCCCTGAGAGTGAAGCATTCATTCAAAATCGCAGACATTTTTATGATCACTTAACTGACTTTGTACGCTTTTAAAGGCCCCCAATTTTTTATTTAAATAGGTAATCTTTTTTTTTTTTTTCCCTTACCCTTTCACTGAATGCGTACTTACTGTTAGAAATTTTGAACTGTCTATTCATTCCTTGAACGGTAATAAATAGCTTGGTTTTGCTTTTTTTTTTATTATTTTATTTTATTTATTTTTTTGCTTTTTTTTGTTTTGTTTTTTTTGTTAAAATGATTCATCTGGGAAGCTGTAAGAAAAAAAATTGGTAACCATAGCTTCCCTTGATATAAAATGAAAATCCAGATCCACCAATTTGCTTGAAAAAAAAAAAAAAAACTTTCTATTGTTCTCAGTGCATACTTTTATACTATAAAGAGACCTTGCCACTAAAAATAAATGTGTAAAAAAAATTTTTTTTCGCACAAATAGTTTTCTTTTGGTCATGGTTAATCACCACTGGTTTTTTTTATTTTTTTGCAATGTAAATGAAAAAAGATGAAAAATTAAAAAAAAAAAAAAAAATTCAGCTATAAAACATGTCCAATAAACAACATTTCAAAATCAAATTTCTTTCTGAATTTAGTTCAAAATATTTTCTGCTACATGACTTTGGTAAAAAAAATCCCAAGAAAAAAAAAAAAAAAACGTTTCCATTGTGCTCAGTGCATACTTTTATATTATAAAGCGACCTTGCCACTAAAAATAAATGTGTAAAAAATTTTTTTTTTCGCACAAATAGAGTTTTCTTTTGGTCATGGTTGATCACCACTGGGTTTTCAATTTTTTGCGATGTAAATGAAAAAAGATGAAAAATTAAAAAAAAAAAAAAAATTCAGCTATAAAACATGTCCAATAAACAAAATGTCAAAATAATTTTTTTTTTCTGAATTTAGTCCAAAATATTTTCTGCTACATGACTTTGGTAAAAAAAAATCCCAAGAAAATAAAATAAAAAAAAAAGTTTCCATTGTGCTCAGTGCATACTTTTATACTATAAAGCGACCTTGCCACTAAAAATGAATGTGTAAAATAAAGTGTAACTTGGAAACAAAGCATTGGAAGTGTATCTAAACACTTTATTTTTACCCCCTTCATGACCAGAGAAATTTTTTCAATTGCAAAATTTTTACTGGCAATTGCATGGTCATGCAACACTGTATGCAAATTACATTTTTTATAACTTTTTTTCTCACAAATAGAGGTTTCTTTTGGTCATGGTTGATCACCACTGGGTTTTTTTTTATTTTTTTGCGATATAAATGAAAAAAGGTGAAAAATTTAAATAAAAAAAGATTCTGCTATAAAACATGTCCAATAAAAAAAAATTCAAAAACAAATTTCTTTCTGAATTTAGGCCAAAATATTTTCTGCTACATGACTTTGGTAAAAAAAATCCCAAGAAAATAAAATAAAAAAAAAAGTTTCCATTGTGCTCAGTGCATACTTTTATACTATAAACCCTGCCACTAAAAATAAATGTGTAAAATAAAGTGTAACTTGGAAACAAAGCATTGGAAGTGTATCTAAACACTTTATTTTTACCCCCTTCATGGCCAGAGAAATTTTTGCAATTGCAAAATTTTTACTGGCAATTGCATGGTCATGCAACACTGTATGCAAATTACATTTTTTTATCAATTTTATTTCCGCACAAATAGAACTTTGTTTTGCTCATAGTTGATCACCACTGGGTTTTTTTTTTTTTTTTGCGATGTAAATGAAAAAAGATGAAAAATTAAAAAAAAAAATTCTGCAATAAAACATGTCCAATAAAAAATTTTCAAAATCAAATTTCTCTCTGAATTTAGTCAAAAATATTTTCTGCTACATGACTTTGGTAAAAAAAAAAAAAATACCAAGAAAATAAAAAAAAAACCTTTCCGTTGTGCTCAGTGCATATATTTTTTTTTTTGTTTACAAACTTTTATTCAGGGTGTAAAAAAAAAGGCAGTACAAAAAACAAATAGGCATTAACTTTTATACTATAAAGCGACCCTGCCACTAAAATAAAGTGTAAAATAAAGTGTAACTTGGAGCATTGAAAGTTTATCTACACACTTTATTTTTAGCCCCTTCATGACCAGAGAAATTTTTGCATTTGAAAAATTATTACTGGCAATTGCACGGTCATGCAACACTGTACGCAAATTTACATTTTTTTTAGCACAAATAGAGCTTTCTTTTTGGTCATGGTTGATCACCGCGGTTTTTTTTTTATTTTTGGCGATGTAAATGAAAAAAGATGAAAAATTAAAAAAAAAAATTCTGCTATAAAACATGTCCAATAAAAGAAATTTTCGAAATCAAATTTCTTTCTGAATTTAGGCCAAAATATTTTCTGCTACATGACATTGGTAAAAAAAAAAAAAATCCCAAGAAAAAAAAAAAAAACCTTTCTATTGTGCTCAGTGCATACTTTCATACTATAAAACGACCTTGCCACTAAAAAGAAATGTGTAAAATAAAGTGTAATTGGAAACAAAGCATTGAACATGTATGTAAACACTTTATTTTTACCCCCTTCATGACCAGAGCAGTTTTTGCTATTGGCCACTGTGAAATTTTAGCTGGCAATTGCATGGTCTTGCAACACTGTACGCAAATTACGTTTTTATCAATTTCTTTTGCACAAATAGAGCTTTCTTTTGGTCATGGTTGATCACTACTGGGTTTTTTATTTTTGGCGATGTAAATTAAAAAAGATGAAAATTTTTGAAAAAAAAAAAAAAAAAAACAATTCTGCTATAAAACATGTCCGATAACAATTTTTAAAAAAATTATTTTGGAATTTAGGCCAATAAGTTTATATTATTTTGTTTGCTGGAAAGTTCTAGCGTCTGGATATATACTGGAATTTGTATTAATGTATTTTTTATACTAATAATGGCGGTGATCAGGGACTTATAGTGGAACTGTGATAGTATGGCGGGTGATCTGACACTAGCCGGCGTTGGCCGGGGGTACAATAACTGACTATAAATAAATAATAATAGATAGTATTTGCGCATGGGAAAAAATAATCAAAGATAATATAGAGCAGTCAGCAAACATTCATTTGATTATGAATAAAAAAGAAATATAAAACCTAGAAATGCAGTACTACATGAAAAAGTTGATATAAAATGTCCATATACAGTGCCTTGAAAAAGTATTCACACCCCTTGAAATTTTTCACATTTTGTCATGTTACAACCAAAAACGTATTTTATTGGGATTTTATGTGATAGACCGACACAAAGTGGCACATAATTGTGAAGTGGTAGGAAAATGATAAATGGTTTTCAAAATTGTCTTACAAATAAATATGTGAAAAGTGTGGCGTGCATTTGTATTCACCCCCCTTTACTCTGATACCCCGAACTAAAATCTAGTGGAACCAATTGGCTTCAGAAGTCATCAAATTAGTAAATAGATTCTACCAGTGTGTAATTTATTAGTATTAGTATTAATACAGCTGTTCTGTGAAGCCCTCAGAGGTTTATTAGAGAACCTTAGTGAACAAACAGCATCATAAAGGTCAAGGAACACACCCGACAGGTCAGGGATGAAGTTGTGGAGAAGGTTAAAGCAGGGTTAGGTTATACAAAAATATATGTTGAATACAAATGCACACCACACTTATCACATATTTATTTGTAAAAAAAAAATTGAAAACCATTTATTATTTTCCTTCCACTTCACAATTATGTGCCACTTTGTGTCGGTCTATCACATAAAATCCCAATAAAATACATTTAAGTTTTTGGTTGTAACATGACAAAATGTGGAAAATTTCACGGGGTATGAATACTTTTTCAAGGCACCGTAAACTCCAATAGCAAATGATATCACATTTAGCAGAAAAGTCCATATGGTATTCAGTAGGACAGAAGATCCCAACACCAGCTCCAGTGTGAAATGACTGCACTCGGCACCACTGTGAACAAGCCAAGCAGCTTTGCAAGTAAGACTTTTCTATAAAACATTTCAAAAGATATGAGCCTAGAGCCCAACATAGCTAGAATAATAGAATAAAAAAAAAACAGTCCATATCCAACAATCCATGTGTACCAAGATCTCTTCAAGCGTTGTACAAGCTTTCTGTAGGTTTAACCTTTCGCCAACCACTTAGCGCATACTGTATGTACGGCAGCTGGGAGGATGAACCTTAATGCCCACGGATGGACAACCCAAAGATGCATCCATGGAGCGCCTTGGTGCTGTTCTCACCCTGAGCTCCCAGCACACCGATGGAACTCCTGGTCACCGTTTGCGCTTGGGAGTCAGTGGGAGCGGGACACAGTCATGTGACCACTGTGACACTAAATCACAGTGGTCACATGATCAGGAACTCCACCTTCATTTCCTGTTGTTCAAAAATTGTTGGGAGGCAATGGCAAGGAGTTGATCTTTGTGTGTCGTATTTACTATTAAAAATACAAAGTATAACAATCATAATAATGAAAATAGATAGACAGACAGATAGATAGATAGACAGACAGACAGACAGACAGACAGACAGACAGACAGACAGACAGACAGACAGACAGACAGACAGACAGATAGATAGATAGATAGATAGATAGATAGATAGATAGATAGATAGATAGATAGATAGATAGATAGATAGATAGATAGACGGACAGACAGATAGATTTAACCACTTGCCGACTGCCCGCCGCAGATATACTGCAACAGGCTGGCTCGGCTGCGCGAATCGCCATACCTGTACGGCGGTTCGCGGAAGCACTCCTGGGGGGCGAGCGAACGCCCGCTCCCACTAAGCAGCAGGGATGCCGATCCATGGGGCCGGCGGCCGCGATTACCGCTGGGCACCCGCGATCGCTCCCCACTGAGAGAGAAGGACGGTCAGCTGTTGTAAACACAGCAGACCGTTGTTCTCTCTGGAATGATCACAGAGGGCCTGTGATCCTTCAATTTAGGATCACAGGTTTCTGTGTTGATTCCACAAGTCCCTCCCCCATACAGTTAGAAAACACTCCCCTAGGCTCACACTTAACACTTTGATCACCCCTGGGTTAACCCCTTCCCTGCCAGTGTCATTATTACAGTAACAGTACATATTTTTAGCACTGATTGCTGTAGTAATGTCACTGGTCCCCCCCAAAAGTGTCAAAAATGTCAGTTAGGGGTCCGATCTGACCGCTGCAATGCCGCAGTCCCGCTAAAAATCGCAGATGACCGCCATTACTAGTAATAAATAAATAAATACAAATGACATAAATCTTTTCCCTAGTTTGTAGACGCGAGTTTGCATAAACTGATCAAAATACGCTTATTGTTTTTTTTTTACCAAAAATATGTAGCAGAATACAAATTGGCCTAAAAGGACATTATTGTTTTTTACATTTTTTGGGGGGAATGTTATACAGCAGAATTTGAGAAAATGTTTTTTTTATTTATTTTTTTCAGAATTGTCGCTCTTTTTTTGTTTATAGCACAATAAATAAAAATAGCACAGGTGATCAAATACCACCAAAAGAAATCTCTATTTGTGGGAGAAAAGGACATCAATTGTATTTAGGTACAGCGTTGCACGACCGCGCAAATGCCTGTTAAAGTAAAGCAGTGCCGAATCGCAAAACAAATGGCCTGGTCATTAAGGAGGCAAATCCTTCCAGTCCAGAAGCAGTTATAGTAGTTCTAAAGGCTTTCCTTTTCTTTATCTTAATGCAGTCACAGCATTAGTGTCAGTACTTTTACTAAGCCCCCAGTCCCCAAACACTTATTAGCTGTCCTTGTCAGAGCCACTGTGTCCAGGATCCATCAGTGCCGCTCCCCCAACTTCCTCAGAAGGCACTGAGGACAGTAGAGTGATAGGCTCCTGTTGCCATCAGTCAAACTGCTGGGAGGAGGGTACAATGGGTGTGTCTTACAATCACTGTGTGTGTCTATGGATGCACCGATATCTTCAAATCACACAGCTGGGAAGACACCCAGAAAAGAGGAAGTTGGGGACAGTTGTCTTGGGACCTCCAGCTACCGCAGAAAAGGGATTTTTCCGAAGGAAAGGACTACAAATAATAGGTATGTGTGGACCTCCTGTTCTGAAATGTAAAAATAAATAAATAAATAAGAGCTTAGTATCACATTAACTCTTTTTCTGCCTCCAGCCTATGGCATGCGTCAGCTCCAGGGGGGGGGGGGGTCTTAAGCTCCAGTGGGGTACCAAAGAATGTTGTCGCTTCACAGGCAAACTCAATTCTAAGACATCTCAATTCTTGACATGTTGGGTATTTTTTTTTTCCGGAATTTCCGGGGACCTTCTAGGGAATACTCCTGACCAACACCTCTGGCTGCAAATTGCTCTTTCATCCATTAGCGGTAAGTATAGTTACCTTGTTTGAATGAACTAATAAAAAGTATACATTGTATTATCAATGACACATTTGTATCTTATAGATACAATAACTATTTCCCTGAAGAAGCCCACGACTTCATTAGGTCGAAACGCGTCGGCCACATTATGCCACTTGGTAGTGAAAACCTATTTTTCTTTGCTATTGGATGTTATCTTAATATTGCAACCAGAGCTCATATTTTTTATCCCATGTGGAACAAGCTTTTAGAGAACACACACCGCTCCAGGTGGAAGTTCCTTCAGTAAGCCTCAAAATAGCAGCACATGTGCAGGGTGCAGGCTCAATGTGCAAGCCATGTAGAACAAAAGGTATGTCTGGACAGCCACACTCCAATGTAAATATTTATTGAAAATAGGATAAAATTACCACAGCATGCAGAGGTATACCACAGAAAAGTGAATAAATACTCAAATGTGTTATATAAATATATATCCGTGCTCAAAAGTCCATAATGTATAGTGAAAGAAATTCCAAAATAAATATAAAGCTGCCACAATGAATAATCTCTTCAAAAGTGCCAATAGTGCTGTAAACATGCAAATTAGAGCCACAGATGGATGCTCAAAAGTGACGATGTGCTTCAACAGGTGCCTCAGTGAAAATTGCTCCCCAAATGTGTACCCACTTATGATTGGGTCCTCACCTCAATGCATGTGACCTTGCAGTTACATAGTTACATAGTAGGTGAGGTTGAATAAAGACAACAGTCCATCCAGTTCAACCTGTGTAGGTGTGCGTGGCTGTAATCATCTCACATAGCCCTTAATGTTCTGATCCTTGAGATGTAAGTCTAAGAGTCTTTTGAAAGCCACCATACTACCCGCAGAAACCACCTCTTGTGGTAGATAATTCCACAATCTTGTAGCTCTAACAGTAAAGAACCCTCCTCGTTTCCTGAGGTTAAAACGCTTCTCCTCTAATCGCATTGTATGTCCTCGAGTCCTCATGCAATTCCTTCGAATGAACAGTTTTTTTTCTAAGCTGAGATCCCCATTAAGATATTTATAAATTGCTATCATGTCCCCCCTCAGACATCTCTTCTCCAGGGAGCATAAATCGAGCGATTGCAGCCGCTCTTCATAGTTAAGGTCCTCCAACCCCCTAATCAGTTTAGTTGCCCTTCTCTGGACATTCTCCAGCTCCAACACATCCCTCCTGAGGACTGGCGACCAGAACTGGACAGAATACTCCAGATGCGGTCGGACCAGAGTTTTATAAAGTGGAAGGATTATAGTCTTATCTCTGGAATACATCCCTTTCTTTATGCATGCTAATATTCTGCTGGCTTTGGCAGCTGCCGCTTGACATTGCATGCTGTTGCCTAATCTATCATCAACCAAGACTCCCAGATCTTTCTCCATTTTTGATTCCCCCAAGGGTTCCCCTCCTAATGTGTATTGTGTTTTTATGTTTTTATCCCCAAGTGCAAAACCTTACACTTCTCCACATTAAACCTCATTTGCCATGTCGTTGCCCACTCCGTTATTTTGTCCAGGTCATTCTGTAGGATATCTGCTTCATGCTGTGTAGTTATTGCCCTGCCCAATTTTGTGTCATCTGCAAAAACTGATAACATTAAGATCGGTCATAAAACGCTAAATGCCTTCCCAGGCTAGGATCAGATATTTTCAATCCCCCCATGTGGGGATCATCTACAAGGGATAACTTTCTCTGGTGTACAGTGGTAGTGATGCACATAAAAAGGAAAAAAAAAATGATAGTGCGGAAATCTTTCTTAAAATGTATTAATAAAAAACAATAAACTACTCACATGTTGAGGGTGCTGTAAGTATACCAAACTGTAAACAGCAATCCAGCGTATCGTGGTGGTATAGGAGGTAACTGTCAATCTAATCCACTGCATCCACCTGCTGTCACTCGGTGAGTGCAGTGTTTTCCATCCGTGCCCCTCCCCTACGCGTGACGACCTTGTGTCTTCCTCAGGGGGATAGGTTATGATAAAGGATAGGGCATATCCTAACCCCCTGAGGAAGACACGAGGTCCCTGTGTCATCACGCGTAGGGGAGGGGCACAGATGGAACACTGCACTCACCAAGCGGCGGCTCCCTTTTCTGTGGTATAGCACTGTTCTATTTATATATGTGAGGTATTATTTATTACATTTATTGCGCTGCATTTTTTAGATGTATTGTAATCACACTTATGAGTTAGTGGAGTGCTTGCAGCAATAAGCTATATCTGTTTTGTTTGCTTGTGGGATTTCCATTTTCTTGTAGCATGCAGAGGTACAGATCAAAAACAGCTGACGTGTTTCACACTACCAACAGTGCTTAATCATAGCTTTGATTAAGCACTGTTAGTAGTGTGAAACGCGTCAGTTGTTTTTGATCTGTACCTCTGCATGCTGTGGTATTTTTATCCTGGAACAACCTTTTAATGAATTGTTTAATAAAAACGTTATACTTTTACAAACACATGTGTGAATAATAAACTGCTGCCAAAAAATCCCTGGGGGAAATCTCTTCCTGCTTTTTCTCTGTTGGGTATTTATTTCCTTGGGGCAACCTCGTATATTTTATTTAAAACAAAATTATCTTTATTGAATTTTTACTGACACTTTGCGTTTGATATACCATTATGCTAATAATGTGTGACATCAAAAAAATGGGTACAACCACCATTTTATTCTCCATGCTTTCAGAAACTCTATCATTTTTGGAGGTTTTAAGCAGGGCTTTTTTTCTCAGAAAATAGGTGCAGGAACTCAACCGCGACCCCCCAAAACTCCTTTCCCCACACACACCCTCCAAACCACATTAAATAGTGTAATCAAAGAGTTATGAGTTGGGGGGAGGGGGTGTAGTGCAGAGTTCAGGGGTGTGCTATGTACATTGTGCAGAGTTCAGAGGTGCACTTTGCCTTCTTCCACAGCTGTTTACCTCTGCATCCCTCATCCACATCTCACTTTCACATCTCTTCAGCTCTGACCTATGCATGCAACCACCCTTTCACTGCTCCATCTTCTCCCTCCCTCCTTAGAAGCTCCGCCATCTTCCACGTGTCTTGTGTTGCTGTATTAACCACTTAAGCCCTGGAAGATTTTACCTCCTTCCTGACCAGGGCCTATTTTGCGATTCGGCACTGCGTGACTTTAACGGACAATTGCGTGGTCGTGCGATGCTGTACCTAAACGACTTTGACGTCCTTTTTGTCACTTTTGTTGTTTTTTTTAACGAGTAATGGCGGCGATCTGCGATTCCTTTTGCGGGACTGCGACATTGCGGCGGACAGATCGGACCCCTAACTGACATTTTTGACACTTTTGGGGTTACCAGTGACATTACTACAGTAATCAGTGCTATACATATGCACTGTTACTGTAAAAATGACACTGGCAGGGAAGAGGTTAACTTTATTTGAGAAGGAGGGGTTAAGTGTGTCCCTAGGCACGTGCGTTCTAACTGTGATTGGATGTGGCTGTGTGTGTAACAGCAGAGATCAACGGTCCTACATAGTAGAACCGTATGATCTCCATTCTTACACCAGGGAGAATGACAGGCGGCTGTGTTTACATTAGCCGCCTGCCTTTCTCCCGCTGTAACGGACAATCGCGAGTGCCCGGCGGACATCGGGTCCACCGGGCACAAGCGCGGGGGTGTCTGTGAGCGAGCGGGAGCGCGCCTCCAGCGGCGAGCGCTCGCTCCCTAGAGCCTCACAGGCTAGCAACGTAGAGAGGAGGCGCCGCGTCATCAATCACATCATAATACGGCGGTCCGCACTGCAGGCGGCCGCTGTTACCTGCATTTTCGCAAGGGAGACTGTAGCGTGTATTTTCATCATGCATGTAAGTTCAATCTTTTATTTACAATAAATGTTTTAAAATGATAATGCACCATTGGCGGTCCCTCTTCTTTCCCCATTCACACTGAGGACAAGAACAGCGATACCCACCAGAGATCCATCCTTTACCACATCCCGCATAGGAGAGGAGTGTTTGTTTGCCCACATCTCCGCTACATACATTCATCTGGTAAGAGGCTCACCACTCTCATTCCATCTGGGAGGTATTAGTGGCTATACCCTTTTGGGTTTTCCCTTGGTGTGTGATCTCTGGAGCAGAGCTATTTATCTACCGTATATACTCGAGTATAAGCCGACCCGAGTATAAGCCGAGGCCCCTACTTTTACCACAAAAAGATGGGAAAAATGATTGACTCGAGTATAAGCCTAGGGTGAGAATGCAGGGCAGCGGGCATGGTACAGGAGAATGCAGGGTGACTGGCATGGTGCAGGAGAATGCAGGGTACTGGCATGGTACAGGATAATGCAGGGTACTGGCATGGTACAGGAGAATGCAGGGTACTGGCATGGTGCAGGAGAATGCAGGGTACTGGCATGGTGCAGGAGAATGCAGGGTACTGGCATGGTACAGGAGAATGCAGGGTACTGGCATGGTGCAGGAGAATGCAGGGTACTGGCATGGTACAGGAGAATGCAGGGTACTGGCATGGTACAGGAGAATGCAGGGTACTGGCATGGTACAGGAGAATGCAGGGTACTGGCATGGTGCAGGAGAATGCAGGGTACTGGCATGGTACAGGAGAATGCAGGGTACTGACATGGTACAGGAGAATGCAGGGTACTGGCATGGTACAGGAGAATGCAGGGTACTGGCATGGTGCAGAAGAATGCAGGGTACTGGCATGGTGCAAGAGGATCCGGGGTTGTGGGCATACTACAGGAGATGCAGTGCTGTGGGCATGGTACAGGTGGACCATGCCCGCAGCACTGCATCCCTTGTAGTGTGCCCGCAGCCCTGCATAATGGCAGGTAGTGCAGCTGTTTCACTTACCTGTTCCAGAGGCGCCTTCATTTTAAAAATGGCGCCGCCCGGCGCTGACACGTCATTGCGCACGCGCCGCCGCCGCTCGTATACTTTCGGCTATTCTCGTCCTCTCCCGAGCGGCGGCGGCGCGTGCGAGGTGACATGTATGCGACGGGCGGCGACATTTTTAAAGCTTAAGCCCGTCGGAGCGGCCAGGGACTTTTTTTTTCTTGACTCGAGTATAAGCCAAGGGGGACGTTTTCAGCACAAAAAAAATGTGCTGAAAAACTCAGCTTATACTCGAGTATATACGGTATACGCCCTTATCATTCCATCTTTCTGGTAAGAAGCTAAGCTGGTGGCGGGACACTGATCCTTATTCACGTGGTCTCTACTTCTTCAGTTTAACGGTTTCATCACAAGAATTTTTGATTTGGACTTTATTTGTGCATTATTTGGGACTGTTTTCGTCACAATATTAACTTGTGTGGTCACCCATTTCTTTGACACTCACTGGTGTATTTACTGTCAATATTGTTGATTTATTCCAGTTTGTATCAGCATATCCTTTATATATGTTAAAAGCACATTTGGTTGGTTTTATTCCAGACCCTTCTTTCATGTTTTGAATTATACATGATCCCACTTGTATTTTCACATATTGATTTGGTTAGCGCACCTGATATATATATATATATATCCCATTCACTTCACTACAAAAGTTCTAAGGTAGCAGCTTTTCACTATCCAATCAGCGCACTTTCATTTTTTCATTTATAATTAAACATAGCACTGTTGGAAAATGTGAATGGAAGGGTGCTTGTGACCAGCACAAGCATCTGGAGTATTTCAACCTTGTATTATATTGGATTAATAATTTTTGATATCTGTCTTGGCTTAACCAGTGGGCATCCCTCCCTGTTTTATCTCTGGGACCAATTTGGCCATTTGGGAATACTGTGGACACCAAGATCACCATCAAGCTATGTATGTGTCTATATACAATTATATCTGGCCAGAGGCCCCTCCTTTTTTGACCACTGAGCCTCTCTTTCTTATGCGTATTATTGTATTTATGACTGTATCTTTCTTCA
Source organism: Pelophylax lessonae (assembly GCF_965119305.1). Classification (NCBI taxonomy): domain Eukaryota; kingdom Metazoa; phylum Chordata; class Amphibia; order Anura; family Ranidae; genus Pelophylax; species Pelophylax lessonae. The sequence continues at coordinate 38,857,431 of NC_138768.1, read as the reverse complement.
ATAGATATGAATACAAGCTTTCTATATAACTGTGAAACAAACTCTCTGTCAGGATAAGACCCCTGAAGAAGCGGACAACATACCACGAAACATGTTGGGCAAGACCTACACTTACTGGGCATTATGTTCATGGTGGTAGCATGAGAGTCTGTTATTCGAGCTATGCTTGATTTTTAAATGCACTATTATATGTTTGTGTATCTGTGTTTTTCTTTTTTATGATTCTGATCTAATACATTTCAATGATTTTATGATCTGATACCTCTACTTTATTGTACCTTCAAAGTCCCCCTGCCTCCTATAGTCTCTTTTCCTTTGTACCTTGTATAATATTGGTCAGTGGGAGGTAAAGGATAGGTAGGGTACAGGTTAGACATGAGGTGATAACGAAGAGGTAGGAAAGGAAGTAGGAAAAGTAAATGGATGCTTTGAGGAGAAGTACAGTGCCTTGCGAAAGTATTCGGCCCCCTTGAACTTTTTGACCTTTTGCCACATTTCAGGCTCCAAACATAAAGATATAAAACTGTAATTTTTTGTGAAGAATCAACAAGTGGGACACAATCATGAAGTAGAACAAAATTTATAGGATATTTCAAACTTTGTTAACAAATAAAAAACTGAAAAATTGGGCATGCAAAATTATTCAGCCCCCTTAAGTTAATACTTTGTAGCGCCACCTTTTGCTGCGATTACAGCTGTAAGTCGCTTGGGGTATGTCTCTATTAGTTTTGCACATCGAGAGACTGAAATTTTTGCCCATTCCTCCTCCTCCTATATATCCAATAAATTTTGTTCCACTTCATGATTGTGTCCCACTTGTTGTTGATTCTTCACAAAAAAATTACAGTTTTATATCTTTATGTTTGAAGCCTGAAATGTGGCGAAAGTTCGAAAAATTCAAGGGGGCCGAATACTTTTGCAAGTCACTGTATTAGTGAGAGGATGTCGAAATTGACACAATCAGAGTTGACGGCAATGTATGTATAAAGTGATGGTATGAAACACGTCCGGGAATATTTTTGGGAGTTTATAAAGTCAATTATCTTAAAAAAGAGTGAGATATATATATTATAATTTATATATATTCATTTAATATATATTTTATTACGTATTGATATAATTATTCATTCACATTGACCCTTTTACAATTCTCACGGTATAATAACCAAGTTTGATTTACTAAAATACACACTCACGCAATTGCATCGATGTTCTATACACCATTTTTTACCTACATATCCATAGCATGATAGTCCCAGTGACATTGTAGTCCTTTTTGATCCTCCTAGTGTTGGAACATACGGAATCCAGTGGCAGGAATAGCCAAGTTTCTCGACGCAGACTGCAATCACCGAGCCACGCTGTGTCATTTCCAATTGCTGTGTAATTGGTGAGGGGAGAAAACATGACAGATGTGTTGTAGCCTAACAGAAGTGAGATACCTTACAAAATACCTTGTCATATAGCAAGGCAGAGCCTGGACCGAGGCCAGAACCCTCGGCTACATCACACTGGCATCATGCTTACTATATGGTGACATTACTCATCTCGCAGCATTGGAAAAGGCGCGATGCATTGTTCAGAGCCAGCTTATCCTGAGCCAGAAGGACATCCTGAGACCGTCAGAAGCCAAAACCTTCTGTTCAAACACTAACGTGTTAATCGCTGCTGATATTTTTAGGACAGAGAAGAATCATTTTAAGTAGATGTAAACCTAAACTGAATGTCGTTTCGTTGCGGTGCCAAAACACTGCGTGCAATCAACAACTGCCGTTTTCTTTGTCTTTTTTTTTTTATAATAAATACTTGTTATTTCTTTTTTCATTTTTGTTGGATCTCAGTGTTGCCATTCTCATGCAGCCTCTATACCCACTTCAGCCCCGGAAGGTT